>NC_139811.1:9945708-10383208 GCF_963457635.1 Microchirus variegatus
TTGAAAAAAAATAAATTTTTGAGCTCATATTTTTCATTTGGTGTCAGATTATTTGTAACAATGGTGATGAACACTGGTTGGAAGGGCCCCCTGGGAATTTTTACTTAGGGCCCCTACAGACTCTAGAATCGCCTCTGCATGCATGGAATACTGCAGTCATCACCAAACACAGTGGAGCTGTGGGTTGGACTTTGTGGAATTTGTATTTTAATGTCTGTTCATTTTCAGAGGTCAGATTCATTTGGATTCTCCGGTCGTTGTTCTTTAACTCGTTTTCGAGTTTTGAAAGTGATGAATAAAGCAATTAAGGCGTGTGATCACTGTAACCTGTACGATTTGACATTCTTTAAGCTGCTTCAGGCGATTTTTGTTTAAGTTAATTAACGCGAGGATTTGAACGTCTCGGTGTTGGACGTGTCGGACATACGCTCCTGTGAGGACAGTGAATGTGTCTGCTCACAGTGACTCACCGACTCCCCTCTGTTACACAGACGAGGATAAATCCCACATCAAACCAAAACAAACACAGAATCCGTGTTAATCCGCTGACTGTCATCACTGCAGGGTGTATAATCTTCATCGTGGTGGTGTCACTTTGCAGTGAGGAACACAGGAGACTGCCTTTGTTGACTTGAACAGTGACAAAATGTGTATCATCCTTGATGTTAATCCCTATTGGACGTCATGGCATTAGACTATTCCACCAGAGGGCGCCCTCGTAACAGATACGCAGTGGTTTGTGCTGCAGATAACATTCAGTCCCATTACCAAAACTTTTTCTTATCTAAAATATTGCTTATAAATATATATTCACATACAGGCATCTATATTCATTCAGTTTAAAAAAAAAAATCCATTATATTTGGCTGAAATTCTGTTTTTCAATTCCACACATGATAAAAGATTCAGATACAATCTCCAGCAGCAGCATTCACTAACAATGGACTCACAGTGCTGTCCACAGCAGAGGGACGTCTGTCTTCCAGTTGTCTGGTGGCTCCGACCTCCTCAGCCCAATCATCTGCGTTCTGCTGGAGGGATCCACCCAGCTGACACACACACACACACACACACACACACACACACACACACACACACACACACACACACACACACACACACACTACAGTAAGTAAGTGGTAACTGACTCAGCAACTTGTATTAATACTCAACTAATTTTGTCAAAATGTTGTGTAGTAGTTATTCACATAATAAACAATCTTCTTTTCCTTTCATTAGTTAAATGACAGGTGCAGTTGGTGATAAAATCTACAACAATTTAGGAAAGAAGTTGAAACTTTATTGTATTTGTTCTACTAAATGTCACAATACTTAATATTGATGTTGAGATCATAATGTTTTATTGTTATTTTTTTTGGCTTCCAGACACTTTTGTTTTACTGTGGAGGAGGACGTTTATTATTTTGGAACTATATCAGACTTCATTACTGCATGATTTTACTATTCAAACTCAGTATTTTTATGATACTGAAAAAAGTAAAAAATACTTGACAGACGTATACAAAATATTACTAGGAATGGCAACTAAATTACACCTAATTAATTAATTTCAAACAAAATTAAGCAAGTCATCTTCAAATTAAGGTCAAATGTTACCAACTGAAGTAATTTGTTTTTTTTGGAGTTTATCCACCGTTTTCTTTTTTCATTGCGCTTGTGTATTTACATTTTTTTTTCTTTGTATTTACATTGTTGTCTAGCTTTGACTGATTTTAAAGTAAAGCTTCACTGGTTACTCTAACCAGATGCCTACAGTACGACTATATAATATGGTTTAAACCATTGGTTCTCAAAGTGCGGGCCGGGGGCCAATGGCAGCCCACAGAAACATTCCTGGCGGCCCGCAATGAATTACAGTTGATAGTTTTATTCCAGGAGCTACTAAACAAGCTACTACTTGTTAAATGTTTATTGGACATTACTGGATACAGACCAGTGTAAACTGTAGAACTGAAATCTGGTCATTAAAATTATTACAAATGGGATTTCTTTCTGGGTTTTTTTCTTGGTTTTTTTTCCTTTGGCTGCCCTCAGTCCAATGTTGGGTTCCTAAATTGGCCTTCAGGTATCAAAGCTTTGAGAACCCCTGCTTTAAACAAACAAACACTACACTCCTTGAAATAAGGGTTCCAAAGGGGTCCTTCTACAAGGGCTGAGGTTCTACCTGGAACCATTTGCTTCTGAAAAACCCTTTCCCGAAGAAAGGGTTTTAAAAGGGTTCTTGGTAACACTAATGGTTCCAGTAAGAACCATTTTGATAGAGAACCCTTTTAAACCCCTTTCCTGAAGAAAGGGTTTTAAGGAGGAAACCGAAGAACATGGAGAAAACACACACACACACACACACATATGAGAGAATATGCAAAGTGTCTTATAAGAGACAGCAGAGTGCTTAGGGCGAATTAGTGCAGTGTTGAATTAGTGGCAGAGTAAGGCTTCATGACAGCCTTGTAATGAAAACTATAACAAGGCTTCACCCCTCAGAAAGCCTGGGTGAGTGAAGATGAAAGTGGAGACGAGTGCGTTTCACAGCTACGTGAAGATCTCGGTGGATTTGGTTTTCGGGCTGACAGTCCCTGGCTTTATTGCGTATAAATTATCGTCTCTCGATTAAATGTTTGCACGTCAGGAGAGAGTTCGTTTCCTACTAAAGTTGAAACGCGCCGAGGCCCGGGTCACACGTTAATGTGATCATCCAGCCATGATGAATTGCAGCTACTGGCGTGTGTGGATCGCTTGGGGAGCACTGTACAGAGGTGGGAGTGAGGAGCAGCAAGAGTAACCCAACTGTATAAAACTGGATTCTACCTTATTCATGAGGTCAGCGAGGGTCTGCATCAGTCCACAGTGTTTCTCGGCCAGGAAGCGGTATCTTCTCTCCTCCTCGTTCAGAGCTGCTGCGTGGCTCTCCCTGAGGAACTGCACACACTCGCTGTCCTGAGGACACAGGGACGCACACATACTGTACATTGTCAAGAAGCTCTTGAAGACCCAGCTCTTCCAAGAGCATCTTCTGTCCTATAGCCCTGACCTTTACCCTCTGCACTTGGATCCACCTTTGCACTCTTACCCTCTGTCTCTTTGCTAAATGCTTAAATGTTCATTTAAATGTAAAAAAAAAAAAAAAACACTGACCTGGTTGCTTCCTCTCCTTGGATATCGCTCCAGATTGTGGACTTCCATCTCATAGTGATGTCTGCTGTCCTGTGTCACAATCCAATGTGAGTTAAGGTGGTGTCATATTACTATATTATGCATATTATAAGGAGACATATTATACCCTATTTTCTACAGGATATATCTAGTTCCCTGGTGTCCTAATGAACATGTCTGTGACATGCTTTGGTCAAAATACCTTAAGGATGAAGCATCATAGCAGGTCAATCACCCTGACAAAACAGCCCTGTTCAGAACCCTCAGTTTTGAGCGTCTGTCTCTTTAAAGGTAAATCAACTGGCCATAAAATCCTCCTAATATGTCACAGAGACTCATGAATAATGTTCATATAACAAACTGAACTCACCAACAACAACAGTACAGACAAAATATTTGCATTAAAAAAAATATTTTGCAGACTGCAAATCATGTTTATGTTTTGAAATCATGTTTTGGTTTGTGGCGCCACCTACCGCCATCTACCAATCATTGCAGTCAGTAGAGTCTCATCTGCCGAGTAACCATGGGTTGCCAGTTACGTCAGAAGACGAAACCTAAAAGACCTCGGTATTTTGAATTTAGTGACCGTTTTTAGCCATATTCTTTGCAGCTAATAGCAGTTAGCATCTGGAAAAGCCATCATTTGCCGACTGTAGCTGCAACATTGCCTTCATATATAAAATGTGTCCACTGGACACGTAAATCTTCTGAAGCTGGAAGTTTGTGTAGAACTCTGTGCTGCACTGTGGAGACAAAAATAAAACTCTGCGGACTTCCGCTCTTCTGGATACTATTGCCCTCACTTGCACTCTTGCATTTTTTAGGGTACGGAAGTCAACATCGTGTGTTTTATCTCCTGTACTTAGACTGAGGAGGACCACAAAAAACATGAATGAGTCATCTTTTTTCACACTTTGCCGACTCATCGTTATTAACATACCTATTACAGTTATTTTAAAAAGCATAATATGTCCCCTTTAATATTGATATTTTATGATTATACCCATGATGCCCTGTGATATCGCACATATAAACATGAAGTGATAACTTATCTTAACTAGCTTATCCTTATAAACCTCCCGCGTCACTCACTGATATGTAATCTTTGTCCAGTCGTGTGTTGTTGTCCAGCTTTTCCAGAACCTCTCCACTGAACCAGCGGAACTGGAACGAGAGACACACAGGTGAGAACATTTTTTCACAAAACCCCCACCGTGAGATAGTGAATGATGAAGGTGACACTCACTAATCCATCCAGCTCTGCGGTGAGTCTTTTTTGGTTGGCCGAGATCTGGATCAGGACACCTCCTAAAGGACGAGTGCAACGAGTGCGTTACATAACGGCGTATTATGCAATATCACGTCATTATCCTCTGTTTATCTGTATAAACTCAGTAACCCGTGATGTCACATGATGTTTCAAACATTCAGAGTAGAGTGTTAACGATACAAATGCATACGGCTGAGACGTGATTAAGTCATAATCATTAACGTTCTAATTATCACTCCATTGTTATTGTGCATTTGAAGAGAGTAGATGACTATTGTGGAAGTAAATCAACAAATACAGACATATATCACAGCAGCGTCTACACTGACTGTGGACTAATGATCCAGGTTGGACAAACATCTCCAACTCCGCTCGCCTAAAACCTGACAGGGCATCAGTTTCAAGTGGCTGAGTTAAGTGAGCAGAGCACAACCCGCTGCCTGTTATCATCTATTATTCATGTTCCCTGCTGGCATCTGATACCAAAACTCACACAACAAACTACAAATATATAGACAGTGGGATACACAACTGCATTCAGTGAGGTCTTTCACACAAGTTGAAGTCAACTTTGCTCCTCTGATACACAACTTATTACTAGTTAATAAATGACAACAAAACCATTAAAGACTGAACACCTCCATCGTGGATTGTAAATTAATTCTCTTATGAGTTTGTGCGCACAAACCTAAGGAGCGCGACGATTCTGTGTGCAAAGCCTTCTCTCCGATCTTTACAAGAGCGTTGAAGTAGGCCTCACTGGTTACAGCCAGAGCTGGAACACACACACACACACACACACACACACACACACACACACACACACACACACACACACACACACACACACACACACACACACACACACACACACACACACACACACACACACACACACACACACACATATTCAGTCCAATGACAAAGAAGTTCTTCAAACTAAACACAGATATCTCTTCGACTTTATTTGGAAATGTTTTTTACTTCAAAAACAGCAGCAAACACAACACAGAGGAGTGACGTGAAACTATGGAAGAAGATTATCACATTTAAAAATAACAGCCTGACTTCTTAGATTAAAGTCAGAATACTGAATTTATTTTTCAGAATTCAGAATTCTGACTTTTCTCACTCGGAATTCTTAGATTAAGTCAGAATTCTGACCTTTCTCACTCAGAATTCTTAGATTAAAGTCAGAATTGTCACTTTTTTCTCAGAATTATTAGATTAAAGTCAGAATTCTGACATTTTTTCCCCTCAGAATTCTTAGATTAAAGTCAGAATTGTCACTTTTCCTCAGAATTCTTAGATTTAAGTCAGTATTCTGACTTTTTTCCTTAGAATTCTTAGATTAAAGTCAGAATTCTGACTTTTTTCCTCAGAATTCTTGGATTAAAGTCAGAATTCTGACTTTTTTCCTCAGAATTCTGCAATTGAAGTCATAATTCTGACTTTTCACTTTCAGATCTTTGATTTTTTTTCACAGACGTTAGGGTGTTTTTCTCCTCAGAGCCAAATGAAGATTTTGAAATAAATCAAAATTTGGTTTGCAAAATGAATCTTTGACATCTGTTTTAATCTAAAACGTCGAGGCTGTTCATTGTGTGTAACTGCACACACACACACACACACACACACACACACACACACACACACACACACACACACACACACACACACACACACACACACACACACACACACACACACAGTGTTGTGGTCGTGGAACATAAACATATGTCTGCAGTCGTGCTCTGAATACTTTGCTGATGATTCAGCATCGACTTGTATTGCTCAGTATCTAATATTGTCAATCATTGTTGTGCTGGGTTGTTTTTCTGTTGACAAATTAGTGGCAACAACAACGACCTGTTCAGGCCTTGGTTACAGACTCATAACCAGGATATATTCCCAGAGCATGTGGACTTTGGAACGAGTTGTAATGAAACAGACGGCTGACAGCTTCCTTATTCTGTGTCCTGCTATTACTGTTGGTTTAGTTTATAACTCTGATAAGGTGTTTGACTTTCACATGGAAATAAACATTTCTTTCTCTCTTTCTTTCTTTACCCTTGAAAGCGTGGACATAGCTGTCTCCCAGAGAAACCAGTTTCTTTAGGCTCGGGTTGAAATCATCCGTCAGGTTCTGTTTTGGAACACACACAAACAAACAAACAAACAAACAAACACATACGATTTTGACAGTTGGAGAAACGTTAACACCTTAAAATCAATAAAATTCATCTTTTATTCATTCTGTACTCACAAGCTCCACCTCACCACACACACACACACACACACGTGTGTGTTGCCAAGTGAGTGAAATACTATTTGAAACTGTAGTTTATAAATTCACATCATGTTTTCTTGGCAGAAATGAGTTAATCTCAACATTATACACAAAGGTAACAGATACGTTTGTCTAATTTCAGCCTCACACACACACACAAACACACACACACACACAGTTTCTGATACTCACCGAGTAAATGCCCAAAGTGGAGCGGTGCAGCTGGTCACCATTCATCGTTGCTGATGTTTCTATCCAGAATAGTGCACTGAAAACGGTCTAAAAAAGACGCTCTTTATATCATCCAACAACAAATGGACCACAGCCTCCAAAAACACACACACACACAAAAGAGAGTCAGTCGTCGATGGAGGCAGCCCAGTGTGGTGGTAATGGACACCGCTGTGGTATGAGAAAAGACTGTGGGTAAATAATTAAACATGGCTCAACCATAAAACACACGGACATGTGCCGTAAAACCCTGCTGCCTGGGCACGTGGGTGTGGCAATGAAGTGTGTGTAGCCTGAATATGTATATATGAGTACAGTATACTATACTGTGTGTCTGTGTGATGCATGCATGCAAAAACTGTACGTACCGAAACAGGAAACTGAAAAGCAAGAATCTCAGCAGATGCTTGCGTTGACTTTGGACTTATTAAAACACAATGAACCCAAAAACTATCAGATAACACAGATAGCAATCATCACATCGTCTGCGTAAATGTCACACTGACCTCCTCCACACGCCGAAAACCTCGATTTAACAAATGAAAAACGCAAAAATGTCCGATTTCTGAAAACCTGACTTACAACAAACCTGTTTGTTAATAACACACACACACACACACACACACATACACACACATACTACACACTGGACAGGAAAGATCATTTAGTGCAGTCTGAAGTAAACTTTGCTCCTCTGTCACAAAAGAACATTGTTTAATTAGTTAATAAATGACAAAGACTAAACACTTCCATCGTGGACATTGACTGCTCAGCTATTAGCTTCTAATTATATCACAATATTCCATCATGATATAGCAATAACAATATTTTTTTTTCAGAATTTCAAAATAAAAGTGGTTGTTTTGATTATGGAGTAAGATCTTGTTCACACACACACATTTACGCATGTATATGTTTTATATACACACACACATATATATATGTATGTAAAACATATATATATATATATATATATATGTATGTAAAACATATATATTTATTGTATTTACTTATTCGTTTTTACTTCAGTTAAAAATCACTTTACAAATTAAATTGAATAGTAATTTACTTCAACAATAATGCGAGAAAAAATTCAGTTTTCTTGAAATTAATCATTCATTAATTAGTTTATTTGTAAATATTGTTATATGTACAGTATGATATAATACTAATATATTCAAATTTAAACTTTTTTGTTGTGTGTGTGTGTGTTTTTTTTAATTTTCATATTTAATGCCATTTTATCATGTACACGTGCAGCCCTCACCTGCGGCCTATTAATGGGTGATTAACACACTGGAGTCACATGACCGGAATCAGGAAGTGATCACAGAGAGAGAGCAGCACGCCTTGTTCCGGTAAACTCTCTCTCCCTCTCTCGTAAATGTACGTTAGTGCATTCGCGAGCAAAACAAAACGGATGGATTTATAGATTGTATACGATTTTATCCTCCGTGTTTCAAGGTCCAAGTACAACAGAACACACACTGGTGACGCCTGTTTTACAGGTAACTTTAAGACGCATTTGTTTGTGTTAGCATTAGCATGTGTGTGTTATCAACGTAAGATAACGACTGTTGTAAAAAAAGAGAAAAAAAACTACCTGACGCTGAATTTTAACGTCCTTATTACAAAGGTTTTACCGCTGGTTTGTAAGGACATTAACATCCGGTTTTCAAAATAAAACAGAGCACAGTGTCTGAGTGCACGTTTTGAAATAGTATACATGTACGTGAATGAGTTGTCAAATACATTCAATGACTTGGAAATAAACACGTTGCCTTTTCATAAAGGAATCTTAAATTTTACTTTTGGATTTCTCAAAAACTGTACAGCAAAAATGTCAAATTTCCACTATGCTAGTTGTCATAGATGTCCTGAACTCTACAACTTTTTATTACATCTCTATGTTGATAATTATTTGATTAAAAATGCAAATATGAGACTTTCAACTCAGTTTCTGTACAGCAAGATGTCTGATATCCAGTATACAGTTGCTGAAACTCCAGTTAATAGGTCACTGAAACATTAGCTGCAATAATTATTCATTATTTTTCCAATTCACAGATTGTTTTCAAATGTGCACTCTGTTTTGTTTTGAAAATGTTCACGTCCTTACAAACCAACCTGAGTCATTGGATCACAGGCTTTTTCCCGTAAAAGCCTTTGTAAGGAGGTCGTTGACATTGAGCGTAAGGTAGATAAAATGTGTCATATTGTATTGTTTTGCATTGTCAGTCATTGAGAGGTCATGACCATAAACATGATGCTGATATCAGCAGAAATATATAGACCCTGCCATAGCCAATCAAAATCAAAGTCAAAATCAAAAATCAAAGTCTTTAAACTTTTAAAGTAAACCATTGTTTTGTTATTCATTATTAGGGTCCAAGCACAAGGACCCTAATAAAACTCAAGGAGTTATTTTCCCCTAAATAAATTGCATTTTTGAGAGCCTGAACTCACCCCAAAACTCATGTTTTTTTTGTGATTGCATCAATCCTGGTGAAAATTTATGTTATGAAGTGGGAGGGGCTAAAAACGGACGCAAAAAAAACAACTCCTATTGTCCTAGAGTTATTGTGCGATCATCTTCAAACTTGGTGAGGTCACTGTAGACAAGTTGAGGGTCTAATTTTGCTCCTGTTTTAAATAAATCATATACATGCAACATGTATTTTTATACATATTTTTTAATGTCTTATTTATTTATCAGAACGGCTGTAAAGTTACCTTCATTTTGATGCGTCCATTCAATTAACCAGGTCCTTCCTGCCAGCTGTTTGAGCCTTTACCTGCAACATTGGCATTTTGATGTTTATTTATAGACCTTTATTGTAGGCCTTATAGTGTCTTCTTTATTAATTATACATTCTGTTACATTTCCTCTCTTGTCAACCTCTACAGCTTGTGCGTATGTTTCGTGTTCATGGATCGCTTACTTCCCGTGGAGGGACTGCACACGATGACACTAGGTGTATATTTGACACTACACTGCACATATTGTGTGTATAATCCCAGATACTGTTGAGGGCCTATTAGTCTCCTGTCTTCCAGACACCAGTGGGCAGTGTGCACTATACTCTCTTAAAGGAAATCTGCTTTTCAGCCTCTCAATCAGATTATTGTCTTGCTAATATACACCATGCCTCTTGTCTTTGAACTACAGGATGTTAATATACTGTCATTATTGCTGCAAAATCTATGGTTCCTGTTAAATGTTCCTGCTTCAGGGAGTCACAGCGGCGTGACGAGGTTTTGAGGCAGATGTCAGCCCCTGTCATAGGCATGCAACTTGTGTATCCAACATTTTAATCAGCAGTTTTAATCATGGTGGTGCAGAGAATACTGTGCCTCCTTAATATATTCTGAGGAGCATATTCCTCATTTATTCATTACTCTTACCACTGTGGAGGTTATGATTTCAGTGCCGTCTGCCGACTCTGAAACTAGTGAACCGATTTCTATTAATTTGTGTGGAGGATTGGGCCGAGTCCCAAACTGGAAACTCATTAGAGTTTTATTTTAACATTGCAAAATAGAATGTTGACAGAAGTATGTGCTCATACTCTCGAGGTTTAAATCATTTTTTTTGACATTGCAGAGAGGATTTACATGTAAGCTTTGCATAAACTGTACTCCAGCCGCAATATAAACAACAAGAGAAAAGTGTAAACCTCTGCATCTGTTACTCAGCTGGGAAAGTTACTTCACAAAGCCAATGTAGTTCTCCTTCTGCCTGGCTTACACACTCACACACGCACGCACACACGCACGCACACACACACACACACACACACACACACACACACACACACACACACACACACACACACACACACACACAGCCGTACTCGGTCTGATGGATTTATTTATTATCCGACTGGACTTTTTTTCTGTTCCTCTGATACTTCGGTAATGATGCACTGCTGGCAGCGAGCGGCGGCTGCTGTAAAGAATACTGATGTGTTCCCTTTTTGTTAATGCAGGATGGCCAATGTTTCAAGTCACATGACTTCATATTTTCTACGAAGGGGGATGAATAGATGGATGCATGATGGACGGCTGGGGTGAGTCTTGTACACTAGATGGCACCATTGAGACATGTCAACAATTGGAAATGGCTTCCTTGCCTGATTTTTCTCTGGCTCATTCGCTTAAATGACAATTTAAGGGGTTGGCACAAACCACCATGCTCTATAGTAAGATATATTCAGATTACATACTCGTGTATAAAAGTTAGAATTCAATATATATAAGTAGTTTTAGTTTAAATGTATCATTAAAAACATGTCATTGAAAAATCATTAATGCTGTGTTACCTTGTACCCTTTGTATGCAAAGATCCTGTGTCACACTGCCCCCTAGTGCTGAAAAAAGGAAGCAATACCTTCTGTGTATTATAGTGGAGTATGTCACATTTTCAAGTGCAAATATGTTGAAAAGTACACGAGTAAAGATGTTTTTCCTCATCATTCAACAACGATCAGTAAAACATAATCATGTTCTTGAATTCCTATAGTGTTTACACATTCATCATCATGAAACAGTGAAATAAAATCAGCTATTAGAGTCATGAGGCATGAGAGAAATATGACTGGAATAAACAGCGCTGCCTGTGTTTACAGGCAAAACGCCACAGAGCAGCATTTGGTGTGAAAGCCTAATTCAAATATGTGTCGTTCAGCTGTCTCTTTGTCCATGACTCTTGTCCCCGTGCAGCTCTGCAGCAACTCTTGTACTTTTACTTCTCTCCGTGGTGCTCCAGTGAAGACTGAAAAGAAGGAGCTATTTTCTGCCACAGACACGCTGCATGGTCTCGCGCCTTCTCCTACACGCACCATAAATTAGCGCTTTCACTGCCTGTGACTAAGAGTGCTTTTATGTTGTTGTTGTTGTTTCTTTTGGGCTTAAACCTCCCCGTGTCATCTGCTCATCTTCGCTCAGAATTAGTGAGATGAAATGATGCAGCAGACGCTCATAAATTTATTTTGTAATTACTTGTGTGTGTGTGTGTGTGTGTGTGTGTGTGTGTGTGTGTGTGTGTGTGTGTGTGTGTGTGTGTGTGTGTGTGTGTGTGTGTGTGTGTGTGTGTGTGTGTGTGTGTGTGTGTGTGTGTGTGTGTGTGTGTGTGTGTGTGTGTGTGTGTGTGTGTGTGTGTGTGTGCGCATGCATATGTATCACACTGACATTAAAAAAAAATTTCCCAGGCAAGCCTGGTTTAATGAAACTCCGTAATAGCACTGGGACTTTAACATGCAACACACACACACACTAGGATCATCATTCTGTCACTGCTGCTGCTGCTGCTGTGGAGCGGCTCCATTAGGAGCCTGGAGGCTGACTTATGGCCATCCACACATCACATTACAGTCCACCTGTAATGTGCTGCTGAGCAAGGAAATGTTCAATTTGAAGGAGAGAACATCTCATTTTTTTGTGTGTGGGGGGATGGGGATGTAGCATGGATTGTTTTGCAGTATAGGGATAGAAATCCAACACAGATGTGTGGAGAAAATCAAGTGAAACACTGTCTTTTGATGAGACTTGTGCATAATTAATTTGGGCAACATTTAAATGTAAAATTAAGATAGAAATAAATGTTGATGATGAGGTGAAACATGGAGATACAGAGAACTTAAGTGGAAAAGTTTGCTCTATGACACAAAAGAAAGAATACATGTCCAAAAAGACTGCATGGAGAAGTCCCTCTCTCTCTCTCTTTGCCTGAAAAACGTAGACATGCGCGCTGAGTGGGGGGAGGAGGAGGAGGAGGAGGGGGTGACACCAACTGTCTGCCTCTCGTGTTTTTGCGTTGACTCCGTGATCTTTCAAATATGTTGCGGAACTCTCTCTTTACGAGCCTCTTTTTGTGTGGAAAAAGGCAAAAGTAAGAAGGGATTTCTCTTTATTTCCATGGGAGACAGGAATACTGTTTGATACTTTTTTTTTAGATCCCTTTCTTTTTTTTTTTTAATGCTCCATAGTTTATCTGTTTACCAATTAGATTTTTCGAATAACCGATCGCCCCCGCCGCCAACCTGAAGTTCATTGTTATTATCTTGGCCGCCGGGATGGTGGCCTTCATCGGAGCCGTTATCTGCATCATCGCGGCGGTCCACACCGGCTCCTCCAGGGCTGCCGCAGCACAACAACAACCCGCAACCGACAACCACTCGCTCTACCCGGACGTGGTGGCGCAGACCCCCGCTGCCGGAGGCTCCGTGGCCAGGGTCGGGTCTCTGGGCGCTCTCCATGGTTCTGAAACCCCCGATTCACCCAGATTCAACCTCGGGCTTAGCGGCTTGGACGGAGTCACCGGACTCACCGGGCACGACCCGACCGTCAGCAGACTCATCTGCACGCCGATTCCCGCCGGCGAGTGCAACCCGAGAAACTTTAAGCAACAAGCGGACGACCCGTCGCTGTACGCGGGCGAGGACTGGGGTTACCTCCGCACCACCGCGGACGATCTCCGGCAGACCGTCCTGCAGCAAAAAGACCAAATATTAACCGACCAGCGCACCATCAGGGAGCTGACGGGGAAACTGTCCGAGTGCGAGAAGGTGTTGGACGGCAGACAAAGCGGAGCGGACAGACGCGGGGGCGCTGCGGGACTGCGGGCTGCTCATGGCACCGCGGAGGAGACTCGGCTGGAGCGCGTCATGGTGCGGGACAGCCCGGCGTCTGCGCCCGACAGTGGCCACCTGCTCACCGCCCGAGCTGTGGATGAGCTGGAGCAGGCGATCACGCAGCTCAAAGACCGCATAGAGAAACTGGAGGTGGGTTAAGAGAATCACTCCTCCAGCAGCTCACAAATCATCCTCAATAATCCCAGTGTGGTTCCACATGATGGGATTTTTTTATTTTATTTTTTAAATCATTCTAATTCGCTGGAAAGTTTCCTTGTAAAGTCATCATCAGAGTTTATGACTCTAAGCCTGAGTGCTTTCTCAACAGCATGAGGTTTTCAATTTTGCATGAGAACAAGAGAGTCACCTAAAAGCCTTATTTATGTGTGTGATACATGACATGATCAAGTGAAGCTATGCATGTAAATGCATCGATTTATACAGAATATTTAGTCATTTTCTAACATGTCACCTGCTAATGCCTTTCATTGTTACTTTTGCAAGGTCGTGTAGGACAGAGATTTACAAACAATTAAGAAAAAAAAGATGAGGTGTAAGGCAGGTTGAGGGGGAGGAGGAAGAGCTGATGCAGCAGAGGAGGAGGAGGAGGAGTGGAGTGTAGCAGAGAAACATGAATCCTGCTCTCATCTGTGCAGTCCGTGGATGATGTATAACCTCGTTTTTTTTGGTCGAAAGAAACCCCATACATAATTCATCAGGTGCCTATATCTGTGTGGAAAGCTCAGACGAACAGAGAACTCCTCACTCTTGGAGTTTTATGTAGGACGTGTGTTCCATTCCAGAGCGCGGGTCAACGTTTTTTCTTTTGAGGATAATGCACCTCTTTTGTGTCCGCTGTCGGACGAAGAGCTCCATATAATGGACTCTTCAGCTCAGTCACAGAATCAGGTGTGAATGGATTTCACAGACCTCCAGTGTGACATCAAAGATGAAATTGGTGTGTGTGCCCCCCCCCCCACTCTCTCTTCTACCATTCAAGTCATGTTTCTCTGTATACGCGAAATATTTGGCCTACTTTAGTAGCACACGGCTGTGTTTGCATCAGATCCTGTGTGTGTGTGTGTGTGAGAGCACTCCTGTGGGAATACTCGTAGGTTCAAATAACTGCAGGTTTTGCTGATCGTGCACATACACAGCACATACACGCCGCCGCTAGCTGTATACATAGATCTCCACATATAGTCTTCTGTTACCAGAGGACCTTTACTCACCTTTTAGAACAGGAATCCAATCCTTGTGTTTTTTCCTTGTCGTTTCACAAGAAGCAGAAACCATGTGTCAGACGTGTCATCAGTGGGTTTCTATTATTATTCAGTATTTAGTAAATGGTCTCTATGTCAACCAAGGAGGTTTTGTTTTTGTCTATTTGGAAGTGGCATAAATTTTTATTAGCTTCTCTGGGGATGTCCGTTGTGGCCCAAGGAAGAATTTATCAGATTTTTGGTGGCGATCCAGATTCTGACTCATTCACTTGCTCATCTTCTGCCATTTTATCCAACACATGAGGGTCGTAGGGAGGTGCTGGTGCCAATCCCAGCTGACATAAGGCGAGGGACGCTCTGGACATACAAATCCCCTAAATCGGGGGTCTCAAACTTCGGCCCACGGTCCACATGCGGCCCCCCAGTCAATATCCTGTGGCCGTTCACTTTAATTGCATACAAGGTTGCCTAGTGTTTCAATTACAATTTTTTAATATGTTATTTTGATTTAATGTTTTGATTTGTCATTAATTACAGATTCATTTTGCATCACAATTATGTTTTTTTGTAAACTAACGCTTTTACTTTGAAATGGTGTGCAATATCATCCTAAATATTATGATGGGTTATCAAGATATAATTTGAATTTTTGTAATTACTAAACAGTTAACTGTTCGACTTCATTTTCTTTCTTTTTTTTTTTAACTTGAGTGACCCCTAGCCCCTTCCTGACCAGACTAAAGTTCATTTTGAGTTTGAGGCCCCCTGCCCTAAATGCTGATGCCAAATACATGCTTTCTTTATAGTATTATCCTTTTTTCATTTTACACCATTCACACAACGCTTCTTTATGTTCTATTCCACGCTGTCCACGAGCTGCAGGCGCAGACAAATTATTGAAGCACACGTGTGTAAACTTGACTGCAGCAGCACTTTTAGAAGTCGTACATTTATCTTATAAAAACGCTGTGCTGCTTAATTACTGCGGGACTTCTTTGATTTATATATTATTTATTTTCCATGTATAATATGGACATGTATAATTGATGACTTGTAAGGATGTAAGGAAGATGATGTACTTCATGGTTCCCAGAGGATGAATCCGAATGATGCTGATATTTTTCTGTTCTCTTTTTACCACCAGAACGTCTACCTTTTTTTTTCATCAACATCAACATATCGCAATAATTATCCCAGGAAAAAGTCAAAAACATTTAACTTTTATAATCTAGTGTGCGTTTGATGATTTGTATGCGATACAAGGCACTCATTTTTTTTTTTATATCTCAGAATTGATGTAACTGCGAATGTGAAAAGCTGCTGCCGAGCCTCAGCCCTGGCACGATTACAGAACGAGCAGATTTATTTCAGTTAATCAGCCGCTGTGCCACAACCTACATTAATCCTTTGATTAGCGCGCACAGTTTAAGCGGAACTATTACAGCGTTATACGATGATGTTTGTAGATTTCTTGTGCCTCGGTTTCGCAGTGAAAGAGGAACAAGTCCATTTGAGACGCATTGAAACCCAGATTTATTTTCCATTACGCACGACCTCTTTTGAATTACTTTCTATTGGAACACATATTTTATGTTTTTGTCTGAAAACCATGCCACAGATACCAGAAATGCACGATCTCATCTGCACAGTATCAGTATCAGTCAATATTGGCTTTAAAATGAATGATCAGATATCCACAAACAGGCCGAGATCCCCCGATATGATGAAGGATTAAAACGGCAGACTGAATATGCTGCTGCCTCCTTAACTCACAATATCAGATACTGTCAAAAAGTCCAATATTGTGCATCCCTCATTGATGGATCTACTACACCACTTATTGTTTTCAGTGTTCTTAGAAATCTGTGCCATTTCTTCCTTTTGATTTTGTTCTTCCTTTTTGTCAGTGATGCATTTATGCAGCGTTGCAGAGCAATCTGCTGTCCGCAGAAATATCTCATTCTCTTGGCGTGTCTTTCTGACTTTGACTTATTTTGTATGCCCGCGTTACACTTAATGAAAAAACATCGCCGTAGACGTGACTCGCTTTAATGAAAATGTGCTCAGAGTCAAAACTTACTGTATTTAACACAGAAGTTGAATATCACATATGATTGGAAGTTAATTAGAATCCGTATTTCTACAGGCAGAACTTTACAGAAAAATGTGTGAATCAGCAGCGCTCCCTTTTTTGATTTACACAGCTTTTTAAGTGAGTTCTGGCGTGATTATTATTATTGATTATCTGTCCAGCCTACAACTTAACTGTTTTGATTCATTCACTGCCCTCACAGTGTCGTTTTCAGCCGCCGCAGCTGTAAAAACAAGTCACTACATACAGTATCTGCTTAGTGTTTGGGAAAATGTCAAATAAATTGTTGTTTCCTCAGGAGCCAAAAGAGACTAAATAATGGCACCATGAGGTGACTACACACACACACAAAACACAGTCTACAGTGTAAACTTCCGAGTGGCCAAAACTGAATTATATACTTATAATTCTTTTTCTGCATTTAACACATCCTCTATACTAGTAACCTTCCGAGAAGGAGCAGTGGGCACCCACTGAGTCACTGGCAACCCTCCGGTTACAAGCCAAGCTCCCTCTCCACTTAGCCATGGGCAGATTTAATTATGTAATTATTGCAGGTTTATTAGAATACCGATTGAAGTCACACGTGTTAAGAATGGCAAACTCGCTCAATCTAATCCAGAATACCATCTAACCTTGTCTGTGTGACTGAAGGCAAGGAGAAACTCGCTACCCCAGCATTAAGTCACTAATTGATATCCCAGCTAACGATGTTCTGGTAATGTTCCCTGAATGCTTCTCCTATAGTTGTCATGGAAAGTTTCTCTAAAATCCTCCCAACGTTAGCTTTTCTTTGCACATTCGGGTTCCCAGAACGTTAGGGTTAGGGTTGAACCCGTATCTTAATTTGTGTCGTGACACAATTTCACAGTAACTGCACGAATCCCAGACAACGATAAGCCAAGAGTCAGATACTCAATACCTTGAATGTTGAATTGCATAGTGAAACTTTATTAAATTAGCCTCCAGATGTAGCCCCAGGCTTTACACGATGTAATGTTTCAGAGAAATTACAGGTGGGCTAGAGAACTTCCTCAGGTTTTCTAACAACCACCACAGAATCACAGTGTACTGTGTTCAGTATTTTCCTCACAGTTCCTCTCTGCTGTCTTCTTCCCTCCTCTGCAGTCAGACATCGGCCCGTTTCCTCACAACCAGACGGACGGAAGCGCCTTGGCGGCAACGCCGCTGGAAAGTGGGATTTCTGGTGACCCAGAAAGGTTGGCTGACCGCGGGCTCAAAAAACCCGGCGCTGGCGATCCCTGGAGGATGGAGGACTTGGAAGGCGAGCTGGAGAGGAAGGTGGAGCAGCTCGAGAAGGAGAGGAGAGCCCTCAGGCTGGAAACGGAGAAACACAGGCAGGAAATAGACCATGGCATCAGTAAACTACATCATCGGCTCTCAGGACTGGAGGAAGGTTAGACCTCGTATAGATTATGATCTGAAGATGCAAACTATGAGTCATTAATGATGAATGAAATGAGAAATAGTGAGGCATAAAATGTACGTGCAAGGTTTCCCTCTTGTTTATCTCTACAATAAGGAAATACGATTTAAATTCTTTAATAAAACAGACTAAAGTGCAACTTTCCACTTCTCTATTTCAATATTCAAAGCCTTTTCTCTGCTTCTCTACAGGCGGTCCTAGCCATTCCTTCCCAGAAGGCTACAGACTCTCCTTCCCCACACGGACGAACTACATGTACGCCGTGGTGAAACACTCGCTCCCAAAGCTGCGGGCCTTCACCCTGTGCCTGTGGCTGCGGCCCACGGAAGGAGGCATCGGGACGCCGCTATCGTACGCCGTTCCCGAGCAGCCCAACGAGCTGGTGCTGCTGCAAGGCCTGCACACCCCCACTGAGATGCTCATCAACGACAAGGTGATGTAACGAGACGCCGTCTGTTGTTGTAGCTGCAGACTTGTAATGCAACTGCAAAGAAACCAAGCGTGTGTTCTGTGTTTGTCTTACACTGAGTTTATTCGTGTTCCTGTATCTCATGGTGTATGTGGGGTTTTAATACAAAAAAAATACTAAAAACAGATACAATTACAATAACTCAACACTAACCTTCCAGGCCACTTTGTTTTAAATACAGTCTGCAAAATATCAAGTGCTATATATTCTGTCCATTGTCCCGTGTCCATCTCTGGAGGATATAGTGGTAGACGATGAATGAATTAATGAATATTTACTTTTAATACTGACATAAATATGAGTCAGGAAGCTGTAAATATGGATAATATTATGATTTTGTTTCAATATGTAGTAGAGAATAAAACATGTCCTAAGAGAACAAATCTAATGAAACGACTGATTTAGCTGTCAATCAAAGTAGCCTTAATCATGTGTGTGAACTTCTGCGATTTACTGCAACTATTAAGTTCAGTAGTTTTAGGTCTAGTAGAGCAGAGGTGGCCGAGCTGAAGATGCTAAGATTTTTCTTTGATAAGTGACCAAGATGGAAAGGATTAGAGATGAGCATTATTTGAGCTGGAGAAGACCACGGAGAAGGTTCATGGATTTTGTGAAGGAGGACATGAGGATAGTTGGTGTAAGAGAAAAGGACACAAGGGAGAGGGCGAGATGGAAGCAGATCCGCTGTGGCAACCCCTAAAGGGAAAAGTCGAACGTAGTTTTAGGTCTAATAGATTATAATATACTTTAACTTTTTTCTCTGCGAATCACTTTATTGGTTACTTGTCACCATAGCACCACCCTTTTTATTACCTCAAAACTTACAAACAATATTGGAATATTGGATTTGTCTATGTGGTCTAAAATGTCAGATATACCCATTGAGATAAAATACAAGGACTTTATTTTTTGCAGCATGAACAAAGAGGGGGAAAAAAGAAGTAAATATTACATGGCTATACAGCTGCACTGCCCTCAGGCAAATGTGGAGTCTATCACACCATTTGCATTCTGTTCATTTCAGTTCAGAGCTTTAATTGTCCCTGAAGGGACTGTTGTTTTTACAATTGGCAGTGCAACCCACATGACAACATAGACAGCACAACCACATTTGACTGAAAAACAATCACCATCAAAATTTTGTGTGAAAACTTGAAACTTCCATGTTTTAAATTGCCTTTCTTTTCCCTTAGGTGGCACAGTTACCTCTGAACCTGACGAGAGGCAGCTGGCAGCACATCTGCGTGAGCTGGAACCAGAAAGGCGGAGCCTGGCAGGCCTATCAGGGAGGAAAGCTGAGGGGCGAGGGCCACGCACTGGCAGCTGGACACCACATCAGAGCTGGGGGAGAGCTCCTGCTGGGACAGGAGCAGGTGAGTGCACAAAGAATTGTAGTTAACACTAAAAGAACAGATTCTTTAAAAGGAAAATGTGTGTTTATAACGTTTCCATCAACTGCTGTAAAGTGAATAATGGGAGTTAGTTCACTGAGATTAGTCAGTGAAACAGTTTCCATTGCTACCTACCTTTTTTGTCTTTTCCACCTCCCTTAAGGGTTTTTTCCATTTAGGCGCAAATCAAAAAAAGTGCATTAAAACAGGCTGAAGGAAAATCAGTCTGTCCACTGTTTTGCATGGAAGCGTAAACAGGGTGTCTGCGGGGTCTTATGTTGATAAATCCATTTTTGGAAAATTAAGGCTCTCAAAAAGTCTTAATTTCATGAATTTTTGTGAGGTATTGAATTGTTGTCCATTGAGTTTGACTGCAAAAAGTATGCATGAATGTGTTTATTTTCCTCCCCACGTTTGTTTAAAAACACCAGGCATGCTCGCCCTGAAAGATGCGCTTACACGACATGTGACGTTGCGCATCCGAAACCGCCCAAAAATTGTGCTCAATAGATTTGCCAAATTATAAATACGTCATATACTAATACACAAACCACATGTTTAGAGTCTAAATGGCCAATTTCTCACCTCAAATTATCTTAAAACTGCGTTCCTGAACACAGTAAAATATTTATGTCAGGTGAGAAACGGCCACTGTTTCAATGTTATTCAGCTGCAAAACCAACAGTCTTTCTCTCTCGGGCGCCATTGCTCACTGCAGCCAGAAGCACAAAAACCTTGCGTAGCGACCCCTACTGATTGGGTAGAAAATTGCAGTGCGTATCTGGCACCACAAAGGAGAACTATGAAGGCTCGAGGGGTCTCCGTGGTTAAGCAGCTGGATAACGCATTACGCAGTCGGAGAAGTATAATGTGGCCTTAATGGTCAGACAGCGAGTGTTGTAACCAGTGATAGCGTCTACGAATCACGCCCAAAATTGAATCACTTGTTCCTGGTCCCATTGCGGACATTTCCTGAAAACGTAATCCAAATCCGTCCGTGACTTTTCGAGTTACGTTGCTAACTAACAGACAGACAAACGAACAAACAGCGAAAACATAACCTCTTTGGTGGAGATAAAAAGGTATTCCAATTAACTTGAGGATTCCTGCATATACCCTGGTTAATGTATTTGCCTCTAAATCACTGTGTTTCCTACCCTTCTTGCTCTCCTAGGATTCCCTTGGTGGAGGCTTTGACTCGTCCCAGGCCTTGGTCGGAGAACTGTCTCAGGTGGGTCTTTGGGACCGTGTGCTCTCCTCTAGTCAGGTGGCCAGTTTGTCTCGCTGCGGCAGAGTAACCCAGGGCAATGTGGTCCCCTGGACTGAGAACGGAGTTAAGGTCTATGGAGCCACCAAACACCCGGGCGAGCCGTGTAGTAAACACAGCAGGAGCTCTCAGTGACCGAGAGTGAGAGGCTTTGAGGAAAGAGTAGGTTAAACGGGGAGGGGAGCATTTAATATTCATACATCTGCTACTGGATGTTCACATTAACTCTGTGTGGCATGAACTGAAGTCTGTACATAAATGAAAATGAATGGCATATATTTATATGATCGAGCTGAGGTTTTTGCACTTATATTCTGTCGTGGTTTCGTTCCAGTGGAGAAGTGTGCAAATATAACAAAGGGAATATAGCTGTTGTATACGTGTGTCACATTCAAGCTTCATGTTCTGGAGTGGTTGAAGACGGGTAGAGTTTTGTGAAGTGAACATTTTGGGGCGAACACTAAATTAAATATGGATCTACCATCTGTTTAACTTAAAAAGGCGATAAAATGTCGACCTCTAAATCTGCACTTAAACCAACCAGTAAATACATAAGATCATTAGTTTGTGCTGTTTGTGCCAAACAATTTCTTAGCTTGGACAAAATTACTAGTCGACCAGCAGAGACGTAAGGACGTTTCTGGTTCATGAATCGTAATAAAGTGCAGGATTCATGTTCTCCCCACTTGTGTTTTTGTAAATATTAACCAAACAGAGATATAGCATGTTCATGTGTGAGCCGTAGATGTGCTAATGGACTGTTTTTCAAGCCTTTCCACCCCGCAGCTGGCAGCGTATTATATACTAATTAAAATAACTTGAGAAATGATGATTTAACAGTCCAAGTGTTGGCCTTTAATGGCCTTTTCCACAGCTACAAGAAGGTTTGCTTTAAGCCAGCAGAAATCCCCGGGTGTCTTAAGGTCAGACCGGAGTTAATTCGGAGGCTGTGGCAGCTTAAGAGTTTGGGAGTCAAGGTAAGGTGATGAAAAATGTTGTAGGGGGGGGAAAAAAGAGGCGAGAGAATATAAAGCAGCTGAGGACTGCAGCAAAGGAGTAAGATGATGAAAGAGGAGGAAAGAGCAACGACGAGGGGAGGAAAAGACGGATGGATCAGGTGCTTGTTCAGAGTGAGGCTACTTTGTTTTCACATCGGCATGATGTGTTATTTTATCTGTAATATTCTGTCACAAAGGAGGAAGAGCGCGCCTGTTGAATCCATGCTCAGGCTGCTGTTTTTAGTCATTACCTATGAAAGCCTGAGGGTCTGTGATGTTCTCCGGACAGGTTATTGGACACATTTACAACAACACGACGACTAACTTCCTTAAGCAAAGCAGCTCCCGAGAGCACATTGTTTGTCTTTTTCAGACGCGTCCACACTTTGCTCATAATCAAGCTTTTGTCCCTTTTTTTTAAACCAAGAGAATGTTTGGCTGCATCCCTGTCTCTGAAATTAGAGGTTTGACAAAACTCTAATGCAGGAAATATATTGTATATATATAATATATATGTGCTGCCAAACTGATGCTAAATCCAATCAGAATCCTCCTGTTGTGCTTTGATGCGTCTCAGTCTGCGCTGTTATGGTCAATATTATGCCTGGTGTCTGCTGAGCTCATGTCAGAGGTTTTTGATGGTCGCGTAGCATTTTTATGGAATGTTTGTCTTTTCTTACATGTTTATTCTTCCTTTTTTTTTTTACTATATGCCGTGTATGCTATCTGTCTATTTGCAATCCTATTGTTTGTATGCCTATACTGTATGTCCATTTCTTGTACGGTGTTCTATTGTTCTGACTGTGTTTATTAAATTCCTGATTTTTAGATGTAAATACAGTGAGTCCTTTTTGTTCTTTTACTGCTTTAGAGAGGAAAACAACACGAAATCAAACTCGGAGCCTGTGGCAGAAGCTGTTTTTATGACACACAAATGCACGCTAACGTTTGTGATTGAAGTACAGCCGTAATAAAAGCAGCTGCTGTTGTTAAACCAAAGCCCCCCTACAGTCAGTCAGAGTGTCTTTCAGACTTTTGCAGCGACAGAAACAAAACATCATTTTTTTATTGTTGCTCGAGTCCTCTGTTCATTCTTCGTCTGAGCAAATTAGAGGAGACACTTCGCAGAGAAACCAGGAAACTCCTCCCTCAGGTGCAGCCGCTGAATAATGTGGTACGAGTTAAGCTAACGATGCAACTTTCACTCACTTTACTGATTTTTGAAAGGACTTCACACTAACCGACGACTGAAAGACTGAGGATCACACCTTTAAATCTGCTCCTGATGAGGGATCAGAGACATGATTTTTTCAAACCAACTGAACGCAGCAAACTCTCGCGAGAGAGTCTACGAGACCGAAGCTTAAATAAACATGGACGACAAACAAATTGGTTCGCATCTATCCGATCTGAGGAATCAAAGAAGAAAAGACGGCTATGGATGAAGTCATGGATTCGTCGTTGGCATTGTCGTTTCGATATTCCCACTACTTCCTGTGTCCCACCTACTCTTTTTCATTGGCTATTGACGGCACATTTGCCGTTGGGTCGGTAATCGACACATGCTAGCTGATTATGTCCAAAACGTGTTTGATTTCCTACAACCGAGGTCAGTTCGAGTCTTTTAACCTCACGCTAGCTGATGGAGAATGACGAGGAAAGATCTTCACAAACTGTCAACCTTCCATACCAGAAGCTTACGAAGAATACTCCGCATTTTCTGGCCAAACACTTTATCAAATGAGGAGCTGTACAACAAATGCAAACAAGAATGTATGGAAACCATCATCCTCAGGAGGAGATGGAAATGGATAGGGCGTGTGCTGAGAAAAGACCCCAGTGACATAACCGAAGAAGAACAGCACTGTTTTGGACTCTAGTGGGGAAGCGGAAGCAAGGACGACCCAAGATCACCGGGCGCAGAACAGTGGCAAAAGAGCTGGAAAGCTTCAACCACACATGGGACAGCATCCGGAGATTATCCCAGGACAGAAGGAGCTGGAGAGTCTTTGTTGCTGCCCTTCATGCCGGGACTGCCATTACGGGCAGTAAGTAAGTAAGTAAGTAACGGATTTCTGTGCCAGCTAGCGATGCCGACACTCCCCAATTCGCATTGGCTGGAGCCCAACTGTGAATTGTGGGTTAAATTATCGTGTGTCTCCAGCTTTAGTCGGGTATGCTAATGCCCAGAGAGTCTGTGTTTTGGCTGCATCTGCACCCGATTTGAGAATAAATTGGACAAGATGCCGAACACGTGTTCTAACAGGTGGTTATGGTTTAGTTCCAAGTGCTGAAAACTCTCACACGTTTTAATATGAAGCAGGAGCCAGCAGCGTTAAACTGTGTCTATATTCGTACGAGACTGGGGTGGTAATCTCACACTCCCCCCCCCGCCCTTTTTTTTTTGTAATTTTCGCGTCTGTGAGTCATCCTCCCAATTCTCACCCTCCTCTCAACTTCTCACTTCGCCGCCTCTCCGCCTACGTCTTTGACTGTCACCTACAGTCCCGTGTCTCAACCGAGAAACAAAAGAGACGTCGTCTTATAACAGATGTGTTGGGGAATTCGGGGATAAATTCTGAAGAGAGCAGGCAGTCAGGGATTTGAAAAACAAATCTATTTACAGATGCTTCTCCACCTGCAGACATAAGTCATCATCAGTAGAGTTTCTCTTGGGTCCTTGTGCCGTGTTGGGATACAAGCCATCGAGTGACTAATGGAGATAAACAACAGAACAATACAGCAATGTTTTTTTTTAAACCTCTAATTAGTCGATCTGTTCAACTCATCCTGTGGATAAGACACAACTGAGCACTTGTTCACGCGATCCTCTCTTCGAGTAACAGACTTACAACTTAAGTCCATTAGTGGCTCTCCTGAACGCGCACAGCCGACCTCTAATTGGAGTAAAAGTTCTGTTAACCTCGTTACTGGCTGGTTGTGGTTGGTGTGTGTGTGAGAAACGACACATCTACACTACTGTTCAAAAGTTTGGGATCACCTATACAATTTCTTTGTTTTCCATTAAAAGTCACACTTTCAACACTCAAAATAGTTGCAAAATGAATAGAAAATATAGTCAAGACATTGACAAGATTAGAAATAATTCTTTTTTTATTCAAAATAATAATTTTGCCCTTTCGTCAAAGAACCAGCAAAACTGTTTTCAGCTGTACTAACATCACTGCACAAGGGTTTTCTAATCAAACTTTTGAACGCTAGAGTATATACACATACTAAGCAGCGATGGCTTTCCTGGGTTACAATTAATAATACTTGAGGTGTCGTGGCTGCGCAGCATCTGGCTGCTTGATGTTCTTTTAATAGGCGAAAAGGCTTCTCAAACACGTGCCTCACACCTGCTGTATGCACTCCAGCACTCACTAAATCACTGGGGTTTATTTCACTCTCGGTGCTGTCGACGCCTCGGAGCAGCCTGCGATGTTTGAGCGGACATAAACTGAACGTGCTCTTGCATATTCATTCTGTTCAGCTGAAACAAAGGCCTCTGCGATCAGGATTTGGTGGCTTTACAGTTTGCACGACACCATTATGTTGTCATTGGGTGAGTGAATGAACGAGAGTGGATTCCCTGGCTGTAGCAGGGATTTAACCTTTGACCATCTTCTGCCTATGAAAAAAACCCTCCATGATCTCTATACGCCGAGCGCTCAATACGCACAGACTGAGGATGATATTCCCCCGTTGGATTACCCCATCCCTATCTAATCCATATACTGTTCCATCTAGGAATGGACAGACTGTAATCCTATAATCCTCGATGGATGGACGTACAGATCAGGCGTCTTACAGTAAGATGAAAGTGCTCATTACTTCCGTGTACTATGGCGCCGATTGTGAAGGAAATGAAGTCTTACCACAGTGACTCAGGGGTTAAAATAATCTGTTGACTCTTACACTAAAGTTTTGAAACCATCAAACACATATCAAGCCTCCAAGCAGCTTCTCGCTCTCACTGTCGGCTCCACGGGTTGTCTGTTGATCAGGGAAAGTGCTGCTCTGCTGAGGTTTGACTTCAGAGAGGGAACTATTCACTTACAGCCCCCCACCACTCCCCCCCCAGTAAATATTGACTCAACTTTCCAATTAGAATGGAGTCATATATTTTCACTTTTAGGGTGTCTTCCAGTAGAGATTGCAACGAGAAGTCTTGCACAGAGAATTAAAGTAAAAGAAAATGACTGGATAACTTAAATACTGTCATTATCCTCAAGATTTCAGTCCTTTTCAGTAATTAAAAGGTGCAGAGTCATACAATAAGTCCCAAAATTCGGTGTTTTATTTAAAGCTCCCATAGAGTGGTCCTGTTGTCTACTCACATACATTAACTTGTTTTTATGGTCAAAAACCTCCTAGTTGCTGTAAACGAGCCGATAGAAATCCTCTTTTCTGACGCTGTTCCCCAGCCGCGATATTTCAGACATAAATCTCACACCCAGAAGACGGAGTGTGTTGTGATTGGCCAGCCAGCGTAGAAGCTTCCCAACTGTCTTGTGGTTGGCCAGTACCCGGAAGTGACATATTCAGCACACCCGCTCTGAGAAGCGCAGCTCCCCCCTCTGGAACGGTGGATGCACTGCTACTCATTATCAAAACATTGTTTTAACAATGTTTAAAAATAGCTTCGTCATGACTCCCCGCCGCAGTCCCTTTTATGACTTTGACCCGGAATCAGAAGACACTGTCGCTGCTCGTGAAACACCTCCACAACGGACGTTATTCTTCTTCTGCGGTTCAATGTACGCAACCGGATGTGCCCGGACTAGTGCCCGGAGCAGGAGGATCTGCTGTTCAGGAGAACCGCTGTTTACGTAACTGGACCGTGTTTTTTTCAGAGATCTTGCTGAGCCCTAGATGACAATAAAACACAGCGTTCTCAGCAGTGGCTGAAATGTTTGTTTCGAACCTTCAGGGCTTCGTAAACGAGGTAATGACGCAGATGCACACTAAAAAACAGCGTTAATTGGAACTTCCGGTCTAGGTCCGCTTTAAAAAAAAAAAAAAAAATTAATAATAAAATAATTTGAAATAATTTTTCCTTTGCTTTTTTCTTGGTGCATACCTTAATCAGTTAATACAAGGTTCGAGTTGATGAAAATCTAAAGGACACAACTTAACTTTTGAAACCATAATGTTTAGCATAAGCAGAAAGACATTTTGCTTTTTCGCTGTCACTACAATAACTACTTTATTTTAAAGTCCTTACATCCACTGACTCATCACCCCCCCCCCCCTCCTGCAGTAGGTAATCCACCCACTCAGCCTCCACCTGGCAGACGACCAGAATCATTACTCTTGACACAAAGTGTGGTCCAAATGCCCACAGAAGCTCCATCTGGACAGGAACAAGCTCGACTCCCTCTCTCTCTCTCTCTCGCTCCGTCTTTGTCACCCACTTGCGTCTTGTTGTGTTCCTCCCTCGCTTCTTCCCCCTGCTCTTGTGTGTTGTTAACGCAGCGCTCATTCACATACACATGTAGGTGGCCTCGTGTACGTGCTCGTAAACAAAGTGCTCAATTATGTCGAGCCTACAGAGCGTTTATGTTAGAAAGACATGACTCATGTTGCTCTGTGTGTGTGTGTGTGGTGCACCGTGGATATTTCTGTCCCCTAAGAGGCTTATTTTGTTTGATTCATCTGTTTAAAGTTCAGTGTCCTTCTTATTCTCAGTATTGGATCACCTGATGTAGTGGTTAGTGTAGTTTTTCTTCTAAAAGAATAACAGATGATGAGTTGATAGTGTCGGAAAGACTTGAGGCTTGAGGATCAAAGAGGTGTCTGGCAGAGTTTCAGCCGAATCCCAGAGAACTCTGAACTTATTTACCTCTGTCATCATCATTTCATACGTTATTTCCCCAATTTCGGTAACAGTGAGCTCTAAAGCCAACGCTCTGCTCACAATTATTGGTCCTTGCTCGCTCCAGATCCGGAAGCTCCTGGTCTTCACATCCTAGGCTGACCTTCTCATGCTCTTTTAACTTTAGAACATACATGTCTAATGCATGATAACACATTTGGCGCCATGTTTGTTGGCTATTCCATACTCCAATGCAGGAAACACCTGGGCTCCTTCCAAGCAGAGCTAAGAGTCCCTTTAACCCCTTTTGTTTTTAGGTTTTAATTGGATTCGAATCAATTCCCATCCCAGCCATATTGGAGGGAATAACAGGATACACAAAATAAGAATTATTTTGTACCTTATCTTGTATCTTATGCTTTTTGGTGCAGACACGATACGAGAAGACACAGGTTCAGGACCTGGCTGGAACAAGGGCCTTTCTGCATGGTGGAGTTTTGCATGTTCTCCCCGTATGTGTGTGTGTGTGTGTGTGTGTGTGTGTGTGTGTGTGTGTGTGTGTGTGTGTGTGTGTGTGTGTGTGTGTGTGTGTGTGCGTGCTTGGGTTTTCTCCTGGTTCTCCAGTTTGATAAAAAAAATTATTTCTTTATTTTCAGTGCACATTTGTTATTCAATGCAAGTTTGGTAACACTTTAGATTAGGGAACACATTCCCCATTAACTAGGTGCCTACTAACATGCATATAAGTTGCATACTAGCCCTTTATTAGAATATTAACACCTTATTAAGAAAAAATCTTAATTCATATCATAATCGAGGTAGAATAAGGTGTTAACATGAGCTTAATGATTACTAATAAAGGGCTAGTATGCCACTTCACTTGTAGATGTTAGTAAGCACCTAGTTAATGGTGAATATGTGTTCCTTAAAGGTGCATTATGTAATAAATCTAAAGCAACTGGCTGCAAAATCCTCCTTATATGTCACAGAGACTCAGGAATAATGTTCATATAACAAACTGAACTCACCAACAACAACAGTACAGCCAAAATATTTGCATTAAGAAAAAATATTTTGCAGACTGCAAATCATGTTTATGATTTTAAATCATGTTTTAGCATGTGGCGCCACCTACCGCCGTCTACCAATCATTGCAGTCAGTAGAGTCTCAGCTGCCGAGCAACCACGGGTTGCCAGTTAAAAGACCTCAGTATTTTGAATTTGAATGTAGTAACCACATTCTTGGCCACATTCTTACATATGGCACCTTTAATCTAAAGTGTTACCGTAAGTTTTTACTCATAATCACCTAAAAAAGTTGGTTACATCGAAGTTTTGAAATGTTCTACATGAAGCTAATTGTCAGGTATATCACATCCCTGCCCAAAATCCTTCTTTCTCATTACATCAGATCTCTTCCCTCCATTGGGGAACCTTTTATCTCTCATATTTCAGTGTAATGGTGCGAGCGTGTGACTCATTTCAGAGCGAGGCTTTTGCACGTACCGTAATGTTCACTAAAACTTGAGCATGTGAACTCATTTCAGCAAGGTCGACGATTCTCCCAGGAAGAATCTTTATATTACGATCATTATTTTGTGCGTGGTCTTTTGACGTGGTCCATGCACTCTGCATTCGTGAAGAGAGGAGGAGACAAAGGTGAGACAAACACAGCAGTCGATATAGTATTCATACGTACGAGGAATACAGATTAGGAAAATGGAGATTTTAGAGTCAAAATCTCTTTTGTTGCGACTGAAAGACTGATGAAAGGCTACGGTGCAGCGTCTTTCACGGAACAAGGTCAAGTAAGTACAACTGCCTGAGAAATGTACAGTAAATGTGTTCTGTGCCCGAGGAAACCTTAACCTTCTTTTGTGACATTTTGTGTGTGTGAATGGAACTGTTTAAAAGTCTGCCTCTGTATTTTGTCCTTCAAATATCGTCGAAGCACAGTGGTGTCCTCTGAGGGCTCGAGGTGCCATCTGCAGGAAATTAATTTTCCACTCTGTGGAGAGATACACAACAGCAGGTATACACACACACACACACACACACTTGTGTAATTTGTACTCTTGGCTTTTTGCTGACAACTTTGTTCTGAGTCATTTTAAAAAGTATCCTCTCTCTCTCTTTCCAGTTGTATGCAAAATAAACTCATCAGTTAAAAACCTGTAACATGTATCTGTGCAAACTAAGGCCCCGTCCCATTTCTCCCCCTTTAAATTTCCACTTGGTTTGGAGTGCCCTCAACCGTAAATTCCCCTCGTTGAGCGAAGTGGCTTCCCTATGGAATTGGGACACCACTATATGCAAATTAGCGTAGTGAATGTAACGAACGTGCTAACCTACAACCCTAACCCACACATGTTGACAATTCTACCGGTGGAGCGTGCTACTATTTTCATTCAGGCTAAATGCCGGCGGATCCAGCTGTTGTGTTGCCTGTTCCGTTGGCCGGTTTTGTTTTTCTCCGTCAACGCCGTTTTTTCCCCGTCCGCGTAAACGCTATATCACAAATGTGATTGAAATCTGACAAAGTCCAGGGTATTCGTGTCCGATTGAACGCCAGTACACACATCCAAAACACTGACTAAACAACTAACCAGATGTAGCAGAGCTAGCCAGCAACTACCTGGCAAATATCTGCTAGCTAGCTAGTTAGCTAGCTGCTCTCATAAATCGTCAGTTATTTTCTGACATTAGTGTTCAAAGCTCAACGGTCCTTTGGATGTTTATCAAACCAACATATTCCAACACATTTCGACATTGTAATGCGCCTATTTGCAAAAAATATACTTACAACGAAATTGTTCCTCTGCAGATGTGGCCGCCATCTTTGTTGAAAAAAAATCAGCCGCAAAGCGTCATGGGTAATTTCATCTTCCACTTCCACGTTTTAAGCCCGCATCAGAGCTCACTACATTAGGGTTAGCGCAATTTTTTTTAATTTTTTTTATATAATTTTGAAGACTATCATCATCGTCATGGAGACTGAGGGGGCTATAGCAGGTTTATCACACACACACACACACACTGACCACCTGAGGCTTTGTTTGTTTGCTTTAATGACCTTTGATCCTCGTCCACGTCTCCATGGTGATAATCATCGCGCTCTTGTTTACACTCTTTCGTGTTCACCTTGACACAAACGAAACGGACACGACACTCATGCGATGAATCTTTGTAATATTGCAGAGTTAAATGGGCTATTATTTAATATGGAACATACATATATATATATATCGCCAGAGATTATAATATAAGCAGCAGCAGCAGCAGAGTCACGGCAGTGGGGGAATTGTCAGGATGAGTAAAGACTACAGAGGAGCAATAACTGGCTGTAAAAACATTATATCCAGGAGAAATTGATTTGCTTACATCTGCATCAGTCTTCACATTTGTCTCGGCTTTCAGTCGTTTTCCCAGACGCGTTTACATCTTCTTTGAGAGAAGGAGCAATGTCTTTCACTTTTGGTTATTTTGAGGTATATTTGCAAACCGCGGATGTAGCCGAAGCTACTGTGTTTACCTCACTCTTCCGGCAGTGAGCTGCTTTATTGGGTGGGAAGCATCAAAAAGGTCAAAACGTCAACACAGCTGATGAATAAACATATGACAATACAATTTGTTTCTTTACCTTGTATGATATTCAGGCTGCTAGAGCCAATTATTTAGAAAATAAAGATTCAAGATGAGGCTGCAAAACCCCGAAAAATATATTAAATCAGCAGCAGGAGTGCAAAAACACTGACTGCGTTACATAAGAGCAAATCTAATTAAAATGTGCAGCAGCGCTTGAAGTCAGTAACTTTGTGAGAACGAGTACATCTTGTGTTATAAAAGCGTCTTTAATACAGTTTAGGGTGAGTGGAACGCGTCGTTTAGACACTTTAAACGTCCTCTGATCTGAGCGCAGTTTAGTCACGTCAACAATAATTGCCCAGTAGGTCAGTAAGTGTGATGATGGGGTGATGTCATCATCATTTTAGCCTCGGGTTCAATTATCAAGCGTTTTTAAGTGGAGCTACCGCTTTAATGTGTTCACTCGCGGATGATTTCATGGATTAAAAAGGAGATCCAGGATATATTTCAATTAAACTAAAAAAAAAGGGTCAATCTTTGAGTGAATACTCTTCACAGAACTCACGCTGGGGTTTTGCTGTGTTTAATTTCTCCTTTACCTTATAATGTTTTGCCTTTCCTTTATCCTTTTCCTTCCCTTTCTTCCTGTCCTCTTTATCCCACACGGACATTCACATACAACACAGATCCACACGCCTGTAGCTGTGCAGCCGTTGACAGATTGTCTCATGTGGAGAGAGGGAGAGAGAGAGAGAGAGAGGCACAATTAGATTATCCCACAAGCTGTCACCTTGAAAATGGACGACAGGAGAGAATACGAGAGGGTGCATGAAAGATGAATGGTGTGAAGAAATGTAGATGTGAGAGGGGAACGGGGGGACGACTCTGCTGGGAATGCTGTGGGTTTGATATCCACTCAGCTTTTTATTTTGTGTGTACAAACGCACAAACACGTCGTTTGCTCTGATTCTGTTTGGTATTCGACATCAGTTCCCCTCCTCGTGGTCTCGCACTCCTTTAACATCCATCATAGCTCATCATCTTCTCCGTATGTTTGCCTCCATTTGCATTTGTTCTTGTTTACCTGGTGCGCTCACCTGTTATTCTCCATTCCTGCGGCCCTCTCCCTCTGTTCCTTTCTCTTTCTTCCCCTCCATGTCTCTTACGACCTCACCCGCTGCACTCCCCTCACCCGCGATGAAATATTCATGTCCGTATATAGTGGGAGCAGCAGCAGCAGCAGCAGCAGCCGAAGCCACGGGAGTCGGTTGCTTTTCAAAGACTCCAAGGCCTCTGAGCCCGCAGAGGAAAAAGGGAGAGGATGAGAGGGAGGAAGAGTGATGTTACAGGGGGGAGCAGTGAGGGAGGGGGGTGGGGGGAGAAAAAAAAAGACAAGAGGTGAAAATGGAAAAAGAGCAAGTGAAAGACAAGTACAGAGAGACGACATGTGACAACTGAGAAAAGGGGAGAGGGGGGAGATGTGTGAAATACCCCCCTCCATTACATCAAACACATTAATGTTCGGTTTATATGACTTCAGAGGACATTTCATTGACTTACATTAATTTACCGGAGACTTACTCTAACCTTAACCATAATTACTACTGGGCTAATCCTAATCCTAACCTCAACCTAACCTTAAAACATATTCACCTTAAAATGTAGTAATTTACATTATGAGGACTTGCTTTTTGTCCCATAAGGAAGACAAGTCCCCATCATGTGACCGTGTAAACAGATTTTATGTCCTCACAACATGAGCAATACGTGTACACACACACACAGTCGGATTTCCTTGACTTGGGAGGACATTACACTGATTTACGTTCTACTACTGACCTAACCCAAACCTCATCGTCACCATACAACATGTCTTCTTCACCTTCAAATGTAATCATTTACATGATGAGGACTTGATTTTTGTCCCCATAATGAAGACAAGTCCCCATAATGTGACCGCGTAAGCAGATTCAGGTCCCCACAACATGAGTAATAACCTGGAATGAGAATACTTAATACCGTAACCAGTTAATGCCAATGACGATGAAAACCGCCGGCACACTTCACCTCTGGAGCTTCAAACGTTGGTCAACACTGCATTAAACACATCACTTTCCTTGTATTACACACACACACACAGAGGAACACACAATCCGTGGCTATTTAAAGACACACATGTACACAAATATAGGCTACTCTTGTACCCAGATTTTACAAAACAACAAAGCACTTTGCTACATGTGCATGCTTTCTTACACAAAAATAAGTATTTATATGTCTATCTATAAGGCAAGTTGCATCTGTGCGTCTGTCTGTGACGGGCATAACTCACCGACCGTTAGTCAGGTTGAGCATGACCCGAAGGTGTGCATCCTTGATTTTCAAATTTTTTGGAGGGATTTTAATTTTCACTGATTTATCACACTACACCAGGCAGGCAGCGGCTCATCAGCAGCAGCTGCGCTGTCTGGGGGCAGGGAGGTGGGAGTGAAGAGGCTGTCCTCACGGTGGGTGAGACATTTTCACACGGTTCACCACAGAACATTGTGTTTTACTGAAAATACGACGAGGTGTCCGTTCATCAATACGCAAGCACATATTCATTTTGCATTAGCATGCTACTACTTTGCAGCTAACTTGCTAACTGTTTCCAAAGGTAAGCTAGCAATGTTGTAATTAGCATTAGAGTAGGGCTAACATAATACAAACACTGTGCAACCTCATTAGGCACAACGCAAATGTTTTCATTTGCCATTAGCATTAGCGTAGCTAGATGTTGTGACTGTCAGCCACTCCAGTGGTTGCACAGTGTTTATATTATGTTAGCCTTTATGTTGCTTATCATGCATTACCATATCTGAAAAATCTTCTTCAGCTCATACTATAGGAATACATACATAATATACAATTTTAGGAATTCAGCTTTAATCAACCCAGGTTTGACGAGACATAATGTTGCCAATTCACCCTTGAATGAAGCAGATGTGATCTGGAATTCACTTTGTCTCATTACCCTGAGTCTGCACAACAAAGTCGCCCCCCCTTTCCGCCTTATTGTGAAAAGTAAAGCACACGCACCCTTTAATTAGGTGCCAAATTATGGGTTGTTTCCAGGCAACCTACATTAAGCTGCGACCGCTGCAAGGGAAATGGAGCTTCAAAGCTTTGAAGGATGTTTTCACTCTTTGAAAATGAGTCTTTGTGCGTGTTGTGTGTGTATGAATGCTGAAAAGATAATCAGTAGAGGAGAGAGAGAGAGAGAGAAATTGAAAGCAACAGAAATGTAAGGTATGTTATCTGACAGCGGTGGTGATTTATTGATAAGGGCACCAAAAAAAAAACCACAAGCCTTTTCCTTTTAGTGTCTTACACAGCTGAACCTGAGGTTAACCCTGATGATGAAGAAGGGGATGAATTCATAATGTAGTCCATCAGTTAACTGGACTGTTCTGTGCTATGATCTTTCATTATTATGGTTGTGTCTTACATAAAGGTACGGACTCTACTCACGCGTCCATATTCACTGCAGAAACCTTACAAAGCTACACTGTAAAACTGATCCTTATAAGATAATTCTTATTGTATTGTCAAGTGTATACAATGCACTGATATTACACGTGCAAAGATCATATCACAGACGCTGAATACCGCTGAAACGTTTTGTTTTCCCTGCAGAAAACGCATGCAAGGAGAGAATAAGATCCACTTTGGAGCGCAATCGCGTGGCTTTAGGAGTGTTTTAAAATTGCAAGAACATCGCCGGCGAGTTGTGTGAAGAACAGTCAGCAAAATTGGCTCTAATTATGACAGTGGGCGGAGAGAGAGAGAGAGCGAGAGAGAATAACCTACATACAATAGCTACAGTGTGTGTGCGCTCCTCCAAGATGATTTAAAATCATAGAACAGCGCATACACAGCAAATATAAATCCAGTACAAATTACACTCACAATTCATGCAGACATGTTTGTTGAATGTTCCATCAACCCTGGGGTTTATCATCTTGCCTGAAATATATATATATACACATATATGTATGTGTATATATACATATATATATATACATTTACGTATATACATATATATATATATATATGTTTGTGTATATATGTATATGTATATGTATATGTGTGTATATATGTGTATATATATGTATGTGTATATATGTATATATATATGTGTGTGTATATATATGTATGTGTATATATGTATATATATATATGTGTGTGTATATATGTATGTGTATATATATATATATGTATATATATATGTATATATATATATATATGTGTATATATGTATATATATGTGTATATATGTATATATATGTGTATATATGTATATATATATGTGTATATATGTATATATATATGTGTGTATATATGTATATGTATATGTATATATGTATCTATATATGTATATATGTATACGTGTATATGTGTATATATATATACGTGTATATGTATATATATATATGTATACATGTATATAAATGTGTATGTATATGTGTATATATATCTGCTAAATGTTTCTGACAATGCACAATTTGCTATCTTTTGATAGCTGTTGTTGGGTAAAATATTTAGCCTTTATTAAATATTTAACTATGTAAATGCGAGCGGCTTTCAAAGATTTATGTCTGCACTGGGGTTGTTTGTTTTTGTCTTTGGTCTTTTTTAGATTTAGGGCTAATAGGGTTTGGATTATTCCTCGTCATGGCACCGTTTAAATTTGCTTTATCCTATTGGTCTTAAAAAACTACTTATAAACACGTGCCAGCAACGGCAGCCATTAGATTGATTGCTTCTACGCATTTAAGAAGTGTCATTACTTTTGTTGAGTATGTAGTTCACAAAACTCTTTTCCTAACATTCAGGCATCCCTTGAATTTAATGCACACACTGCTGTGAGGTTAATGTATCATTAACCATATCTACGGTTATATCAGTTTACTTTACTAACTGCAATGCTATTCACAAGATGAATAATCCAAAATTTGCATTTTACTGCTTGTATGTGTGTGTGTTTGCTTACACATTGTGACATTTACCACTTGTAAAGAAACCCTCCCATTTCCTGCCTATAACACCACAGCAATATTATTGCTGCAGGTTTTTGGAAAACATAAGCCAGTTCTACTGGAACCTGCCGCTTCATGCATAATACATTGTGTCTCGGAGCAAATGTAGTTAATTAGCAGAGACACACACTATAGTTGGTTAATTAACGCCGAGCAAGAGAACGATTTATCAATTCAAAGTCAGAGAAAATGATTTAGTGTGTTGGCAGGGAAATAGAATGGATGGTTTATGACTGGGGGAAAATAGGAGGGGACGGGGACGGGGGTGTCATAAACAGATTAATAATTTAATTTCATGTGGACTTTATAGTGTCAATTCATCACTCTGCATGTGTCTCTCCATTCTAGGATAATTTATGACAAAAGATGCAGCTGACTTCTTCGGATTTTTCCAAAAAGAACAACAAACACATCAAGTGTCCTCTGAAGGCGAGAACATTAAGTGCCTGAGCAACAGAATAACATAACAGACCGTGTCCTTACAGTGAATATGAAGCTGTCACGAGCAACTGGTTTGATTAGCTTAGCATAAAGACTGCATGAATGCTAAAAACGCCATGTTTGGCTTTGTCTGATAGAAACAGAATCTCCTACCAGCGATTTCAAAGCTCACGAATGGGCCTTTTCCACAATGGTCCCAGCTCGCCTCGTCACGGCACGGTTTAGGTTGGTTTTCCACTACAATATTGCCTACTCAATATGGGTGGAGTCATCACTGCCGGGTTCCCTAGGTTGGAGTTGAATATTGAGATTTTAGACATTTCCCTGGTAGTTTTCGGAGATTAACCCACATTTTTTTAGGATTGTTAAAGGTGCCATATGTAAGAATGTGGCCAAAAACGGTTACTACATTCAAATTCAAAATACGGAGGTCGTTTAGGTTTCGTTTTCTGACGTAACTGGCAACCCGTGGTTGCTCGGCAGCTGAGACTCTATTGACTGCAGTGATTGGTAGACGGCGGTAGGTGGCGCCACATGCCAAAACATGATTTCAAAACATAAACATGATTTGCAGTCTGCAAAATATTTTTTTTTTATGCAAATATTTTGTCTGTACTGTTGTTGTTGGTGAGTTCAGTTTGTTATATGAACATTATTCCTGAGTCTCTGTGACATATTAGGAGGATTTTATGGCCAGTTGCTTCAGATTTATTACAAAATGCACCTTTAAGTTTTTTTTGACTGATCTATATTTCGGCTTGATTCTAGTGTCGGACATCTCTTCCTGTGACGACACTCTGACCAATCAGTGGCCAGCAGCCTGATGGCATCACGCAGGTATCAGGTACTATGCTAGTAGAAACTTGGATGTTTAAACTTGAACGTCTTTTGCTCAAAGTAATGTTCCATAAGCAGTATGAAACTATGATGTAAAATGACAGAAGCTAACTGAAGCTAACTGTGTTATAATGAGTATAAGTCAGTGATACTATGCCAGCATTGCTATTTACCCAAGCCTGCATTGATCCAGGTAAACTAAAGATCATTTGGCAGCAGTGTGCGCCGATTGCCTTCCCTTTCACGGACGGTCATGCAGACACAGGTCACCGCGACCGCAGCACACTGGCCCTCTCTCACTCTCTCCTGTTTAGTTTGACTGACATCAAACATAAAAGTGCAATTTTCGCAGAAAGGAACTGAATGGAGAGAGAGAGAGAGAGAGAGCGAGAGAGGAAAAAAAGAGGTTAGAAACACCACCAAACTCTGAATGTGCGTCTCTTGAGCCGAGGAAGAGAACCGAGAGAGAGAGAAGAAATCCAGGGTCTTGAAGAGGAAGAGATGTAAGTAATTCCTCTGACCTCCTGGTTCACACTGGGAAGTCGGGACCTTGTGAGTTTGTTCAATAATACATTGATTTTCAGAGTGGACTTTTCTTTCTTACGGGATTTGATGCAAATTATTTTCTGACGGTTTGTTCCTTCAGTGATGCAGTGTTGGGAATCCATGATTTTGTACCTCTGTCGATTCACAGGTTTGCAACAGTAGAATCAGTTTCTACCGAAGGTATTCAACACTGTAGATATTAGGGATGTGAATCGCAGTTCTATTCAAAATCGATTCTCGATTCATATGATTCTTGATTCAAAAGTTGATACAAAGACAAATTATGGCATCAAAACAATACAGATTGTATAAGATAATGTGATTTTTAAACTGATTCCAATGATGTAAACACACAAAGGCAAACAAAAAAGTTAAAGGCGCCATATGTAAGAATGTGGCCAAAAATGGTTACTACACTAAAATTCAAAATACTTTTAGGTTTTGTTTTCTCCGCCATTGTAGCTCAGACCCGTGGTTGCTCGGCAGCTGAGACTCTACTGACTGCAATGACTGGTAAACGGCGGTAGGTGGCGCCACAATACAAAACAGGATTTCAAAACATAAACATGATTTGCGGACCGCAATATTTTGGCCGTATTGTTGTTGTGGGTGAGTTCAGTATGTTATATGAACATTATTCCTTAAAAAACTTTACACAAATAACTATTACTTACACAAAATTTTTTTTGAAATAGAAACTTAAAGGTGCCATATGTAAGAACGTGGCCAAAAACGGTTACTACATTCAAATTCAAAATACAGAGGTCTTTTAGGTTTCGTTTTGTGACATAACGCAACCCGTGGTTGCTCAGCAGCTGAGACTCTACTGACTGTAATGATTGGTAGACGGCGGTAGGTGGCGCCACATGCCAGAGTGTACACATGTTCCTGAGTGTCTATCAATAGTTCATCAGGATGTGCATGTGTCAAACCTTTGGAAAAACATTCACAAACGGGGTTATACATCGCAAAATACACCTTGTTCAAAATGTAAGAATTACCAATGTACTGTGAGCCGTGTGCCATGTTTTAAAGATGCCACTAACTGGCGTTCACTGAAATCCAACTGTAAAATATATTTTTTCTGTATTTCTGTAAATGTGGAGTGCAACAACAGCGGTACATGTTTCATCATGAACAGGTTTGAAGTGCCGGCATGGCTCCACAGTCGATGTCTGTCCCTTGTTAATTACGTTTCTTTTCTTGCAGCATGGTGAGAAAGAACCTGGGCCGACCATCTCGCAGCATCTACCTGGGTCTGGCGTGCGTGTCCCTCACCCTCCATCTGCTTCTGGCGTTGTTTTGTTTGTCTGTCCTCCAGACGGCCTGTGTCCTTCCCGCCTCTTCTTCCTCTTCCTCCTCATCTATTCCAAGAGCTGATGCCCATCGCCATCAGTCTGTTTCTTCCTTCTCATCCTCTGATGCCTCCTCCTCCTCCTCCTCACATAACTCGCCAACTGGCGACGAGCGTCGCAAACTTAACGCAAACACTTTACACCACGAAGGGAAAGAATCATTAAATGTTTCTACTGAGACGGAGAAGAAACTGATCGGAGCTGGCAAAGAGTTTCCAAAGGCGAAGGGTCGCTCTGTACTGGAGGCGCTGTTCGATCACCCGCTGTACAACCTGCCACGTCCACAGCTGCAAGAAGACGACTGGCTGTTGAGGGTGAAAAAAGACGACGATGCGACAGATAAAGAAAGCAAGGACGACGGGGGAGAAGAGGCCGTCGCTGACAGTCAGTGGTGAGTGAAAAATGGGTTGAAGAACACAGATCAATAACTGTGCTCCACATTGTACTGTTCATCTAGAAGAAGCTGAGGTTTCCTCCTAGTTTGATAAGACACACTTTACAGCAGAGGAGTCAAACTCAAAGTAACCAAAGTAACCAGTGCAGCACAGAGTTCTACACAAACTTCCAGCCTCAGAGGATTTATCTGTCCAGTGGATACATGTTATATATGACGGCAATGTGCCTGCAAATGATCACTTTTCCACATGCTAATTGCTACCTCCCAGTAGCCTCAGTGGCTGATGTCATTTCCTGTCCCTTAAGTTTTTTTTTTTTGTTTTTTTTTAAGGTGGACCTAAAGAGATACTACTAAACAGAGTGTTCTGAACAGGGCTGTTTTGGCAGGGTGATTGAACTGCTGTGGTGCTTCATTCTTATGGTATTTTGACCAAAGCATGTCACAGACATGTTCATTAGGACACCAGGGAACTAGATTAACTTGGAGAAATAGGGTATAATGTGACCTCTTTAACATCATGTTAGCACTCACACACATATGGAGGCTTCAACTAAACACTGCTCATCCACTTTGAATGGTGCCAGTGTCACGCCTCATGTGCTTTTACCATGAGCAACGTCAAATGTTTAACTGCTGATTCTGCCTATTTATAAAAACCCATTTTCTCTCCTAAAGGCAGAGTGCCAGTGAGGAGGAGGAGGAGGAGGATGAGGGCTATGAGAAAGTCACTTGGACGAGCGACACGGAGACCCACCCTCCCTGGCTACGGTTTCACTTGGGCATTTCTCGCTGGGAGCTGTACAACAGGAAGGATCCCAACCTGCCCCAGCTGACTCACTATTTGGCAACACAACGCATCCTTGGTGCTGGTGAGCTAATTTGGAGAGTCATGGCTAGATAAAAAACAGTGACAGGAGAAAAGGGTTGGAGAAGGATGATAACCTGTTGCTATATACAGTATGTGTATATATACATTTATGTGTGTGTGTGCAGTTGGGCAATATAAGCTAAAAATTCACAATACTACATCATGATATTGCAACAAATTTATTCATGATGACATTTAACAGAATTTCAAAGTAATAGTGCTTGTTCTGATATGGCACGACATATGTACCTCACAATAAAAGCATTTATGATGCAAAATAAATAAGATAAATCTTAAATTTGGTAAATAATAACGTGGACAACTGTGATTTTATATATATGTATATATATATATATATATATATATATGTATGATATATATGTTTGTATGTAAATATGTGTATATATATACATATGTATGTATGTATGTATATATATATATATGTATGTGTGTATGTATATGTATGTATATATATATGTATGATTGTATGTGTATGTATGTATATATATGTATGTATGTGTATGTATGCATGTATATATATATGTATGTATGTTTATATGTATGTATGTATATATATATATGTATGTATATGTATATATGTATATATATACGTGTGTGTGTATATGTATGTATATATATATATATGTATATACAGTATAGACACTGCTGGGTTCTCATTTTAACTCTAATCTGTTAATACACACGAGCTAGGACGGAAAAGAGAGCCAGAGGAAATATTGAGTATTTAAGTAAAGATTTCATTCTGTGAACACAGTAAACTGCTGGAAGAGACTCATCCACATATTCATATAAAGGCTTTACGGCGAACAGTGATAGGCAAGCGCAGATGTACACAAACTATAAGCACAGACCCAGAAGGATTCAGATTTAATGACCCATCCATCCCTGCAAGGGCCAGGCAGCAGAGTCCCCCTTTAATGGAGTTTGAAGAACATAGAAAATGTGAAATGTGAATAGCTAAATAGCAGGTCGAGTGTGTCTATGAGTGTAATGTGTAGTGTCGTCAATACAATCCTCCCACAAACACCTACACAAATACTGTACATGCACACACAAGCACATCTATCACTCTATCTTCACAGGCTTCAGCAGCACATGCTCATTTTTTGGTTTGCTCACCCCATACGCTCTGTATATACTAATATATTTGTACTTTGCAAATTAATCTCAGCTAGCGGCATCCATATTGTTCAAGTTTAACACTCAACACAGCACGTGTGCATCTTTAAATGTAAATATTCAGCTATTTCCCACTTTAATGACAACAGTAATGCATATATTGCAGTATTTATGTGTTTTTTGATGGATTACTACCAGGATTTGACCCAGACATATAGCAAACAAAGCACTTTTTTTTTTTTACCCCGAAGGTCTTTGAATTTAATGTGTTCACCAGAAATAACGATTAATAACGATAAACAGCGTGGTGAGAGCGTACAATTTATACTCTTAATCAATCACGTTCATCTGAAGTGTGTTGAAAGAACACCAAAAAAAAAGCCAACTTCCAACTTATTTATAGATCTCTATAGTGGATGTAAAATGAGTGAGTTGTAAAGAAGCTGGTGGAAAAAATGGCTTTCCTTCTTTATGAGTTGCTGGGGGGCCATGTCGCTTCAAAACAACTATAATATTTCTGTAGGTTTTACATGGATAATGTATAATATGCTGTCCAAAAAAGCCATTAAGACGGAGTTAACAAACAAAAATGAATATATTTGTGTATATATGTGTATATGTATATATATATATATATATATATATATATATGCGTATGTATGTATGCATGTATGTATGTATGTGTATGTATATGTATGTATGTATGTATGTATATATGTATGTATGTGTATATATATGTATGTATGTGTATATGTATATATATGTATGTGTATATGTATATTTATATGTATGTGTATATTTATATATATGTATGTGTATATGTATATTTATATGTATGTGTATATGTATATATGTATGTGTATATGTATATATATATGTATGTATGTATGTATGTATATATGTATATATGTATATATGTATCAGGACCTTTAGTGGTAAAGTCCAAAATGGAGGGTTGATTGTTTTAGGCCATCATGTGGACAAATAGGTGTATTACATTGCAGTCTTGTGGACTCACTAAATGACCATTCTGGTGATGATCTGTCAGAAAGTCATCAGGTCATCAAATGTTTTATTCGATCTGCGTCCTAAAAAAAAGAACAAATGCACATTTGCTAAAATCCACAGTGCACCTCTGTTTTCAAAGAAAAAGTATTTTATGATATGCATTTGTTACGGTGATGCCTTCAAGTAAATGATTTTCTGTATGTCCTTCAGTCCAGAAGACAGGAGGCACCCAGCTCAAGCTGCTCTTATCGTTCCCAAACCACGGACAAGCTCTGCTCAAACCAATGAAGTAAGACACTAACACTTACTGACTGACTGTGTTTTTTTTTGCTGTTTGATAAGAAAACCCTGTACCTAAACACTGTCTATCAGCTAATGCCTGAAGCATGTGTCTTCCTCTGTGCAGACAATCCAGAGATGCAGAAACGGACGTGAACCTCTTCTACTTCTCCGACTTTGAAAGACACAACGCGGAGATCGCTGCCTTTCACCTCGACAGGTACATATGTTTGCATCCTGCTGGGCAGCTTTATTATACTGCTCAGCTCTTTGGCTTAAGAGTAAATATTCAAGTTGTACCAAGAAAATCAATAGGATGGTCATAGCTACACAGGGTTTTTATACAGCCTTTTATTTCTGATTCATTCTTGCTCAAAGCCTCAGACTTTACGTTGTTTTTGTGTGTGTGTGTGTGTGTGTGTGTGTGTGTGTGTGTTTTTATTTTTATGTTCGTCTCTGTTCCCCATCTCAGAATCCTGGGCTTCAACAGGATCCCTCCAGTGGTCGGTCGACTCATCAACGTCACCGCAGAGATCAGAGGGATAACCGGTGACCAGAGGCTGTCGAGGACCTTCTTCACTTCCCCCGGTGTGTGTTACCGACAACTTTGAAGGGCTTTTACAGGCCTTTTAAGACCTGGTTTTAGAGTTGGGCAGAGGCGCAGCTTGTGAACAGGCAAGGCAGGCAACTGCTTGGGGCCCCGAGCTGATAGGGGGCCCCCCGACACTCGGAGTCTGAGGGCTTTTTTTACTGAAATGTATGTGACCATCCACATCCCCGTCCCCCTTAAACAACAATGGTTGATTTGCGATGACATCTCGGAAGGAAACCTCCCTAAAGGGGCCCCACGCCAATCCCATGATCCCACCTCACGTCAATGTGTGAAGTTATCGTTCTGTAATTTATTTAAAGTGTAATATATACATATATATATATATTTTACTAAGTTTATATACATTTTTAGATACTCTAGTTATTTACAGTATTTTATTGTTCTATATATTTATATTGTCTTATAATGTGGGTTCTTTACAGTGTAATGTATATTTCTTTACAGTATTTTATTCCTTACATATATAGTTTCACATAGTTTATTTATTTTCAAAAATATTTTCATGTTATTTCATTCATTTGGAATAACAAACCTTTTGACTTCACACATTTTTCGTTGGTGTCAGATTATATATAACATAATAATGATGAACACTGATCAGAAGGGGCCCCCTGGGAATGTTTGCTTAGGGCCCCAACAGACTCTAGAATCGCCTCTGGAATTGGGTTTAGGTTAGGGTTAGGGTAACACTTCACTTTAGGCTCTTAGTTGTGATGGTTGGGGTTAGGGTAAGGGGCTAGCGGATGCATTATGTCAATGATGTGTCCTCACGAAGATATAAAATCAAGTTACATCATCATCACTTTTGCACTTTCTCTCTCTCTAGTGGGGAACGTGTGTTTCTATGGCCAGTGTGAGTACTACTGTTCCACAGAACACCCAGTGTGCGGTCAGCCCCATGCCCTGGAGGTCTCCCTGGCTGCCATGCTCCCTGACCTCACACTGGCTCCTCGCAGGTCCTGGAGGTCACCCTGGAGACGATCGTACAGCCGCACCAAGCTCGCACCGTGAGTTCACCGTCCGACTCAATCAATCAATAGACTATATTACTTTATACTTACACATATATATATATTTTATATATGGTGTTGTGTCTGACTTGATAAGGCATGGGTGTTTGCTGCCCCTCAGTGGCCTGCAAGAACTTTATTAAATATTAACAAAGGGTATTTTATTTGTTTGGGAGCTTGGTTCAGGTCAGAGGAATTGTTCAATCCTGAATAAGAAGAAATTTGAACAAAAATGTTGATATTGATGAATTATCCAATCATCTTCCACTGCTTTATCTTCCACATGAGGGTTGCGGAGGTCGCTGCTGGTGCTAATCTCAGCTGACACAGAGCGAAATTTTTAAAATCTGGTGTGTAAAATCTGGTGTTTTTTCTAAATAAAACTTTTTATTTAGTTTTTCTTCCTTTTAAATTGTTAATACACCATTTCAACACGCAGTAAATTGGAAAATTGGTCATTTATGGGCCCTTTTATGGTTAAAATAAGTGAAAAGGGTTCAGGGTTAACGTGAACATGATTGACCGAGGCTGTTTTTTCCAGGTGGCAGAAGGAGCCGGCTTACTGTGACAAAGTCAAGCAGACGCCTCCTTACAACCACGGCACCAGACTGGTGGATCTCATAGACATGGCTGTGCTGGACTTCCTCATGAGTCAGTCGCTACACGTTAAACTCATCCATTATCTACCGCTTTATCCTCCACCAGAGGGGGTGCTGTGCCTAGCTCAGCTGACATTGGGGGGCGACAGGCGGGGTACACCCTGGACAGTGCGCCAGTCCATCGTAGGGCCACACATATAACAACTCACTCACACTCTCACACCTACGGTCAATTTAGAGTGACCAATTCACCTAATCCACATATTGCATGTTTTTGGACTGTGGGAGGAAGCCGGAGAACCCGGAGAAAACCCACGTGCACACGGGGAGAACATGCAAACTCCTTGCAGAAAAGCCCTTGTTCCAAAGTTGTTCCAAACGGGGCTCGAACCCAGGAACCCGGATCATGTTAAACTTAATCCTGTATATACTGTATGTACTCGTTTAGCTCCTTAGTGAATTATAAAATTGACTAAACTTAAATTAGTATAGACATTTCATTCAATATTCAGCCTTGTTTTAACTGTTTGTGTGTAATTACAGGCAACATGGACCGACATCACTATGAGACGTTTGAGACGTTTGGAAACGAGACGTTCCTGCTGCATCTGGATAACGGACGAGCGTGAGTTGACCTTCCCCTCATGTCAGCTGGGTTAGGTAATAGTCATGTCCGTCAGTGTGGACACTAAATAGATTATTCCACGCTGCACAGGCAACGGCAACATCCGTTTTCATTTCTGACTCTGGTGTTTAGGTTTGGGCGTCACTCTCGGGATGAGCCGTCTATTCTGGTGCCGTTGCAACAATGCTGCAGGTAATAATAAAAAACAACAACAACAGCAGCCATGATGAGTCACAGAGAAACTGATCAATAAAGTTACAGAGTGTGGTATAACACCTGATTTTCACCGACCCGCCTCCTGTAGGATCCGTCGCTCCACCCTCCTCCGCCTGCGTCTCTTGTCCCCCCCTGGTTTCCGCCTCAGTGACGCCATGCGTGAATCTCTGGCTCAGGATCCTCTGGCAGGCGTCGTGGCCCCCCTCTTGGCAGAGCTGCACCTGGCTGCTTTGGACCGCCGCCTCGCAGCCGTGCTGCAGGCGGTGAAGACCTGTCTGGATCAGGGTGGCGACGTCGTTTACGATGACTTGGAAGGATACGACGAGGATCGGCCTCGCTGAGGATGAAGAGAAAGAAGAAATGATACCCCTTTTATCACATCTTTGTCATCACGTTTGTAGCCTTGTAGCTTTAAAGATTGATTCGCTTATTTATTTTCAGTTCAGTTGCCAAGTGAGGTGAAAGTACAAGATAATCAATGTCTTGTTGTGTTTTCTCCAACTTTCTTTTCAATCAGATTGGCAACTTCTCTTTCAGTGATGCCAAATATCCTAAATTAACAAACTATATCTTATTATATCATCTATATTATATCATTTTAAAGTCTTTTTATTTTTTTATATGTTTATGCTCTGGAGACTTCAAGTCTCCACATCACTGTTGGAACAAAGGAGGCAATATGTTGGTTCTGATTGGAGGAAAACCACTGAAGTGGCAATAAACAATAAATATCTTTCGGATTTATGACCACGCTTGTCCACCGACTTGGTCGTGACATCAGAAAATTGCGCTTGTACGTACCAACACGCACACGTGCACAGTCCCCACACTGACACACAAATTAAACGCGGCACAAAGGTTGCGCTAACAGCAAATTCTGTAAACTTGATTGAAAATATCGGCTTCTCTCAGTTTTAAAGGCGCCATATGTAAGAATGTGGCCAAAAACGGTTACTACACTCAAAAATACCGAGGTCGTTTAGGTTTCGTTTTTCTCCGCCATTGTAGCTCAGACGTAACTGGTGACCCGCGGTTGCTCGGCAGCTGAGACTCTACTGGCTGCAATGATTGGTAGACGGCGGTAGGTGGCGCCACATGCCAAAACATGATTTCAAAACATAAACCTGATTTGCGGTCCACAAAATATAATTTTTAATGCAAATATTTTGTCTGTACTGTTGTTGTTGGTGAGTTCAGTTTGTTATATGAACATTATTCCTGAGTCTCTGTGACATATTAGGAGGATTTTATGGCCAGTTGATTTAGATTTATTACATAATGCACCTTTAACTTTGATATAGCTTTTCCATTGATTTAATCTTGAGCGAACTGTGGCACCTGTCCGTCAGGATTTTTCTAAGTAGTGTCGTCTACTTATTAATTCAACTGGACCTTCAGTAGGCTAACACGCTAGCCTCCAATTAACTAGCAAGACCACTAGACGGACAGAGAATCTGATTTTTGCTAATATTTAATAAGATTATTTTTTAATCTGACAGATGAAGCCTACCACCATGTGTTTTTTTTTTTAATCAAGCAACATCTGGTTATTAATAATAATAATAATAATAATAATAATAATAATAATAATAATAGCAATGATAATAATATATGATTGAGGGTTCCCTAATGGACTAAGGGCCCCAAAAAAGGGGTCAAAACATAGCCTAAGTGGCCCTATAAAGACACAATAACCAGTGCTAGTTGGCTAAGGTAAGTAATCGGTAATAATTTTGCACATTGAAAATGATGATTTGTATCATCACATTGAGGTCCTCTCTCTAGAAGCGGAACATTCGCCACCCTCTGCTGGCGCTGACCGGAACTGCGACTTTACAACACTTCCAAAACATAGGTTTCACTTTCCAAACGTCACTGAACGAAGACGCGCGACGAGCTCTGTGTGCCCGCACAAGCTGTCCTCGTCTGCGAAAGAGACTCCCTGTTCGTCCAGAGACGACGTGTTTCGGTTTTTCATATACTTTTGTTTTGTTTTGTTTTCTTTTACTCTCCAGTCCTGACCACAGATGGATCCGCTGGACTTCCTGGAGCCGGAGGAACTGCTGCAGTTTCTCCACTGTCATAAAACAGAGCTGTCCTGCATGGAGAAGCCGGACATCTTCCTCAGACAGCTGAGGGACCACAACCTCATCCCGGAGGACAGGTTCCAGGTGAGCTGCCCGGGGTAAACTACGCAGTTACAGGCTCAGATTATAACATTACAGTCAGGCACCTGAATGGAGCCCTGAGCTCTCGTTCGCCCCCTTGTGGCCGGCTGACTTTTGATTGAGAAAGTGTTGGATTTGAAGCGCTGCAGAGTCTGCATTATAATCCATTCATTTGTCGAGTATTTTCCCCGATTAATCGAGTAATCGTTTGGTCCATAGAATGTCAGAAAATGTTGAAAATGACGTTCGCAAATGTCATGTTTTTGTCCACAAACCAAAATGATTTAGTTTGAGTGATTTCTTAGTTATAAAGAGCAAAGAAATTAAGAAAATATTCACATTTAAGAAGCTGAAAAATCAAACAAAATGGCTTTAATTCTTTCAAAAACACTCAAACCAAAAAAATATTTATCAAAAAAAAAAAATATATATATATATATATATTTACATTTTTTTTGATAACATTTTTTTTGGTTTAACTCTGTAACATGTAGGAATAAAACTCAAAGGACCCATCTGCCCCAGCACTGCCACTGTATACACACACAAGCGCTCAGGTATGATAGTTTTGCTTGACAGAGCCTAGGTTCAGATGGAGGATGCAGCATACAAATAATGTTATTTGACTCTATATTTATTAGGGCTGTCAAAATTAACGCGTTAATTAATTTGTGGAATTAACGCGTTCATTTTTATTTAAATATTTATTGTATTTTATTTTTCTATATATTTATATTGTCTTTAAATTTGGGTTCTTTACAATGTAATGTTTGTTTTTTTACTAAGTTTGTATAGGTTTTAAAAAAAGTAAAAAGTTATTTACAGTTTTTTATTGTTCTTTACATTTATATTTTCACAAACGTTATTTATCTCTCCATTCCTACAACAATATGAAGAGAAAATTCGAATTTTTCTGGCATATTTATGAATGGTAATTAATCATGATTAATCTGATTAAAAATGTTAATCTTTTAACAGCCCTAATATTTATAGATAGCTATTATATCTTTACATCTTGTACTTAAAATGTACACTGATGTATAAAAAATACTTATATTTTATATAAATACACATATCTGTGTCATCATTCAATCACTCCTGACAACTGATAATGATGTAGCGCTTGGGTCACATAGCATATTATCATCCAACCTTGGTTTTCTTAATGTGTGTGTGTGTGTGTGTGTGCAGAAGGTGAGTCGCATGAAGAGCAAAGACAACAAAAAAAAAGGCCTTTACGACATTTTGGACGAGTTGGAGAATAAGCAGTCGAAGCACATCCACCTGTTCTGGAGCTGCGTGTTTAAGGAGACGATCATGAACAACTACCCGAACCTGCGAATGCTGCACAGAAGCCTCATGGATGGTAATGGTCGTCACTGTCCTTATGCTGTCGTTATGCTGCCAAATGTCTTCATCGTTTCTTTGCGTTTGATGTCATCACAGGGTCTTACCGTTGTGACACACGACTGCCCGAGAAGGTGGAAAAGGGAGAGACACAGGAGGAGGAGGAGGAGCAGGGGAAGTCGGTGAAAAAGAGGAGGAAACGAACAAAAAGAATCTGTGATGATGATGATGAAGAGGAGGACGAGCAGCAGCAGCCTGGTCCATCATCTCTGTCTACTCCAAATCAAGGGAAAAAGTCAAGAAAAATATGCTTCCGTATGTTTCCTCCCTCACTCTTTCTCTCCTGTAAAACACATCTCAATATTAGCTTCAGGTTTGAATGCTGCGAAGTGAATGCTGATGCTCTGTTATTCTGTTTAAATGTTTGTGACTTTGCAGTAGATTCACTGACCATGAGAAGTTAAGTCAGGCAGTTAGTTGCTGTTGGACTAGACTCTCTCACTCCTAAAAGTGGCTTTGGTCAATCATTTATTTCTGTTTATCGATTAATCGATGTATTGTCTTGAGGCTTACACTTAATGTGTGGTCTATGGAGAAAACACAAGTAAAGTAAGTAAAAACTACAAATCAAACTGTTTCTGTGTCACGGGAACGCAGTTTTAAGATCATTTGAGACGAGAAATGATTTGGAATTTTAAAAATGTGGTTGTAGTTTGGCAGTGACTCATTAGATACGACTTTTGAATAGTAATCAGAGTGATTTTTGCCTGACTGTTGTTAACCTTGTTTTATATTAAGTCTTCTTTTTTTGTTTTTATGAAGTGGAGGCTTTGTTTTGATTGATTTATCAATCAATCAATCAATCAGATTTGATTGATATAGCCTACAGTTTACAAAACACAGTTTGTCTCATGGGACTTGGGTTGGTAACATCCTCTGTCCTTAGACCTTCGACCAGGGTAAGGACAAACTACCAGGGAGAAAACCCTTAACAGGGGAAAAAGGTAGAAACATTAGGAGAACCACATGTGAGGGATCCACTCCCTGGACGGACAGACGTGCAGAAGTATTAGTAGTAGTAGTATTTGTCCTTCTCCTATTTTAGACTGTGTTTTGTGCTTTTACCAATTCCGACTTTTTTCCTCAGAATTCTTAGATTCAAGTCAAAATTCTGACTTTTTTCAGAGATTAAGGACAGAATTCTGACTTTTTTCCTCAGAATTCTTAGATTAAAGTCAGAAATCTCAATTTTTTTCAGAAATTAAGGACAGAATTCTGACTTTTCTCTTGAATTCTTAGATTAAAGTCGGAATTCTGACTTTTTTCCCAGAATTCTTAGATTAAAGTCAGAATTCTCACTTTTTTCAGAAATTAAGGTCAGAATTCTCACTTTTCTCTAAAATTCTTAGATTAGAGTCATAATTCTGACCTTTATTCAGAGAGGTCAGAATTCTGACTTTTTTTTTCAGAATTCTTAGATTAAAGTAGTTTATAGTGACATCTAGAGGAGAGGCTGAAATTTACAACAAAGACCTGCTGCTCTGCTCACCCCCTCCCTTCCCTGAGCGCTACGGTATCCGCAGCTGGTCAAATGTCGTCCTCGTCGTCTTTCTCCGTGTCAGCAGATGAGGTTCGTGAGGTGAGGGAGAGGGCGAGCTACCGCGGCCGTAGCATACGAAGCGGAGAGAGAGGAGGCGGGACTTCCGCTACAAGTAAAGAGACGCTTGATTTGTTCTCTCGCGTTTGTCCTTACAGGCTCCGGTAGAAACATGGCGTCTCGCTGCTAACAGTGGCTATGCGACCGCGGCCCGCGACCATGTTATTTTAAATGACTTTTTGAAACACTACGAAAATGAAACAAAGAATATTATACAGCGACTAGACAATGCAGGAGCACATAATATGTATAAAAAAGTGGATTTTGGGTTATATAAATACTACATATTATCCCTTTAAGTCAGAATTCTCACTTTTTTCCTCAGAATTCTTAGATTAAATTCACAATTCTCACTTTTTTTCCTCAGAATTCTTAGATTAAAGTCAGAATTCTCACTTTTTATCGGTTCAGAAGTATTAGTACTAGTAGTATTTGTCGTCCTTATTTTAGACTGTGTTTTTGTGCTTTTACCCATAATGTGAATATTTCTATAACTGCCTTTAAAAACAGATTGTAACTGTTGTGGAACCTTACAATTCTAGAGTCTCCTTTGAAGAAGGGAGAGAAGAGTGATATTTGGACGTGGCTCATTTTTAAGGAAGTGCTACCTGTGACCTGTGGATCCCAGGAAGGAACGCTAAGCAGAGTCCGACTGGCAAAAGGTCAGAGGGCAAAGTGTGAACGTCACTGACTGAAGTTACTGAAAAAGAGAGTTTGTTAGCGTTGCCTTTTCCTGCAAAGATTTTTTTTCTCTTTCTGTTTCAGGGGAGAAGTGTATTTCATTTGAGACAAAGTGGTATACACCAACTGAGTTTGAGAGGTTTGCAGGGAAGGAACGCTATAAAAACTGGAAACTGAGCATTCGGTGTAATGGGACCCCACTGAAAAACCTTATAGAGGTCTGTTGTTCTGATCTCAGAATGTACTGGCAACTTTGTACAGTTTTTTTAAATATTTAATTTCAATTTAGGAGGGGCATCTAAAATCTGACAGCTACAAGAGAAAGAATAAGACGAAACCAAGATTGGTAATTAAATGAATAAAAAAGTAACCGTTCGACTCAGTAATGTATGGAATTGCTTTCAGTTTTTCACATCCGGTCCTTTTTGTCCTTTTTTTGTCCCCTTAGGCCAAGAAATCCCTGTTCCCATCAACATCAACAGGTTTGTTTTATTATAATTGTAATTATATAATTGTCAAATGAAGTCAAATTTGTGTTTAAAGCACATTTAAAAACAACCAGGGTTAATTAAAGTGAGAAGAGCTGGGTCTTTAAACTACAGGACTGTACTAATTTATAGAGGCACAGTATTATCGCACGATATCAGCATCGGCCGATGTTATTATTATTAAAAGTATCGACAAACACAAGATCCCATGGTATGTTTATTTATTTACAATAAAGGCAATTTCACTGCAGTTGGGGGCATGGAAAGATGTATTTATCAGCATCAGTATCAGTTATTGGCCCAATCACTCCTGAAGTATCGGCAAAAAAGCCCTGTATTGCGCATCCCTATTTTTAATGGATACAACGGCATATGGTACAGGAATTTATATTTTGAGGTGTAAATTTGCATATGTTAGAGAAATGAAAACAAGCAAACAGAGCATCAGTGCTTACGAAGGTAAAAAACGGTCTAAATTTTGCATCTTTTTCAATTTTTAGCATCTAATGAGGACGAAGAAGAAGAAAACGACAATGAGGAGGATGACCAGGACCAGAGTGAGGGTGTGTGTGTGTTTAGATGTGAACACGTGATTGGATCACTCAGGAACGGATGTTAATTACCTGATCTGAACAAGGTAGTTTCACGTAGCCGTGGTCAACCTGTGTGTCCATTTCAGACGAGGATGGAGAGCGCGAGGAGCAAACTGAGCAGGAGCCAGATCAGCGCCAAGTGTTCAAAGTGACATGTCAAGATGTGGCTGGGACCTTACACCGAAAACGCTTTGGCTCAGGTAAGGTTTACTCTTTTATAATCTGCACCACATTATGTGGCTATAAGGAAAGATTAGGGTGGTCACCATCAATGCTTACTCATTTCCTCCTCCTCCACCACCAGGGACACGTGGGAAATGTATTCGCACAAAGACGAGCTGGTTGAGCCCCGTGGAGTTTGTGGAAGAGGCGGCGTCGCCGAGTCAGACGCACGTCAGCTGGAAAAAAGACATCATGTGGAACGGAGAACCGATCAATGTCCTCATAGAGGTAACTGTGGGTGTGAGTGGCTGTGATTTACTACTACAATAACATATTGTTATAACAATATATTGTATATTAATGTAACTAGTGCAGTGCCCGTACGAAGTATGTATTCTTATAGTGGGAGCTGAAAAAGATTTTTCAGTCATAGTAATGCATGATGAACGTAAAGGCTAACATAATACAAACACTGTGCAACCTCATTAGGCACAACACAAATGTTTTCATTTTCGATTAGCTATCTACGCTAATGCTAATGTTTGTATTATGTTAGCCCTATGCTAATGCTAACTGTAGCCTCGCTAGCTTACCATTGGAAACAGGTTCGCGAAGTTAGCCGCAAAGTAGCAGCATGCTTGTATTATGTTAGCCCTTCGCTAATGCTAAATCGTAGCCTCCCTCGCTTACCTTTGTTAGCCGCAGACTTCCGCTGCCTGCCTGGTGTTGCGTGACAAATCAGCAAAAATTAAAATTCCTCCCAAAAATTTGACACATCAGCAAGTTGTGCCTTATCCTTCTGTGATGGCCTGCGCCACCTACTGGTAACAGTGGTGAATGGAAACATATGAAAGGTCATTTTCTGTATTCCTTCTTAATAGAAACCGGTGATGATGATTTGTCTGTTTTAGGCAAATATCTTGAGGATCCACTCGCTGCTGTGTGAGTGCAGACTCTGCAAACCAGATCAGACAGCTCTTGTAAGTTTGTTTGAAGACTCATGGAATTTTCTTATTCTGCATTACAAGTTCAGCTTTGTTTTTAATTTTTTTTATTTTGTCAATTCATCTGCTCCAGGAACTAGTTAAGCTTGGGGCTATAATCATCTGATCATTAATCCTGTTTACCAGGTCGTGTGTGTGTTTACACTTCAAATAGTGCACAGGGAGTGGCCGAGTCTTTATAAGAGCAGCTGCGTTGGGTTCACTGGATCACGCATGGGTGACGGTTATTACCGCTTATATAAGTTTACTGCATGATTAATGTTATGATTAAAGTTAGCAAAAGGCATTGGTTAGGATGTATAAATGAGTGGAATTCGGTGTGATTATTATGGCTGTGGATACAAATTAAACATATGATTGGATTAAAAACAAATTGTAGAACTACGACAGAGAACATGAGCTGAGGAGTGTCAGAGAAAAACAGATTATTCTGCCTTCTCTAATTTTATCAGCTCACATTCCTAAGCACAAGCCTAAACAACTCAGGACGGTGCAAGCTACAACTATCTACTGCGCAGTCCTCCCCAAGGTCAGCTCCATGTATCAGCACCTTTAAATATCATAACTCTGGCACTCACAGGCAGACTGACATAAGATGCCCAATAAAGCTTTTCAACTTAAAGCTCCCATAGAACGGAAGTTCCAATTAACGCTGGGTTTTTTTGCTGTGTATCTGCGCCATTACCTTGTTTATGAAGCCCTAGCGTTTCGAAACAAACAGTTCAGCTACTGTAAAAAGCCTGGAATTGTGACGTAAGGATCCCGTCTCCTAAACAACAGATCCTCCAGGTCCGTGTTCATCCAGTTGCATACATTGAACCGCAGAAGAAGAACAACGTCCGTTGTGGAGGTGTTTCACGAGCTCCAGTGTCTTCTGACTCTGGGTCAAAGGCGTAAAAGGGACAAAGCCATTTTTAAACATTGTTAAAACAATGTTTTGATAATGAGTGGCAGTACATCCACCGTTCCAGAGGGGGAGCGTGCTAATTACGTCACTTCCAGGTACCTGGCCAATCACAAGACAGTTCTGTCTTCTGGGGATGAGATTTCGGTCTGAAACAGCGCGGCTGACGAGAGCTTCAGTGAGGAGAGATTTTGATCGGCTGCACTCTTTTAAATAAGGGTTCCAAAAGGGTGGTTCTACCAGGAACCATTTGCTTCTGAAAAACCCTTTCTTCGGGAAAGGGTTTTTCAAGGGTTCTTGGTAACAATAATGGTTCCAGTCAGAACCATTTTGATCCAGAGAACCCTTTAAAACCCCTTTCCTGAATAAAGGGTTTTAAAAGGGTTCTTGGTGGAACCCTCTAAAAGGGTTCCAGGTGGAACCTTTATAAAAAAAGGTTCTACCTGGAGCCAAAAAGGGTTCTCCTATGAGGACAAGCCGAAGAACCTTATATGGTTCTACTTAGAACTTTTATTTCTAAGAGAGTATTGCACATATACAGTATGTGAGTTATGGAGGTCTACTTACATAGATTAACTTGTTTTTCGGGTCAAAAACCTCCTAGTTGCTGCAAACCACACTCTTAGAAATAAAAGTGCTCAGCAGAACCATAAGGTTCTTCGGCTTTCTTTGGGAAAGCCCTTGTAGAAGGACCCTTTTGGAACCCTTATTTCTAAGAGTGTAGGACAACTCTATGGGAGCTTTAACTCATCTCTGACTCTAACAAAGTCATGCGTCTTAAGGATGGACTTCATTTATACTCATAGCTCGTGAATGTTTGACGAATGTGTCTTAAAACCACCTCTGAATGTGTTTTTTGTCATTGTCGTCGTGTGACGTTATCTTGGCAGGATGATCTGAAAAATGACGACGAGTGTTGGATCTGTAAGAGGGAAGAAGAGGATCTGGTCATGTGTGATCGCTGCCCGCGCTCCTTCCACCAGAGGTGTCATCTGCCTCATGTAGACGACGCAGATTTGAGGTGAGTTTGGACAGCATGTGACTAAAGCACTGGTTTAATGGTTTAGCGACGAGATTTTCAACCTCTACTTTGCTTGTTTTTGGCCTCTTGAATATTTCATTCATGCCAACAAGTGCCTGTAAACTGTAAAGGTTCCATTCAGCTTCCTCTGTTACCCCGTTCTTCATGAATTCAACAGAGCCATTCATGTTTTCACTGTAACACTTTCATTGTGCTTTTTAGAGCCGCAACTAACAATTATTTTCATAATCGATTAATTAGTCGATTATTTTCTCGATCAATCGATTAAAGGTGCCATATGTAAGAATGTGGCCAAAAACTGTTACTACATTTAAAATTCAAAATACCAAGGTCTTTTAGGTTTCGTTTTCTTACATAACTGGCAACCTGTGGTTAATCTGCAGCTGAGACTCTACTGACGGCTGTAAGGTGGCGCCACATGTCAAAACATGATTTCAAAACATAAACATGATTTGCAGTCTGCAAAATTTTTAATGCAAATACTTTGGCTGTACTGTTGTTGTTGGTGAGTTTAGTTTGTTATATGAACATTATTCCTGAGTCTCTGTGACATATTAGGAGGATTTTATGGCCAGTTGCTTTAGATTTATTACATAATGCACCTTTAATTGTTTTGTCCATAAAATGTCAGAAACCAGAAAATCGTCATGTTTAGTAGGCTGAAACAATCAGAAATATTGTTTTAATCATGAAAAAAGCTTCAAACCGATTAAACGATTATCAAAATAGTTGATTGTCAGAATAGATAATTAATTTAGTAATCGATTAATAATCGAGTAATTGTTTCAGTTCTAGTGCTTTTCCTGCTGAAGCATGTCAAAATGGTCCATTCATTAAAAAAATAAAAACATATTATGTATGTATTTATGATTTGTAAATCTATTAATGTTACACTAGTCCTTTAAAGGTCATTAAAGTTCATATGTGTGTGTGTCTTTGTGTGCAGGGACAGCAGTCAATGGATGTGTACATTCTGTATCGCCACTCAGGAATGGCGTCTCGGTGTTCAGCTGGACATGGAGACGGCTCTGTCTCAGTCAGTCTCATCACACTTGATGGTGAGGACACTGCAGGACTCTCCGTCTCCATCTTTCTGTCACGCTTTCCGTTACTGATCCGTTCGCTCTCTGTCTGTCTCACCTCACCAGGAATGTCAGTATCTTCTCCTGAACTTATTCAGCACCGATGAGTCACGAGCAATTGCTGCATTGTCAAATACTGATGTGAGTGTCGTCTGTTCACCACTGTTCCACTGGTCATACATGTGTAACGTTGAAGATTTGAAGGTTCTGAGGCCGTTAATGTGTACTTAATATGATGAAAATAAGACACTCTTGGACCTTTATTTCATATTCAAAGGTACAAAATTGAAGTGAAATTGTTTTCATTTGGCAGAAATTGAAGATAAAATCCATCAATCTTCTACCATTTTATCTCCACATGAGGTGTGTTTAACTGCATTTGTACCTGAGGTGTGTTGCAGATTGTTGAGCATCTCTGTCATTTTTGTTTGACACCATCAGATGGAGAACTCCTCCTCTGTGAGCCGGACTCCATCATGGCCGGACAGTATAGCAGACGACCTACAGACGGAAAAATACCAAGAGATAAAGGATTTTGTGTCGGACGTTCAACACATTTTCACCAACTGTGCCTCGGAACATCGAGTAAGATCTGTCTTGGACTTCTAGACCTCTGGATTTCAAAAAACTGAGATTGTATAAAAATGTTTGTAATGTTCTTTTTTTTTTTTCAGAATCATCCTGAAGTCCTTTCCATGGTCGGACGACTAAAGGAGATATTTAACAAAAGATTCAATAGTGTGTTCAACATTGGTGAAGGGAGTGTTGGCTGTTTGCACTAAAAACAAAGACTATGGTAGAAATAAGGAAAGGAATAAGGAACTAAATCATATAAAGCATCAGAGGAGCCTGTTAAGCTTTCTGAAAAGATGACTTTAGGTCAATATGTCAACCGTTCTCTTTCAGGATTTGTTTCGGTATCTCACCGTTACACTATTGTTCCAGAGAACAAGGGATGATTCCTTAACCAAGTTTGGTGCCGTCGTCCAGATTCTTACCATTATTACAACAAAGTACACTGTCATAATAATTTTCCACTTTTTAATGGTACTTTTTCTATCTTTTCAATTGATTTTTCAGACTTCTTGTTGGATGAACGTGCATTATGAACTGCCATTTTAACTTTTTGAGATTTTACTACTTGGAATTATCGTTTTTTTAAATATTTATATGGTTTTTAATCTTTCAAGAGTGAAGAGTGAGAGAATTGCTCTGGTTTTTATTCTCTAATATAAATGTGTACATTTGAAGTCATTTTCCAAAACGCAATATTATAGTAATAACATTGTTACTACGCAGTGAATAAATTGTTCACTTGTGCTGTTTTGTTTGGATGTGTTCATTTTATGAATGTAGATTATGTGTAAGTGTAATCTGTAAAAGTGAAAAACCTCTGCACACTAAAATGATTTGGGCCCTTTGATCTGTGACCTGTCCAGGGTGTAACCTGACTTTTGCCCTGTCAGCCACCAGTCCGATTTCTGAGAAAAAGTCTGAATTATGAGATTAAAGTCAGCATCTCAGAATTATGAGATTAGTTTTACTTAAATCTCACACTTTAATCTCAGAATTCTGACTTTAAACCTCAGAATTCTGATTTAATCTCACTGTAATCTCAGAATTCAGACTTTTTTTTCTCAGAAATCTGACTTCAATCTCTATCTCAGAATTCTGATTAACCTCAGAATTCTGACTTTAATCTCACACTGTAGTCTCAGAATTCTGACTTTAACCTCACACTTTAATCTCATTGTTCGGATTTTAACCTCAGAATTCGGACTGTAATCTCAGAATTCTGACATTAATCTCATAATTCTGACTTTAATTTCATAATTCTGACTGTAATCTTACACTGTAATCACATAATTCTGACTTTATTCTCACACATTAATATCAGAATTCTGACTAACCTCGGAATTTTGACTAATCTCACACTGTAATCTCAGAATTCTGACTTTAATCTCACAATGTAATCTCAGAATTCTGACTTTAATCTCACACTTTAATATCAGAACTATGACTTTAATCTCAGGATTCTGACTTTAATCTCACACTTTAATATCAGAACTATGACTTTAATCTCACAATTCTGACTTTAACCTCAGAAATCATGCTGCTTTTTTTTTTTTCTTTTCTTTCTTTTTTTTTAAACATGTGACCCTAATACTCCTCCGTAAGAAATAATAAATATATATGTACATATGATCAAAGATGAAGGTGTAGTTAACGGGCAGTGTACGTGCGTTCAGGTGACGTCACTGACGCAGTTGCCAGCAGCAGCTGGGAGCTGCGCAGTCGCTCTGCGCATCCGTCGGCTGTGGTGTTGGACACAGCGCAGCCATTTCATTGCCGCTCTTTTCTTAAAAAAACCCCAAACACTCAGATGGAGCAGTGGCGTGTGTCCATCACGCACCTGAACTAACCTCGTGTGCGGGGGGGTCATGATATCAGCTGAAGCCCGCGGCACCGACTGACAGATCCGCGGCCTAAAAACTTTCTCCGAAATCAACGCCTGCGCAGACGAGCTCTCCTTCTCTCCAGCGCTCAGCTTCATGTCGTTGCCTCTGCGCGCGTGAGATGGAGAGGAACCTGCAAGGAAGCCTCGCAACAATGCACGTGAAGACTGAAGCGGGGGATGAAAACACATCCGCGCCGGGATTGTGCAGCCAGGAGCCGCCTGCACGCAGAGGAGGAGGCGGAGGAGGAGGAGGAGGAGGAGTGGATCAGACTGCAGAGGAGCTGCAGGCAGCCGCCACATCCACTCCTGTGCTGCTGTGTGAGTGCTTTTCCTCATCAAATGCACAGTGTTTAAAATGTGTGAGTGTCTGATGTAATGTTACTGTTGAATGACGTCACTCTGTGCATCAGATCCTGTGAGCACTGAGAGGTTCTTCACCACCACAGGAGATGGGAAAACCTTCCTGAAGATAGCTCCAGGTAACTAGAAGCATCATGTTGGAACAGCTGCACCGGCGATTCAGAGGGGGGGGGGGACGTTCCCTGAAGGTCCCACCCCACCAGGTTCTTCTGTGGTTGCCACGGAAAGTTTTCCTATAATGTTCCCCTAACGTTAGTTTTTGGTTGCACATTTTATTTTCCACAAAGTTACTTTGTCACAACCTTTAGAGAACGTTCTCTAAAAGTTGTTCGAACGTTAGAGGGAACGTGCCCAGAACGTTCCCTCTAACGTTGCTTTTCGACAAACTTCATACATTAACATAATATAAACGTTATTATATGGATAATTATATACATATATATGTATATGTGTATATATGTGTGTATATGTTTATATGTATGTGTATATATATATATATATGTGTGTGTATATATATGTATGTATATATATATATATGTGCGTATATATGTATGTGTGTATATATATATGTATGTATGTATGTATGTGTGTATATGTGTATATATGTATGTATATATATGCATATGTGTATATGTATGTATATATATATATGTATGTGTATATATATGTATGTATATATATATTTGTATGTGTATATATTTGTATGTAAAATATATAGCAGTCTTGGATAGTAGGCAAGTAGGCAAACTTGATAGAATTATAAGTTTTGTTTTCAATGCTCTAAAATATATAGTGTATATATATATATATTTATAAAGTTAAAAGATATTACTCTAAATAAAAATAGAACAAAAACAAATGCATACAAAATAAAAATAAAATCAAGCTTTTATACACAGTGCATAATGTGTTTTACCACCATCCAATCTTTAATCTTTATTTCCTTTGCTTGTGTATTGATTATCTGATCTGCGTCATTAGGATTATGTTTGCTTTAATCTACCACCATCTGTCACCACATTTTGGACTAAAATGTTGCTACATCCAGAACAATTATGTCATAATCTCCCCTTATCATGTGAAATAACAACATAATGTACAACATATGTTTGTATCGTGTGCCTCCCCAGCTTCAGTGATGCCTCCTGCTTCTTTAGAGAAGACACTCCCCTCTGGCTCGGACTTCTCCTCCAAAGCTGTTCTGTGTCTGATCGAGGCCGTCGGCCGCCGCTGGGGTCTGTATGAGACCCGCGAGCGCTCGCAGCTCTTCCAGAGCGTCCAGGAAGAGATGGCCTCCAAGGGCCACGTGCTTCCCGTCGAGAAGATCCGTCGCAAATGGAACAACCTCATCGTCACGTACAAGAGGGTGAAGGACCGCAGCCGGGAGACGGGGCACGCCAAGACATCGTGGGAGTTCTTTGACGTGAGTCTCATAATGGAAACCTGGGCATAGGCGCTAGATTTAAAATGTCCTCTTCAGGTTAACTGCACACCTGGATCACATATGAAAACACCTGGGTGATCGAGTTTGATGAAACTTCTACTCTCTGATCTCATCTTCTCGTCTAAAGTCCCTGTCCTTTGGGACATTCTAGCATAGTCCTTCTACAGCTCTAGAAATATATCACCTCCTGCCTGAGATTACCGCTTTTCACATATAATATTTGAGAAATGTCTTTTTATTTTGAGCATTGAGTATGTGTGGGAGGGGCCTAAGGGAGTAATCACTTTTTGAAGTACTTTTTTGGCCCTTTCAGAGGATATCTAATATTCATGATTGTAATATGTGCGGTGAATAGGTAGTTGTAAATTTAGGAATGAATGAATAAAAGGGTGGGAAAAAAAACGTTCTTTCACAAATTAACAGAATAGATTGGACGATTCTAATATGCTTCAGGAGAAATTGAGCGTACAATTGCATTAAAAATGAAGTAGGGATGAGCTGATGCAATAGTATCAGTATTTGTCCAATACTGGTCAAAATCGCTGGATCCGAAATCGGGAAAAACAAGACCTTAAATCTCAAAAAGCACAGTCTGGAAACATTTGGGCTTTTTATTTTCCCTATTAGGGTGGAGTTGGAGCGTTTTAATTACAGTAATTGTTGGTTTTGCTAGGTTTTAAATACATCAACACGTTGAAATTTCAATTATGTGACTGATATCAATATCGTTAGAGACTCTGTGATATTGGTGTCAGTATCAGTCAAGTCAAAGTGGTTTTGAGCCATCCCTACAAGATAAGCAGCAGTAGCATTAGCGCCATGAAGCTCATGATTGACTGATCTCTCTCTCTTCTCACTCTAGCTGATGGATGCCACGCTCTGCGACACCGTTGGCTCTCAGATCCTCAACAACAAAAGAAACAAAGGTGCCAACTCGGCCTCTACGTCCCCGTGTCCTTTGGCCAAAATCGCTGCAAAACCACAGCTTCCACAGGCCGCAACCGTCGTCCGACAAAACAGTGACTTTGCGATCCCCGGTGCTTTGGAGTCGGCCGGTCAGGGAGCTGCCGTCAGTCAGTACATCGGCAGCACTGCTGCGATGACCACGGCGGCTATGGCGGCCATAAACCCTGCGAGTGCTCCAGAGGTCAAGCCCCTCATCGTCCTCAATGGTGACATTGTTACGACCAGCATTCATCCAGCTCCCATCATGCCATCTCCATCTTTTATCTCCTCACCTTGTTTTACAGAAACAGCCTCCTCTTCTCCTTCCCTTGGATCACCCGGTCATACAGACCTGAACACGTCACACTGCGTAGGCCGCAAAGCGCCGTCCTTCTCAACAGGCGTCATACCTTTCCGTCTCAACGCGGCGCCAGCTAGCAACAATCAGAAACTCCTCGGCCTCTCGTCCTCTTTCCCACCTACACCCCCCTGCCTCACTTCTTCTTCTTCTTCTGCTGCCGCCGCCACCACCACCACATTACCTGTAGTGGCAGGAAGTGAAGCGCAGAACCAGAAGAGGAACGAGGAGCAAAGCACCACGTCGATGCTCCAAGAGATCCTGCAGCGGCAGGAGGAGCAAGTCTACGTGGACCAAGTAGCTCGCCGCAGGGTTGAAGCCAGAGAGAAGAGGCGCGAGCGGAGAGAGGTGCGCATGGCCGAGGCCCTCGGGAGGATAGCCACGGCCCTGGAGCTGCTGTCGTCCAAACAGGACACGGTCATTGCCCTCCTGCAGAGGCTGGCGGATCGGAAGTGAAGCTCAGTAACCTTTTTACCATCTACAGACCACGGTGATGAAAACCATCTGGTACTCAAGACAAAAAGTTTAATAAAAAGATATTAACTGGCAACTTTTGTTTATTAAGAATGAGCAAATGCTGTGTTTGTTGTCACACTAGCATCAGTTAAACGGTTAATTACCATCTTAACTGTGTAATGAAGTACGTTAGATTTGACCGATGCTCATTCCAGAGGAGCCCAGGATCGAAACTGCTGATCTTCTGGTTGTTTGTCCCACTGCAATTTTCAAGATTGTCGGCTTTCTTTCAATCTCACCAGCTGAACGTGCTGTTTCAGGTTCAGAGCAAGTCACCAGGTTGTGACATCGACCACCCAGTAATATAAACTCCCGTTTTGAGGCCTCCAGAATTGTAGTTTACCATAGACCTCTATTCAGATGGAACTAGCAAAGCCAGCCCTCTAGTGGCTATTCAGTGTATTGCTATGTCCAGGTTGGCTTTAGCAAAGAAACTGGAAGACGACGACCATTTGTTGATATGTGGACTAAAGTGCACAGAGCATCCAGAAGGTCTCTAATAATTAACTGTCCAACTTAAGGACAAGGAAGGTATGAATTGTATTACATAAGTCTGGAGAGATGCTGAAGAAAGTTGGGATCAGAGAGGTGTCACAGACCTATCGGCCATTATTGGAGAAGTTGATTTGATTGGAGTTTACACAAAAGACAAGTTGGACAGACAGAAACTATTCAGGTAATCATCCAAGACCTCACTCTGCACCAGCTGCCTCAGCCCTAATTCATCAAAGTGAAGAACTGTCGGCCTCTGTGCTATTAGTTGACATGAAATGTTAGCACAACACGTCCTTTTGTTAATGCAATAGGTAAAGAGTTCGAGGAAGTGTTATAATAATTAACCACATGAATATTTAGTTTGAAACCTCACAGCATTATGTAAAGAAACTGAAAGAATGGAGGGTTAGTCCTCACTATTATTATGTCAAATGAGTTACACTATGATGATGGTCTCCCCTTCTGCTCCTGACCTGATCTGAGTTATTGCCTATCATTTTTTGCAGAACATAAACTGTGGCCCAAGTCAGGGGCTGCATCATTCTAAGGAATACTCTGGATCTCATGTCTCTCGGGAATGGAGCTTTTGAAATGTCACACGACTGTGATGAAGTCTTTAAATACATCCTCAGAAGGATGCAATCCCTGAACAGTGACACAGATATTCTGTCAGAGGGGGATATTACATTTCATGACATCATGACTTTATACTGCAAAAAAAAATGGTCTTGATTGTCATATTCTGTCTCCAGGCTTAGAGGGAAATCTAAGTAGTGTGTGAGACAGTCACACAAAATCTATTCACACCAGCTGTAATCTCACGTTTTACCAGGAATCAATATCTCAAATTGCAACAGACAACATTTATGAACAACAGACTGCATTCAGGTATAACACAGAAAAATAGACCACATCTCCTCATTTTGTACATGTATTTACAGTTCAATGTGAGAAATTCAACATTACTACAACTGCTAGTCTTCCATATCTTCTTCCTCTTCGTCGTTTTCATCCTCTTCCTCCTCCTCCTCATCATCATCGTCATCAAAGTATTTATCCTCAGCATCTCTGCTGACAATGTCCAAGTTGTCATAGTCCGGGTTCTCGTCCACCTCTCTATAATAGATGCACAAACACAATAAAATACAATTATAACACCCACCTAATGTCAAAATATCTCAATGAAATGTTAAAAAAAAAAAAGGATTATTATATTATTTTATTTGAAAAATAAATACATTATTGAACAATTAATTTCCCTAAATTAACTAAGACTGGCAGAACCATTCACTGTCAACTTAGTGTAGAAGAGGTCATTATCTAGCAGTGACACCCATGTCCACTGGTATGAATACTTATTCTGTGGTTGCTGACCTGTAGTTGAAATCTTTGTCTTTGCCATCGAGGAAGCGTTGATGCATCTGACTAATGAACTCCTCCCTCAGCAGAGCCTTCTCCTCAGGCGTAGGCTCCCCTTCCTTCTCCTGGACTCTGTTATCTTCAGTAAGAACACACACACACACAGACACACACAGAGACACACATGCTGGTTAAAGCACAGAGATAATAGATGTGAGAGTAACTTCAGTGCCAAGCAGAATCCCCTCTTACCATCATCTTCCTCCTCCTCCTCCCGTGCACCCTCTTCTCTGTCCTGCTCCTCCTGCAGACGATTCTGAATGAGACGCTCCTGGTAGGAATTGAGAAGTAGGTTGGCAAGCCCTCCTGCGCCTCCTGCTGGTGCCCCTGGTCCGCCCTCTGCTCCAGCCAACATGGCTTCCTGGGAGCGCTCCAAGACCTAAAGCAATGATGATAACCGACAATCATTTTAAGAGCTTTTAAACCTAAACTAAACAAAAAATATTGCATAAGAAAGTAAATCTCACTTCTTCATCAGTCAGGTACTGACCAATATACTGTTCATACAGCAGTGGCTCCCTCATTCGCATTTGTTCTTCACTGAAATATTGACCCTCTGGGACAAAAGGTAGAGCAGAAGAAGTGAGGATATACATTATATGCTACCAAGTGTCTGACGCAGCAGCAGATAGAGTTCAGCAGGGGGAGCACATACCCTTCTGCAGGGCTCGGAGGGCAGCGTAGCGGTGGTTTCTGACTTGCTTCCTGTCCTTGCATCCTCCGGCTCGTCTCTGTATCACTTGGCTGTAGTGTTGAGCTCGTGGGTCAGAGCAAACGTGAGCAAACGCAGACAGGTCGTGGGGTTTAAGGCAAGCCTGGCAAGGCAGAGTAAAGAATGATTTACATAATTATCAATACTTACAAATGAAGTAATAACTGATACATGTGAAGAATACTTTTACATCTCAACGTAACAGAGACTAAATGTCAAAAACGTCAATATGTAATATTGGATTTGGAATCCAGGAACTGTAGAGGTACTCTAAAATGTTTGTGGTCACTTACATGCGATATCTCCACAATATATCATCATCTTTTTAAGGCTTTCAGACATGTAATGAGCACAGTAGATGTGTGAAGTTTGTGAACATCTTTGGAGATTCACCTGCTGGCCCCTTAGTCCTTTAATCAATATTCAAATAAGCTCATGTGAAAAAGCAGCAGGAGAAAGTCCAGAGGATCCACAGTGAGTGAAGTACTTTTCCCTATCTTATACTTGTACTTTAGTATACTTTGTACTTCCTTAAAACGTTTTTATTCTGCTAAATCAAATGTAAACAAGAGTCAATGTCTTGACCTTATTCTTTTCTCGGATCAAGATATACTAAGTATTAGTACTTTGTGGCAGAAAGAAGTAAAAAGTATACTTAAGTATAAGCTTTAGTATTAAAGTATAAGTGTAAGTCTTAGTATTAATGTACTTAGTCTTAGACTTCTGTTTATACTTTTCAGTATAAGCCAAGTATAATTCACTATACTATTCTGAAGTATATAAAATATAGTATATAACATTTATATACATATATAAAACTTCAAGTATGCTGCCTCAGTTTTAATATGAAATAAGTATACTCGTAGTACACTTGAATAAACTACTTTTTGCTAAGGGATGACACAGAAACATGACATGATTACATACACTGTTGGTTGTAGTGACATTTAAGTCTTTTACTTATATCTACAAATATTGTGATAATCAATATATTGCAAGACAATAGTACTTTTGCCTCCTGCATCCTTCAACCAAGCACGTGTGAGTTTAAACTTACATAAATACAAGTGTTTTCATCTGTTTGGTTTGGTTGGTATAAAATAAACTTTGCACATACATGATACCTCTCCAGGAAAACCAACGGTCTGCTTCTGTACTGACGCAGTAGCTCCTCTTTGCGCTGCTCCTCTGTCAGTTCATCCTCTCCGATCTGTTGGCTCTTCACCGCGCTGCCACTCATGGCAACGGCTTCTACCATGGCGTTGATACAAATGGACTCCGCCTTACTCGTGTACTTTTAACGACAGAGAAACGAGCAACACAAAACAGTGACCCTCGTGCATATATAACAACATCAACACACTGTGGATATTACGCTGTCATTGAAAACAGGGCGATGCTGCTGATGCTCACCGGAGTCTCTTGTGACGGCGGCGGCGGCGGCGGCTCCGTGTGTGTGGGCCGGTGATAGTCATATCTCTGGAACTGTGTTACCGCCGGTTCTTCTGGTATTCTGCTCGTGTCCTCGCGTTCACTTAGACTCGGTTTTGGTTTAGCGGGAGTTTCAATTTCACCCCACATTGTGTTCGATAGCTTACCTGCTTCCAGTAGCTCGTAAAGAAATAACAGGTAACTAACTATAGCTAAATTCTTAAACGTTACTGCGCCTTTCTAATGTTGTACAACACTGACGGGATTTCTCAGTATAGTTTCTCAAAGTATAAACACACATATGATCATATTGGACTGCTTCATGACGGTTTTTCAGATACTTTACATGTTTCAGCAGCCACCATGTCGGTCCGTCATTGTTTTGAGTCCCGTCTTTTCCACAACCGAAACAATGGTTCCGCATGGGCGACTGATTTTGTCGCCATCTGGTGGAAAATATAGGAAAATGATTATGAATGTGCTTGTGAACGGAATACATTAATTCGAATACGTGAACCAAATTTAAGGTTGGACAGAAAAACGCTTAAAAAAAATCTCTACCACCAGATGTCAACCCCGTTGTGTTACCTAGCTTACGTAAACGATGTAACACTTTATAGATATTTTAAATATGAGACGCAATTAAGGCTCAAAATGAATAGACTGCTATGTTATATCAATAATTTGTATGCAACCTTACAATAATATCGGAGGTGAAGTAGAAATCCCCTTCAAAACAAGTGACACTTTGTTTTCTAAACCCTAACCTCAAACAGAGAGAGTTGTATTTTGAAAGTTTCAACAGGATATCGTGGTTTTTCGCATCCTGTTTCGTGTGTGTGTCGCAGCACAAACTTGTCTTCCTCGACCTGGTAAAATCGTGTGGGTTCAGACAGTGACATGAAAACCTACAGATAAATACCCAAGGTACGTTTTCAAACACGGTTTCAAATAATAGGCACGATGTCACAGAGAGTTCATTTGGCTAAACATTGCTGCAAACTACGCTAACATTTAAAATATCAGTAAGACACAAGTTTTTGGATACATTTATTTGACATAAACTAAATAAAAAGGTCTTAGTTTGGGGCTTTTCGCTTCGTCTTCCTGCTCTGACCACATACATCCCTTAGCAAAAAGTAGTTTATTCAAGTGTACTACGAGTACACTTATTTTATACTAAAACTGAGGTAGTATACTTGAAGTTTACTTTTATATACTTAAGAATAGTATAGCTAAGTATACTTAGCTTATACTGACAAGTATAAAAAAAATCTAAGACTAAGTACATTAATACTAAGACTTACACTTATACTTTAATACTAAAGCTTATACTTGTACTTGAGTATACTTTGTACTTCCTTAAAACATTTTTATTCTGCTAAATTAAATGTAAACAAGAGTCAATGTCTTGACATTATTCTGTACTCGGATCAATATATACTAAGTATTAGTACTTTGTGGCAGAAAGAAGTAAAAAGTATACAAAAGTACAAGCTTTAGTATTAAAGTATAAGTGTAAGTCTTAGTATTAATGTACTTAGTCTTAGACTTGTTTATGCTTTTCAGTATAAGCCAAGTATAATTCACTGTACTATTCTGAAGTATATAAAATATAGTATATAACATTTATATACATATATAAAACTTCAAGTATACTGCCTCAGTTTTAGTATGAAATAAGTATACTCGTAGTACACTTGAATAAACTACTTTTTGCTAAGGGATGACACAGAAACACGACATGATTACATACACTGTTGGTTGTAGTGACATTTAAGTCTTTTACTTTATAAAATATCTACAAAGAAAAGTGTTTTGTTTACTTAACTTTCAGGTTTGGTGAGTTTCTGGAAGATGCAACACCAGGTAAAGTTCCTAAAGCACTTGGCATTAATGGTGGGAGTCACTGGGTGCCTCACGATATACAATACGCGATACACAGTCAACGATACCAATAATATCACGATATGACGATTTTGTGATACTCAATTTATTGCAAGACAATCAATAGCGATGCATCACAATATCGGTATAAATAAAGAAAACAAAACATTTGCGAACAGCTAAAAGTGCAGGATTCCTCTATTTATTCACAACATAGAGAACAAAGTGCATAAAGTCTATGTATTGAACGTTGATGGAGCTCCTCTTCACGTAGCTGTAAACTCACTCAATTCTCCCTCCCCTCATTTTCATATTACACGAGGAAGGATGGCGACCCAACCCTACTTGATTGCAACAAACCTTTATCAACATTTGTTTACGTTGTGTTTTCTGCACCCATTTATCCTTCTTTTATCTCATCTTTCCTGTTATTTTCCAGATTGGTGAGCTGGAACTCACTAGGAGCTTGGTAAACAGCAGACAAATGCCAGGTATGTTGTTTTGAAGTAGCTTATATTTCCAGTTTACTTCACTGATTTCACAGCTGGAGCAATAAATGTGGAAGGCTGCTGAGTATTGACAACAGGAAGTCACGTCAACCTTTCTTTTTAGAGTTGGCTCTAGCAGCTGTTTGCATATAGGCACTAACATGATGAGATAAATTAAGCCATCAACTCCCAAGTTCCCCATACTGATATAGATATGTAGCTTAAAGCATGAACAACAATTCCCTGTTATTATAAGTGTAGACATGCACGTTGAAATCAATCTCACGGCTGTGCTGTGGCTACGTTTATTATAATACATGGAATGAGTCATAGAGCGGCTTTGGCTGACCAAAAATAACTGCAGCAGCTTTCCAGTGATACTGTCACTGAATGTCTGAGACTGTGTCTAATTTGGATCATTAGCCACACAGTGTTGTGTAGGCAAACAAAATACTCCCACAGGGCTGGGACTGAGAAATGCTATCTCATTTCACTCTCTCTTGCCTTAACCCCCAGATGGGGAAAATAAAAAAATAAAAATAACCACACAGAAAGGTTGTGCAAAAATACTCAACTATAAAGAGAATTCTGGAGAAACAACGATTGCTCTTCAGATCAAGGTTTTGCTACTTTGCATGTCTCCAATGTTTACATGCATTTTTATACATAGCAGCATTATAGAATATACATCTCTATAAAAGCTCTGCCCCTGCAGTACACAACGCTGAGCCTTTATTTCCAAGACTGGAAAATGGCCATGTGGGTCACTAAGACCTACAGTATATTAGCCCATTAATAAAACCATGATTATGTTAGTTTATAAAAGTTAAAGTTTGATATAGATTAAGGAGTAAGGAAAGCAATTGACCCAATTTGGCCAAACATAATAAGATATGTTTCCTGAGAACAGGACATGAGGAGGAAAGTGTGCCTAAAATTCACTAATAATGTGGCAGTGTTACTAGTTGGTAAAATTTGTCTTTCTTCAGTCATTTATTGGCAGGTCACATTCTTCCTTTTGTGCCACGCTTGAGTCATTTTATACTGTGGAAATCCTTCTTTACTAGATTTTATGTGGTTTTGCTCGTGTATTTTGACACAATAGTAGTCAAAATACACATCTTTGCTTCTCAGGTACGTCCACGAGCTTCTCCGATACAACCACGACCAAGACCGAGTTTAGAGAGAGATGCCTGCGGTCCTCAGCATGAAGCTTTGGCCTGTGAGCTGCAAGAGTTGTCTCTGCGTCCCACCTCCAGCCTGCTGCCAGTTAGAGAGAGGAGCGGTGGTGAGCTTCCACACAGAAATACATTTTGCTTTAATGAAGGAATAATTCCACACACAAATGATGAAACGGTTGTTCGCCATAAACGCGAGGCCCCTTTCTCTGCTTTACAAGGAGCTGTGAGAAAGATGTGTTGCAGCGCAAACGCCACTAGAGGGCGTCAGATAGTTTGTCGGCTGAGGTTTTCAACAGTATCTGTGCGGAGCTGCTGTGGTGAGCGAGAGTTTACATTTCACACATAATAGATCACATTACATCATTGTAACAGCATGTGCTGCATCCACTCCACGCGGAGAAACTGTATTTTATTATCGTGAATACAAAAGAAGCTTGAAATGAAAGTGGCTCTGGAGCAATGCCTGGTAGAGTAGAGTCGAGTTAGGTGATGTTTTCTTAAAATAGGTGGTTAACGTGTATGCATAATACCTGACTGAGATGCAGTAATGCAATGATTCAAACCAACTTAAACAGTTTTTTAACAGTTCCTGAACAGAATTTAATTTATCTGATAAATCCCACCAATCTGCTCTCTCTCACTCACTCGCTCTCTCTGTGCAACCCTAGACCTGGTGCGCTCAGATGAAATGAAGCGGTTCCGGATTTAGCAACGTGACCAGCTGGCCCTGCTATTTAAACCAGTGAGAGCAAGTGCGGAGGTTAAGAGGAAAGAGAGATATGATATGGGAGGAGGGGTGGGACAGGGTGAGTGAAGTAAAGAATAGGTAATGGCTCCAGGACGTGGAGTTAACTATGAGGACACGAGTAGTAAAAAAATAAATAAATAAAGAAACAAATTAGGACACAAGGTCAAAAGCGGGAGCTCATAAACTCAGTGTTCAACTTTGCAAAAATGATCTTAAAAACTTGAGGGTCAAAAATGTCCGACACTTGGGATTGACACACGGAGCACGTTTTGGAGCTGCTAAAATTCGGTATTATGAGTGAGACGGACCTCATTTTGACTGGATCAATAGTTAATAAGGACGTTTTGAGTTTGTGGTGAAATATATTATATTTAGAGGAATAGGAGAGCGTGAAAGCTGAGGCCTAGACAGGTATGAAAACGCTGATATGCTGGGTAGATTTCAAGACTTTCACGGTCACGGAGTAAAGTCTTCATGTGGCAGGCAGGAGTGGAAGTGTGAACATTGAATCATCCATGGTGGAGGAGAAACAACAGCGGTGATTAAAACTGGTGTAGCACTCTATATCAGTAGGTTATAATATAGAAATACAGTTCACGGCCATAGTTTAGTCTTTTACATTAAAACATACACTGGATGATTTTAATCTTTCATTACTGTAAAAAGTTATTAAGTTAAAAAAGTTTTTCCTTTTCATGACCAATACCCCTGTGGAAACCTGTTAATGAATTTTAAAAACTGCTGCTCTACAACAAGCAAACATTAGACCCGTGGCGTTAATAAAACAGATAAACAATATTCAGCAATCAGTAGCATTAGCCTACTGTCTCCAGGTAAGGCTAACTAACCCTTTGTGTGCTAAAGCCTCAGAGCCAAACTTTAATTTCCTGTTGCATTAGGCAGAGGGATCATTGCTCTCGCTCTCTCTCTGAAGTATAGAGTGGGGTTTTTATGAACACATGCTGACACATGAGTTCACAGCTGCTCCTTTTGGCATCGACCTTTACTGACCTCCCGTTTCGTCATTTCCTGAGTGACATCACAGCAAATGCTTATAATAGAGCTACATCTGCACACATGATGGCCAACGTGGCTGAGCTCGAAGCGGCGCATGTTGCAGGTTAATGAGGTTAAACATCGGGTTGAGGAAATTCTGGTTCATTGCGGTTCATTAATTTGTTGTTGTTTACCCTCGAAAACGGTGTTTTATAGACCATGGTAATGTAGCACTAGGTCATTCTCAATGGTTTATGCAGGGTTCTGCCCAGTTGTTATTCCGGTATCCAATTATCAAACGTGTTTAATGTGATTACGATTTGAATTTGGAAAGACTCCAACAACCCCTTCCATTACAGCATAATATGGGCAGATAATCAGTCTATCAGTCTAATCAGTCTGTCAGAAGGGCCAGATTGGGACCGAAATAAGGCCAACTATCCTCTAGTGTGGGGCAGGAAACATTTAATTTGCACATTATAAACCAATAAAGTCAATTGATATCACCAGAATGTAGTTGAAATGTTAAGGGTGTACCCCGTTTTTTTGCCCCATATCAGCTGTTATTGGCACCATCAACCCCCTCGACCCTCAGATGGAGGATAAAGCGGTAGATAATGGATGGATGGATTATAAACCAATAAAGTCAATTGATATCACAAAAGTGTAGTTTTTTAAAACTGCAGTATGAAATGCCCATGTCCAATGAAAACTGTAGTGCATTGGTTCTCGAAGTGCGGCCCGGGGGCCAATGGCGGCCCGCAGAAACATTTCTGGCGGCCCGCAATGAATTACAGTTGATAGTTTTAATCCAGGAGCTAGTAAGCTTGTTAAATGTTTATTGGACATTACTGGATACAGACCAATAAGTGTAAACAAAAATACTGGGTATTTACCTGGTTTCTATATGGTGAATTTTTGTGTATTATTGGGTTATAAGCTGGTAATAAGCAGGTAGTTACAGCCCCCAATTACTAGCTATTTACCCAGTAAATATATGGTAACAGAAATGTGTTACTTGGTATTAACCTGTTAACCATTAGAAGGTAAGAACAATGGCCAAAATACTGGGTAATAATTACCCAGTAAATTATAAAGCGTTATTATATTAATGCTTAAATTACATTATATTAACGCTTATATTACTTAACGCTAAACTGTAGAACTGCAATCTGGTCATTAAAATGATTACAAATGGGATTTATTTCTGTTTTTTTTTCCTTTGGTGGCCCTCAGTCCAATGTTGGGTTCCTAAATTGGCCCTCAGGTATGAAAACTTTGAGAACCCCTACTGTAGTGCATAACATTTAAATATAAACAAATACAGTATATGTTACATTAAAATCACTCTCTTTGTGCTTCTCGGTATAGCAGTGTTTAAATCGAGACGGCTGCAAACAGGTTGGAGTATGACTGAAAACACAAAGACTTGCCCACTAAAAAGTTTCACGATTCAATTCTTCTACTGAAAAAAAAAAGCTCAGCAACAAATAATGTTACATCATTCCTGTTCATGAAGACCAAACAGTGCGAGAATAACCTCACCAACCCAAAACCAGCAAAGGTTACGCACTGAAACTGAAACAAACAAATACTGGATCCCTTGGAAATGGTTTGCATTAGGGGAACAATAATATTATAAAAGGTTAATTCATGGACCACTTATTGTATTTTTTTCCTCCTCACTGCTTTCAACAACATCCCATGGTCCAGCTTTGATAAAGCTGACCCGTCTGCCCAAACCACAGTTCTGATATCAGTTTCTGTTTATAAATACAAAAGCAATTAACATCTGCCTCCAGTGATGCAGCGAGACCGAGCTGAGTGGGTGGGAGCGAGAGAAAATGGGGAGACGGAGATTTACTCCCGGAGCCCTTAGCAACTTGTCAGCCTTTATCTCGACACTGATGTCTGATTTGTGGACGCAGTTTACGGAGACGGCCAATGACTCAGATTTATGCAAAACAAAAATACGCGGACACATTATTTAGATCCAATTTTACTCACACTTTTATATACATTGTCATGTTTTAGAGAGTTGTTGTACATAGAAACACACAGACATAATGCATTTCCTTAGCGCCTTACCCTAACCTTAAAACCAAGTGTTTTGGTCCTCACAAAGATACCCATATATTAGGAGAACACACACAGCAAAGCAGGTTTATCCCTGCAGCGTTTTGTTTATGACCCTATCTGAAGAAGATGGCAGATCAAAGTCAGGATTTCTCCTTTCTCCTGTCTCTTGTCTGGAAGGAGCAGTGATTTGCCCGGGGATGCCGTATCTTGCATATTATCACACTCAGCACTACGAAGAGCACACAACGTCGTCCTGCTCATTAAACATGGATAGGTTGCGTCTTTGGCATCCTTTGTTTTTTTAAAGCGCTACACCTTTGTTCTTTCATCGACATCATTTTAACACGACAAGCTACGTCAGTTTCCCTCGTGTCACCGCGGTGATGCGTACCAGCGCAGATGAGATCAGAGCGCTTATTTTTATTTTACCTTCAAAGTGCCCTCTCGCACCTTTCATCGTCATGGTGCATTATCTGATGTCAGCTGGGACAAAACCTTAATAATGGAGATGCATGAAAGTGTCAGTCAGTGTGAGCGGGGTTTACGCTGACATGTAGGCAGGCGTGGGAGAAGAGCAGTCAAGGATGTTTAAAGGCAGGTACAGGAAGAGAATAGATCAACTGATTGTTGGCTTCCTTTTTGTCTTCTTCTTCTTTTTTTAGTCTAATCCACCATTGCTGACAATAATTTCAGGCAATAGTAAATAGAACATTTATTTCTTATTGGAAACTTAGTGGAAACCCTAGCTTAAAGGTAGGGTTAGAGATCCTGGAGAAAAAAAACTGTTGGAGCAGGCTTCATTTTTAATTCAAGAGTCCAAGCCCCTTTCTTCAGACTTCCCTCCGAAGCTACTGAACACCTCCGGAGCACAGGAACGCTCAGTCAGCATCGGTAACTTTCTGTACTTTTTGTTGACGCTAACAACAACAACAACAAATGTGTGATAAACTAACCCTACCTGTCCAGTAGAAACTTTGCTTTCCAGCCCTTTCTGGGCTTTCAGGCTGAAACGCAGCACCGATATTCACTCTGGTACTTGGATTGCTTTGCATCAGCTTTTTTCTTGGCAGCACCTTTTCCCCAAAAAAAACGGTCTTTCGTTTGCGACCAACACATCGTTGCCACCTTTTCTGCCATAATGTTGCTGCAACTGTCTCGTTGGATTTTTAGCAAGCTAGCATCAGCTCTGGCGTTGTCTTCCAAGCATGCACGATTAATGCACGAGGAGAGGTGCGCGCGTAAGATGGCAGTTTGATTGATGCATCACGATCCAATTAATTAATTCAGGCCGTTCAATATGAATGCATTCCTTAACTGGTTACAATCGGGGTGTGAAGAGGATTTTAAGTAATACAGTAAAAATGATCTCCTACCCTACCTTTAATTCACATCCTAGGGTTGATCTGATAAGGTAGAAGAAAGTCTGGTTGATTTATGAATTTAATGAATTGTTTTTGTCACAACTACAGGTTCAAAATTAGTACTAACTTAATTGTGACTTGTAAGTATAGTGGACAAATTAAACTGATGGCAGGAGAGGAAACTAGAGGTTCACCGACGGAATCACAATTCATTATAATGTGGACATGAAAGCACAGGCAATGGAATCTATCGAGATGGTTTTTTTTTGCCTCCCCATGTTGTCCACTCCTAGTCCACACACACATTAACCACAGTGACAGTGTAAAGTGAGAGAAATTTGGCAAGGAGGAAAAGGCCTCGACTCAGTGGTGTGTGTGTGTGTGTGTGTTACTGTGTTACTGTGAGCCTGTTTGTGTCCGTCAGCGGCAGAATGACTGAGTACAGCAACAGCTGTGACAGACTGCTTGATCACGGATTCACCGACACTTGACACACATGAGCACAGGCGAGTGCATCAGTCAGTCCTGTAGCTGCAGTAAATACAGCAGTTGTGTATCAGCCCTGGAAGCTTTGTATTCCAATAGCCTTTTCTTTCTTTGTTTTTTTTTTTTACTCACTTTAATTGAGACCTTGAAAAGGAGTGGGTGGAAATGTCTGTTGAGATGAAAAGGAGAAGTCTGTTTTAAGGATCTTTGATTTCAGATACTTTGCAGTCGTACAGTTACTGTATCCAACAGCTCTGCTGTTGTTAAAGAGGATTTCTTTGCTTTGGCTTTTTCGTGGATGTGTCCAGACTGGTGACAGCTGGAGGTGACCACCGGCTTCTTCTTGCTCTCGTTTTTTTTTTTTTTTTTTTCCAATTCTTGGGTGTCTCCTTCAGAACAATAGTTTGGTGACACTTGCCATGCTGAAACACCTGCCCTGTGTCGGCATTGACCCCACCCCTTTCAGGTCCCAGCCAATCAGCGCCAACAAGGATGAGAGAGCCATACGGTTCGAGCTAAAGCGCCAGGCCTGTCAGAGTCTCCGACAAGGTGGGATACGTATATATGTATATGTGATGGCTGCGGCGCGTAACATCTGGGGATTTTTGGCGATGTTATTATTCTGCCTTAGTTTCTTCTTTCCTTTGCTTCCTTCATGTAAACAACCTGACTGAGGGAGCTTGGGGGGGGGGAGAATTTATCCAATAAAATTTTTTTGGGATAAATTCTGAAACCTTCTGTGGACACATTTGTTTTTCTCTTTTTGTTGTTGTTTAGGGCTGCAACTACCGACTATTTTCATAATCGATCAATCTGTCGATTATTTTCTCAATTAATCGAGTACTTGTTTGGTCCGTAAAATGCACGAAAATGACGATCGACGTTAAACAAACAACCTGGAAATGATGTTCTTGAATGAAAATGATTCAGTTTTAATGATTTCTCTGTTGTATAGAGCAAAGAAACAAGAAAATATTCACATTTAATCCAGAATCCAGATTATTCACATAATCCAGAAGCTATGAGAGTCGTCTTTCAACTCAAAGGTTGTGGGTTCAATTCCCTGCTCTACATGCCAATGTGATGCACATAGATGTGCTGTATGAAAGTGTGAGCCAATGGGGGAATGTCAAAACTGTAGTGTGGAGCAACTTTGAGTGGTCATCAAGACTAGAAAAGAGCTACATAAATACAGACCATTTACTTATTTAAACTGATGAATTCATTATTAAAATAGTTGAAGTTTAATTTAATAAGCGATTAATGGAATAACTGCTGCAGTTTGAATGTAAAAGACACTTGTTTATATTTAAAAGTCACACAACAGCTTTGACAGTTTAACCTGCCAAAGGTACTCTCAGGTGATATTTGTTTTTGTCCATTAAACAAATTATATTGCAACTCCAGTGACTGTTTTAGTGTAAAGGATCTTCGGTGTCCTCCAGGTTTATTTTCTGAGCCGAGGTGTTAAGTGGATCAAATTCTCTGCGAATAGCAGGGACTACAGTTGGGCCTCAGCCAGCGTGGGCGCACACACTCGCAGTGAGCGCATGAACTCACCAACCCATTGACTTAATCGCCAAGGATTTTGCACCAATAGATGGAGACTGATTTAGGAGATGCCTGCAAACTCTAGAAGACTTTCAGAGCAGCCAACCACTAAAATCTTTAAATTCCATTCTTGTCATTCTTATATTTGTATTACAAACTTTCATTTAACCTGACACTCCTCATCTGGGTTTGTTTGGATGTGTTTGGATTACGGTGTAGTGAAAGAGGTGCCTGCTAAATAAAAGTCAGAATTTTTGGACATCCTTTCACAGAGGGACAATGTTTCAACTTCAACTTTGGACAAACCTGAACACTAGCTCGAACTTATAAACTTATAAAGCACACATAGCATTATGTTTTTGTCTACCAGTGTATGAATAACTAGTGGATGTTTTTTCATCCATCCGTTTTCTACCTATGTATCTGGAGCCAATCTCAGCTGACATGGGGAGAAAGGCGGTATACACCCAGGACCATGCGCACGGGAACATATTTCTACATAAACGCATGTTAAAATCAACGTATAGATGTCAGTTTACCAGATACATGACACATGACCTGTGTAATCAGATCTATAGGTACCCAGAACTGACTGAGGTAACATTAAAATTAGCGTCAGCGCTGTCCTTGGTGCTGATTACGTCCTCGGTCACTCTGATCACAGTTGACAAAACGACACACGGACACCGCTGATATTTACCAGCACCAAATATGACCTCAACTGCCCTCAAACTGAGCAACTTATAACCACGTATCCGGCAGCCTTTTCACAACAACAGCAATATACTACGGCAGTGAAATTAACCATTTTCCACTCGTTAGCACCTGATGACTGTTTGACAGCCTGGCGCACCTTAATCAAGTGAAAAATACATAAAGTCTTCAGTAAATACACAACAGCAGTGCAAGTAGACCGTAGACACTACTATGATTGATTTTAAACACATCTTACCTTGGCTTAAATTGCACCAACTGCTGTCTCGCCGTAGTTGATTGCTCTGCATGCACGCCGGCTTCCGCGTAGGGTATTTCACAATGAATTAGTTTCTCAGCCTACGTCCTTAAAATAATGTATTCATGCAACTACATTAATACATTCTAACTCATCCTGTGAACAAATATAATCCATAGTTTATGTGATACTTATGCCGCTTAAGCCCGGGACAGGTCGCAGATCGCAGGACCAACACACGGAGACCGTTCTTAGTCAAACCTATGGTCAATTCAGAGCTTCCTAGAACTGTGGGAGAAAGGTGGAATACCCAGAGAGAGAGAGAGAGAGAAAACCTAAGCACACATGGTGAGAACGTGCAAACTCCACACGGAAAAGCCAGGATCTAAACAGGCGACTGTCTTGGACTGCCGGTAGTCCCTTGGATTATCATGTGGCCTGCATGTTTTTTCTAAAACAAACATGAAAAGGGAACCAGCCTCTTGGCGCTGATGTTAATATGCAACAACATGTTGTCCTACTAAAATGAACGTACTTACTTTCTTTCTTCCCAGTGCATGGGGTGAGCGTGCTCAGCAATTTACAGTAATGAACCTTTTAATTCACGTGACTCCAGTCCAGAGGGATTCAATTCTAAGCAGTTACGACGTCGACACAAATAGAAACCCGAGCAGCGGAGAAAGGGGGAGAAGGAGGAGGACGATAAGTCAGGGGAAGAAAACGCGAAGAGAGCGCTAAGTCCGGTAATTAGTGTTTTACGGTGTGAAAAATGCAGCAAATGCATGAGGATAGTAAAGTAGTTAAATTGCGGAGCCAGTAATAACACATTTTAAAGTGGCATCGTAGCTAACCTACACATGCACATGGGTCTGAGGTCACACTAAGTGTTTTAAATTGTTCTTGAGGCAGAGTTTTGAAAGATGACACTGACATCATGTTTGCTCCTCACCACAAGCTGAGCTGGAGAGTAATTTATTTGCAGTGTAATAAGTGTTCAATATGTGATGATGAGCGGTCGTCAGATTTACTGTTTCAGCCAATTAAACAAATCCAATCAGACATTTTACAGCCTATCGACGTTGGCGAACCCTGGCTCTGATAGTGATCGATTGGTGTGCCGATGGGTCAGTGGCTATATTTGCTCATTTAAAGGCCACTTTTGCTGTGTGTGTGTACATGATTTTCGCCCGATAAATAAACTGTTAAAGGACTTCATGAAACAAAGCCATGTAGACCTCCTCTGGATTTGCAGATGATAGCGAGTGAGAGTAGTGTCTTGTTTTTTTTCCAGAAGCTAAAATATTTGACTGATTTCTTTGTTATATGAAGCAAAGAAACCAGAAAATATCAAATTTAAGAAGCTGAAAAAACAGAAAGCTTGTTTAAATCCTTAAAAAGAAGAAGAAAATTAATTTAATAATCAATTAATAGAGTAATTGTTTCAGCCCTACTAATGATGCATTCAAGGAAACTCACAAATTTGCAAAAATGCATGTGGTCTATTAATTGCTTGCTGGTGCTGCCACCTTGTGGTAATAGATACACAACTTTAAATATGTCATATGAGAAGTGTGGAAATAGACTTATTTTTGTCTTGGATTATCGTTGGTTATCAACTTTTAAATGCTTTGTAGATTCATGAATCAAACTCATTGAATCACACTGCATCGTGATGAGTGTGTGAATGGTAATGTAGAGCATTTTAAGTAGCCGCATACAGTAGTAGTATCTTAATTGTATCGGATTGTTGACTTATCGCCGTCAGCTTCACGGTGGATGCCCAACCCACGGTGTTTTACGTTATTTTGTTTACATTGTAGTAATCTGCGTCATCTTTGTATGTCGTGTCGATCTTCGTTTGCTTTAAACTGCCGCTGAGTGTGCGACACACAGTCACATTCAGAGCAAAGAGCTCACTTTCCCAGAATAGGCCGTGCATCAGCACATTGCATCACTTGCCTGTCATCTGTTGGCACACATCATTTGCCTCGAAAACAAGTGTTTTGTTTGTGTGTCTATTTGAGTGCGTAGTAAATGTGGGCATGATTCCAGATTGTATATTTATAGTAATAATACTATGTCGTGTGTAAGTGGATGAAGGTATGATTCTGTGCACGTGTCGATCCAAACCGGCGCATGTTTGTGTGTGCGTTAGCAAATATTTTCCATGCTCGCAATGAGTGGATGTGTTAGCGTCACTTTTGTTTGTCTTCTCGCCTGCAGCAGCGAGTCAAATTGTTTTTTTTTTCTGCTGCCAAGGCATGAAAATGCACCATCCTGTGTCAGCCATGTCCTCATTGCAGAAATCAAAGGAATGTGCTTATAAGACTCACACGGGGGGGGGGGGGGGGGGCTGTCTGCAGATACTGCCGCGGAGGCTGTTCTCATTTCCACCACAGTGGACAGAAAATGTAGACAATTCTCAATCACTTGAACAAACACAAATTACTCTTAGTTATATTTTATTCAAAGATAGTTTTCAGGAGTTTGTCAGTGAAAGAAAGAAACTGGGCTGTCAACGTGCCTTTAGCTTTAATGTGCAGAAGAAATGAACAAGATACTGATCTGTTAGTAACTGCAACAAAAATCTTTTTTTTTTAAATGATCAACCAACTCTGTACTTTCCCTCATTTGTATACAGCGATTCATTATCTTTTAGCTCTATATTTTCAACATCACAAAGTACCTCCCAGCACTGAGAAGGTAGAAAGTAGGGATGGGAATCAGTATTGGTCCACTTTGACTTGCACACATTTACATGCAGATCCCTAGTATAAATTATTAACTGTTTGCGAATATATTATCGATATCAAATTTACAGGGCGGCAAAATATCAGCTTTGTGGATGAATTTGTTGCTCCCATATAAGCTCAAAGGGTCAGTGGATTACATTTTAGATCACATACGACTGTTAATATGATGGGTGTTGCATGTTGGTTATGTTGTATAATAATCAAAGTCATTATTATGATCAGTGTGGTTTTGTCATGGAGAATTAGACACACTCTGCTCTGGCATAAAATGTGTTAAAGGTGCTTTTTGTAATAAATCTAAAGCAACTGGCCATAAAATCCTCCTAATATGTCACAGAGACTCAGGAATAATGTTCATATAACAAACTGAACTCACCAACAACAACATTGCAGCCAAAATATTTGCATTAAAAAAAATATTTTGCAGACTGCAAATCATGTTAATGTTTTGAAATCATGTTTTGGCATGTGGCGCCACCTACTGCCGTCTACCAATCATTGCAGTCAGTAGAGTCTCAGCTGCAGAGCAACCACGGGTTGCCTGTTACGTCAGAAAACGAAACCTAAAAGACCTCTGTATTTTGAATTTGAGCGTAGTAACCGTTTTTGGCCACATTCTTACATATGGCACCTTTAAGGCTTTAAATGCCTTTATGAACCCGCTGATCCAGTGACGCTGTGTGGGGTCTCTCTCTGCCCATGTGCGTCAAAGAACGAGGAGCTACATGTTGAACGTCATTAGGGGAAATGACTTCACTTGAGAGCGTTAAGCAGTCACTTCAGACTATAATAGTTTAAACTCTGCAACACCTCAGCCACAGCTTTGATGCGTGCTAATATAATAAAGTGCAGATTGTCATAGAGTGTTCTTTCATGTCTGAAGCAACCCTTAAATGCTGATTTCGTGACCCAGATAGAGCGGGGAAATCTAGTCCTTGGAGTTTTTTAATATTTCTTTAAAGGAAATTAGTGTTTCAGATTTAAATTGGGCGTCTTTTCGCTGCCTCACAACCATAAAATGCAAATGCCAGTTACCTTTAAGAGTTCAGTGATGGTTTTTGTGCTGAAACATGTTTTTTGTTTTTTTTCAGTTGGAAAATGCACTCACAGTGCACCAGTGGTATAAATAATTAAAAGGAATAAAAAGCAGGGTAATTAAAGTGAGATTCAACTCGCCTCTCGCTTTCTGAAATGTTATTTCTGTGCGGTAATGAAGTGTGACTGTATCAGTGACGTGCCAGTGCTATTTAATCATATACTTGAAACAGGAAACTGCTGGTGTTTCTGTTTCTCCACCCTTTGTAGTGTGCAACATAACTTTTGTGTACATTCTCACAGAGGACCACACATAGCAGGGGTAAATAAAAATCTCCATTATCGCTTCAATACTTTATTCACATAAGCATTTTTATTTGATGGTTCTGTTTTTTTTTAAACTTGCCTCTAAGTAATGAGCAGTGTCACTTCTGCTGTGGCTTTCTGTGACTGACAGAAGGCTTGATGTAATTGTGGAGCTGATTCATTCAAGAATGTTTCATCTTTTCTTTTTTCCTTTTTTTTTTTCTGTATCTTGTCCCATTGGTGTTCAGTTCTCCAGCTGAAGCTGCAACAGAGAAGGAGCAGAGAAGAGCTGATCAACCAGGGAATCATGTCACGTAAGTAGACCTCAGGATAACGATGAGTGTTGAAAACGAGGCGTGTTTTAGTCGACGCCAAGAATTCATGAGTTTAACGTTTTCAGAATTGGACAAAAGTCATAGCGTGTGCCGTTTGCCTGTCCTTAAACGTTATATTTTAATTAACGTAGTTACTAAATGAAGAGTCACACCTCCAAATTAGATTTAACTGACACATTAGATCTTTAAAAGCAGGTCAATTTGTCCTTACCAATCATTGACATAGCTAGTGTTACACAACCAACAGGCCATAATTAGATTTGAATTTATTAATTTGGATTGCATATTATATATATATATATATATGTATATACACAAATATATGAATATATACATATGTGTATATACACACATATATATATATGTATATATACATATATATGTATGTATGTATGTATGTATATATACACATATATATGTATGTATGTATGTATATATATACATGTGTATGTAAATATAAATATATATGCATATATGTATGTATTTATATATATATATATATAATACTACTTTATTAACGATCATAGTGGAGTTCGACTCACCAAAACATAAAAAAAAACGACATTCAACAAGTAAATTGTACCCAGAACTGAACATGTGGAAACACAAAACTCTTTCATTTTTAAAAAAAAAGTACCAATAAATGTGGAGTTTGCGAGTGACAAACATCAGCCCATTTGTGTGTTATTCGCTTGGCAATATAGCCCGTTTCCGTTAAAATACACTATTACAGCATTTCCTTGTTCCAGTTGTTCGTGGTCAGAGCGGCGCACAGACTTTATGTATAAATAACTGGGCCTGAAATGAGCTTCGCCTGTTTCAAAGACCAGTATTTTTTTCAGCATAATGAATAAAAAAAAATGCAGATAAGTTAAATCAAAAGATGAATTACAGATAAATTAAAACTTTCTAAAACGTTTGAGCAGGAAACTGAACATTATAACCTCAGTTTTAGCACACTTTACCACTGAGTGAGAAGCTGAGGTTTTTTCTTTTTAGTCAGCACTATACTATCACTGCCTGTCTGTGAGAATTCACCACCTCACTTTAGTTTTTAGTCTCATTTTGTGCCACAAAAAGCAAAAACAGTTTCTGAGGTGCACAGGATCGAGGTTAAGACGGTGCCACCGTCTCCTCACAGACGTCAGTTTCAGATCTGCAGAGTAAGGTGAAGCGAGGTCAATCTTTAACTGACATCACAAACATCCGTTCGCTGCTTCTTATCTGATGTGATCCAACACGAATTCACTTCCGACATATCACATAATAACCAATGTTATTTGCCTTTCAGATATAAGGTAAACTGTGGTAGATGATTAAGGAGCCCTATTAAGACAGCTCACATAATTTGGCTTCAGAACCCTTTAAAATATCAGGATAAATAACATATTTGCAAAAATATCAGGATAGTAATGCAGAGGACCTCGGTCCGTCGCTTGTTCAGTAATCCGTCCTTGACGACGCAAGGTGGCGGTCTCTGTAAAGCAAGGCGCTTGCCTAACATACTAGACTTCTTCTAAGTCTATGAAAAGCAAAACAATATATATTTTAAAGCAGTTATGCACTAAAACAAACATATTTATTGGTAGTTTGTTCAATTTGACTTTTGACATTGTCAGAATTAAAAAAGAAGATCAAAACTAAAACAGCAGAACCAGAGATATCATGTGGCTGTGATAAAACCTTGACACTTACAGTACAATTTCCACATTCTCCATCTCCTTCCCATCTATTTCTGGCATTTTCTCCTTTTTTTTTTTTTTTGTTTTTTTTGTTTTAGCTTCTACTCTCAAAACCTTACTCTTTTCTCATCCGTCCATTACTTTCCCCACAACCTTATACTGTTTCTTGTGTAGCCGACTGACAGACAGGTTCTCGTGGGTGAGAGGTCAACGAGGGTTGATGTCCTCAGGGTTAGATAGAGTGAGTATGTACCAGCAGTGTGTGACAGTGCTCAGCGACGTGAACTGAGGCTTGAGCAGGTACTAGCAATCTCGCCTCAGGGTTCCTTATCCAGTCACACCACTAATGTGTATGTGTAGCCCTTTGCTTGTGTGTGTTTGTGTGTGTGTGTGTGTGTGTTCTGAGTATTAAGACAATTTCCATAATATTTTCTCTGGTGATGCGTTCACTGCAGTCACCTTCACTTGTATTGTTTGTGTGAGCTGATCTTCAGCAGTTAAAGGTTCAGTGTGTAATATAAAAAAGGGTTCATCAGCAGAAATTGAATATGTGTACACTACCCTTCAAAAGTTTGGGCTCACCTATACAATTTGTTTGTGTTTTCCATTACAAGTCACACTTTTATTAGTAAAAAAGAGTTGCAAAATGACTAGAAAATGTAGTCAAGACATTGACACGATTAGAAATAATGATTTTTATTCAAAATAATAATTGTGCCCTCTCGTCAAAGAACCAGCAAAACTGTTTTCAGCTGTGCTAACATCACTGCACAAGGGTTTTCAAGGGTTTTCTAATCACCCAATAGCCTTCAAACGCTATTAGATTAACAGGCCTCTATACACCTATGTTCATATTCCATTAAAAACCAGATGTTTGCATCTAGAATAGTCGTTTACCACATTAACAATGTATAAAAAATGTATTAAAATGTACAAAAATAAGGACATTTCTAAGTGACTCCAAACTGTAGTGTATAAGTGGATCACTGCTTTGGAATAAAAATAGTTTGGAATGAGCCTTTTAACCCTTTTTACCCGAACCCTTTTGCGTTTATGGAGCGTGTTGTTGATAATCGATCATTGTGACTGCTTTCAGATACGTCAGCAGAGCCATCACTGCAGGCCAAGCAGCTGCAGCTGAAGAAAGCTCGCCTCGCTGATGACTTGAACGATAAGATCTCCCACCGACCCGGGCCCATGGAGCTGGTCCACAAAAACATCCTGCCTGTTCACTCCAGTATTAAACAGGCCATCGGTAAGTGCTGCCTCTGCCAAGAATGAACCCGGCTTCTAACTGCGAAACCGCAAATGGTGTGAGCTTTTTTTAAGCTTGTTGTAGAGTGTTGTTGTGACTCCTCAGGTCTTGAGTCATGGAATTTTCCCTCATCCTTTTAATGAGCAACATAGCTGTCCTCATCCTATATTTTATTATTTCCTCTAACATTGTGGATCTCTCATACGCATACACATGGACTTCATTCACATGGTGTCTAAAAATAAATGAATCATTCAGCACATTAACAGTTTTTCTTGGGCTGTTGCAACTTTCAGCAGAACTACAATTAACTCCTCTCCATAATATAAATAATGATAGATAGTAATTAAATCTATCTTCAGGCTCCATCTGTTTTTGATATGCGCTCCGTTTCAACAGCTCATCTGTTAAACCAGTTGACCTTCATTACTGGAGTTTCAACCGTGCTTCTCTTGCGTGCACACTTGCTTTATTTACTCTTATGTCTTACCTTCTGTCTATCATAATATGCTCTTTAGCTTTGTTAGTGCTTTATTTCCTCGTGGAAAAAGTTGCGGTAATTTTTAGATGTTGAATCAAAAAGGGTCAAGAGTGAACGCAACTCCAGATTAAGTTATTTCCTAACTTTCCTAACTGTACATTTTAAAACGTATAATTTCACTGGTTTTAACTCTCATTTATCTCAATTAAAAATATAATATTGTACTTTTGTGTAAAGCTATAAGTGTGGCTATTACAGAAAACTATATCACGACATTTATATACCTTTATACAGTATGTTGTGTTCACAGGAAAATACACAATAAATAATACTAATACACTGCATGAATACTACTTTAATGTTACAGTAAAATACAGTATTTTAACAGGGGAAAATACTGCAAAATAACAGTAGTATGACATTACTACTTTCAAGTTGTGGAAACTTGAACCCCTATATGGACCCCTATATGTGAGCTTCCCAGACCCTCAACCAATTAAAATAAACGTCTTAAGACGTATCTCTTCTCACTGGTTAGTGATTTACTGAACGTAGCAGAAGGAAAACACAATATTGTTATCATAAAAAATAATAAAATTTAATCAGATTCAAGTGTATTATATATCACAACACACCCACAGTTTGAGGCTCTTGACAGGAAGTCCCTCCTGACCCCCCTCCTCCAGCTTTCATCACTTTCCCACTCACACACACACACACACACACACACATTTGTGTTTATGTTTGCATTCAATACACACACACAACAAGCATGTCACACAACTCAGTGTCAAAAGGCCGCTGCTGTGGCTTTAGACAGGTTAAAAGTGGATATCGTAAATCATGCATACCCTCACCCGCGCGTCAGCTGTCAGTTTTAAAAAGTCTATATTATCTGTTATGTGACCTGCTAATTGAAGACTTGTGTAATTGCTCTTGTTTGTAACATTGCGCCATCTCAAGTCATGAAACTGATTTCAAACTATTTCCTCAGAAACTTACTTAACACTTAAGAATGAATAAATAGATTAGTATTAATACCAGGGCTGTCAAAGTTAACATGATCGAGTAATTTAACGATGTTAGCGCATGTTTGTTTACTTCTCTCCTCGGTAAGGAAAGCCGGGAATTATCCGTGCAAAACAGTCACTTTCCTGCAGTCAGAGAGGCGAGACTGAGATAGTAGCTGAAGGTGGAGAGAGGGGTGAGGGATTTAAGGAGCTGAGTGTTGTGGAAATTCTCTGCTGCTGGTGAAGAAGGAAATAGAGAACTTCTGCTGGCTGACAAGGTTTTATTTTCTTTGCAAGGAAAAGGTCAATCTTAACAGGAGTGATCCTAACTGGAGAAAGACCCAGAGCATAGTGGGCCCTCCACATTTATACCTGAGCAACTCCCCTTTCGCATACCTCCAATGGACAAAGAGTCTACCTTTCCAGGCTGCGTTTTCACACCCCTTTGTCTACCTGGGTGTCACAGCACAGTTTATTGGCTATGACTGGAAGTTGCGATGTTTTGTCTTGACTGTCAAAAAAAAGAATTCCTCGACATCGCCAACGAGAGGAAAGTAAGTGGAAAACTAAACTAACCACTCTAGGCACAGATAGTGTCCGTAATATGCTGGCAGCTGCCTGGAGACTTCCGTTTGAACACCTACCCTGTGCAGCTAACTGTGCTTTCGCTCTCGTTAGGTTTTTTGTTGTGATGTTAACACATGTTCTTGTTGCATACAGGATGGACAACCATCTTAAAATATTACCTGGTTGACACTTGATGAGCCTGATTCCCTTTGAAATCATGTAGTTCGCATAGGTGTGTAGTTCTGTGTTTAAAAAGAAAGATCCAATTAAACAGTCGGGTCTGAAATGCACACTGTCTGATTACTCATTAATTCAGTAATTGAGATTAATTATTATACATCTTTCTATCTATTGACGGCCCTAATTAATACTAGTATTAGTTCAGAGCCGGCGTTGTCACTAATTAGAGGAAGAAATCTGAGACAGTGGTTGATCAGGCGCTTGATTGATGTGTGAAGAGAGGATTGTTGGGGTTCCATCGCAAACTGCATCAGTGGATATTCATCTCTGTCAGATTGCCATAGGAAACAATTACATTTCTGCCCCTTACTGTGGGAGTGCTGGGAACACGAGAGTTAACGTGGGATACAAGCGAATAAAGCACTACGACACACACACACACACACGCCAGAACAGTGCATCGGAAGGGAAGTCATCACATTATTGGACGAGAGGGTATTAAATCAGCCCCATGTTGTCTTTTCATCATTGCCTGCTGATGGTCAATTAATGGCCAGTGGTGCATTTACATCGCCGTGTGCTGCAGCCCATATTACCTCCTGTAATTTAATATCACACATCCACCAGCAAAAACTCCACAGTCTGGGGGGATCATCGCAGCAAGTACCTTAAAACTTATTAAATCCCTCTGAGGACTCATACGTCTGCATAGTAATACATTAATTATGTTTTATGGCCCAAATGGGAAAAAAAACACAAAATATATTTGTGTTGTGTTTTTTTATATGTGGATTTCAAGCTTTATTTCAAAAATATTGTGTATCATTAGTAGCGCAGGAGGCAAGGCTGAAATAAGCACAAGGAACCATGACATAATGAACAGTTAATACATAAATTACACTCCCAATTCTCAGCATAATGACATTCCTTAGAGAGATGCCATCTGTCACTTAAAAACCGGTATGAAGGAGCTGGCTGGATTTCTGTGATCGCATCGATGAATGCAGGCGATGATGGAGAGATAAAGCTTGGCTTATTCACACCGCACCATGGATGAAAGAGAAGATATCTTATCCTACATGTACTGACTTGGGCCTGATGTGGATGCAATCAAGGCATAAGATGCTCTGCGTACACTGGGTGACATTTGACTGGAGCACTGGACACTGGAGAAGAAAGTCGCCGCGCGCGAGAAGCGCGTCGTCGTATTTCACACCGTCGCAGGAGCATTAACGCGCACATGTGATCATTTTTGGCAGACTTTGGGGCTGTTGACAGGGACGGAGCGTCAGCTACACTGGCACGCCGCCGGGAAGTTTAGATACGAGATTCTACTCGTCCACACTTGGATCACGATGACACCTCTGAACTGTGAGTTCAGTCACCTACGTCCATGGCTGGAGGACGCCAGCTGTCACTCACACTGGTGTCCACTCGTATCATATGTGCTCTACTTCATCACCTGTTTTCCTCGAAATGGGAACAATGGGAACAACCCTCATGGGGTGGATAAAGCGGTATACTCTTAGAAATAAAAGTGCTAAGTGGAACCATATAAGGTTCTTCGGCTTGTCCTTATAAGAGAACCATTTTTGGCTCCAGGTATAACCTTTTTTATCATGGTATTGGACGGTTCCACCTAGAACCATTTTAAAATCTTTTATTCAGGAAAGGGGTTTTAAAGGGTTCTCTAGCTCAAAATGGTTCTTACTGGAACCATTTGTGTTACCAAGAACCCTCGAAAAACCCTTTCTTCGGGGAAAGGGTTTTTCAGAAGCAAATGGTTCCAGGTAGAACCTCAGCCCTTGTAGAAGGACCATTTTGGAACCCTTATTTCTAAGAGTGTAGATGATGGACAGACAGAGATCAAGTTCTATTGTAGAAGACCATAAACTAGCAATTTAGATCATTCATCATTCAGGAGTATGTTTACTGATTAAATAAATAGAGTTATTTTTGCACCCCCTGGTGGCTAGTAGCTATATTCTTACTTCCTGATTGACATAACTGAGGAAACCAGAAGACTAAATCAATTTTTTTTCTATATTGTCTATTGACGTATCCCGATGTCTATCATTTATCTCAATATGACAACTTTTGCACTGTGATTACTGTTTTTTATTGCATTGTTTTTTTTCCAATTTTATATTTTATAATTTTTGATATCAGGTCTTGCCTTTTAAAAAGTATTCTTTAGTGTTTTTACGTATTTAAGGGCAGAATCAATGTTCGTCTTTCTGTGAATTGTGTCCTTTGTTAGATGTTTGTTGTCTCTCTCGTGCTGTGTATTGGTCTGGAGCTGTTTTGCTCAAGAAAAACTTCACTGTGTAAAGTATTTGATCGTCCAATCATCTTCTTTGATCGGACATTGGAGCCAATCCCAGCTCAGAATGGCTGAAAAGGTCTCCATCGACAGTTTGGCCAATCCATCTCCAAGGCTAAATTGTACATTGACACTTATTGTGTGGCTCGTCATTGAAGTAATGGCCTTTCTTTCTCTCCACTCCCACCCATAATCTCTCTCTTTTAGAGACCCAGTTTCCAAAGGCTCCAGGTGAAAACTCATCATGTGATGAGGACAGCAATGACAGCCTGTCTCCAGAACAGCCAGCAGGACAGGAGTCGCCTGTGGGTGTGGGACCTCTGCCCTCTCTGCCAGAGACGCTGGCTGAGAGCAGCATCCCCTCTCCCTCACAGGTGGGTTTCCTCCGGGGGAGAAGACGGCAGCGTGACTGACTGACATGTCATGTATCATGGATGCATGAGTACAAATGCAATTCGGTTTGTTGGAACTGTGAAGTTGAAAACGTCATCTTATAATTGTCAAGTCAGCACTGTTTAAATCTTCGTAATCTACTTCAGGTCCCTCCATCAGCTCCTCTACTACCGCCATCGCTTGCTGCATCCTCCCCATCATGGAAGCAGATGAATGGAACGGTGACACCGTCCGCCCAGAATATCCACGTCACGTCACAGATCGCCGTAAGTGACATCTCTCAGAAAGGCGATCAAACAATAAATGATCCTAGAATATAAACAATAATATAGTAATACTTGCATCCAAAGCTGCTGTAAGCAAATCATAAAACCCTAAATAAATGCTTATTTACATAGAATTTATGCTTACATTTTGCCCCTCAAGCAGTATGTAAGTATTTAATGCTTTTCTGACTTGGCATAAAAACAAAAACTTTTATACAACTATCAAAAGTGTTACTCTTTTTTTTCTTCTTTTTTTTTTTGCAGTCCCTGTCTAAATCAAATTCTGAGCGCTCTGGACAAAAACACAAGAAATCCAAGGACAACAAACCAAAGGTAGATTTCTGGTTCCATGTTTTGTCATTCTCTGTTAAAACATTAAATAAAACTCTTCCATTATAATCACCAGCGCACAGCTAAAACACTGATCTGTGATGTTGTAAATGTGTTGGAATTTCAGATAAAGAAGTTAAAGTACCATCAGTACATCCCGCCAGACCAGAAGGGAGATAAAGAGCCTCTTCCCCATCTGGACTCATCTTATGCCAAAATTCTGCAGCAGCAGCAGCTTTTCCTGCAGCTCCAGATACTCAGTCAGCAGCAGCAGCAGCAGCAGCAGCAGCAACAGCAACAGCAACAGCAACAGCAGCAGCAACAGCAGCAGCAACAGCAGCAGCAGCAGCAGCAGTATAACTACCACACCATCCTGCCTGCACCACCCAAGTGAGTGAGGAGTTTGTCTGCAAGTGTATTTACTTCTCAAAGGATAGACAAAGGAGAATCAGCTTAGTTGACAATTCAAAGAATCAAGATGATGTAAAGTTTTTAACTGAATTTACTGTAACTGTATTAAAGACTGATGAGATCTCCCTCTCTTCCCGGAACAGTCTTCAGGAAAATCAGCAGCCGTCTTCCTCTTCCAATTCCAGGACCACCACCTCCTTCTCCTCCTCCTCCTCCTCCCCACCTCAACCCCTCGCTGCCCCTTCTGTCAATCACAGCAGTCAAAGTCTGGCTTCTTTAGATGGAACCAAACCCGTGTCTCTACCTCTAAACCTGGACGAGATGAAGGTTAGATTGGTTCGCCCCCTGTAATATCACATTATTTATATGTTTCAGTGAAGAATCAGCAGCTGCCACTGCTGTTTACGAGCTGTCGAGACGAACTTGAAGTAATAAAGATGTTGTCATTATGGTTTGTCAAGTCACAGCGGACAAAGAGAGGGATTCATTATTCTGTGTTCTACTCATGTTTCTCCTCCACATCTTCCTCAGTCTTATCCCTCAGTCTCAGCTTGTCTCTTTCTCTCCGTCCTCTGTCAGGTGGTCGAACTGAAGTCGCAGCTGAAGCTGCGCAGTTTGCCGGTCTCTGGCACCAAACCTGACCTCATCGAGAGGCTGAGGACTTACCAGGAACTGAATGGAGGCAGTGACAGTTTCTCCTCTCCAACAGCAGGGGGTACCACAGGGTCAGGGTCTGAGGGAGCGGGAAGGTCCTCACAAACGACTGCTGCAGTCACCGCCACTAACAACAACAACAACGACAGCGACAACAACAACAGCGTGTCACTACAGCAACCATTTCAGTGCCACCAGACGTCCTCTCTGACGAGCCACTCAGGTGAACGCACAAACGCAGGATCAAATAAACAAAATAAGTGAATTGACGCAAACAATGAATGCTATTTGTGTTGTCTTATACGTACAAAACACCCACAGTTCATCTCTGTGTGACTGATGTATGTTGTGCTACGACACCTACAGCTACGCCTCAGCAGCTGTTGAACTGTAGTGTGAAGGTGTCCCCACCGACGCCACCCCTGACCCTCTCTGACCACCCGTCAGCCACCAGCAGTCCAGAAGATGCCAGCTTTAACAGCGACGCTTTGGGCGAAATGGTAGGAATTTTACTTCACTTTGACACCTAACGTTATTCTTGTATAACATTCATTTTCTCATCTTACACATTTGATGATTACTGTTAAATTACTGCCAGGTTATGACATCAGAAACAGTAGGAAGATAAGATGTATATATAATATTTTCATATATAATAGTTTAATGTCTATTAAACATCATTATACAATTACACTAAGGAAAAACACGATCACACGTACAAGTACAGATGGTAAAATCAGAGCACAACACTTTTTTTTACACTTTATAAATAGAACAAAATTTGTTTAATATGGTATATGCATAACTATCTCTCACTCTCTCTCTTTGTTATCTGTTAAAAAATGATAATTCATTACTTGCATTTATCAGAAATATCACTATCCATATGAGAACAAATTATTAGAGCTACACATGAATGGAAATGAAAGTATTGTCTTTATATAAGTAGTATACAGTATTTTAATTATATTAGTAATGTAGCAAAACTATTGAAGTATTGAAAACAAAAATCAAAACTCAATTTAAAGTACAATCAAAAGGTTTACGTTGATTAACCAAGCTGAATCAAGCTCTTTTGTTCATTTATTTATTCATTGTTGAGATCTCCTGTGTTGATGAATATTTTAATTCTCCTCCGTCTAGATGAGGTCACCTCTGAGCCAGTTGAGTCTTCAGCCGTGCTCACCTGCTCAGCTTCCGGTGAACATTAAAGACGAGCTCACGTGCGCCGCTCCTGCTCCTCCGTGTCAGTTCTCACTGAAACCCGTGACTCTGGAGAAACACTGCCGAGCCCCACTACTGACTATTGACAAAGACAAGATGCTGCAGGAGAAAGATAAGCAGATCCAGGAGTTGACCCGGATGCTGAGGCAGAGTCAGAGGCTGGTGGATCTGCTGAGGATGCAACTGGAGCAACGGAAGAGAGCAACTCGAGTGTCTGAGCCAGTTCTTCTTGTACGAGTAAAACAAGAACCCTCTGATCATCCTAGTGTCCCACTCTCCTCCGGTCATCCTTCACCCCACCCTCAAAAACTGTCAAGTGACACGGATTTCACTAAGTTTAATGTCAAACATGAGGTCACTGAGGCAGAGAAAACTATGCAACCACTTGACTCACAACAACAGACTTACCCTCAAACTCAGGAGACACCGGAGCAGATTCAGCCACACGTGGAACCGCAGAAGAAACACGCACGACACAATTGTCTCCAGCAGAAAACCCTGCAGCTGGTCCAGCAGCAGGCCATACAGAAGCTCCTGCTGCAGCGACAGCACAACATGCAGAATGCTAACCACGTGCTGGAGAATCAGCAGAACCTGCAGAGGCTCTCGCAGCAGAGGAAGACGAAATCTCACAAACAGCAGCTCAAGCAGCTGCAGAAGCATCAGCAGTCCAAGCACCTTCAGCAGCAGATGCAGCTGAAGCAACAGATCCTGGCGACACAGCAGCAGAAGTCACCGTCGCAGCAGAAAATGAAGCAACAGCACGCGTTACAACCGCCGCAACAGATCCAGATGCAGGCCGGGACGCATGTGAAGCAACAGCAGGTCGTGATGCAACAGAAACAGAAGCTGGTGCAGCAGCAGTCACCACAGGTAAGGAAAAACCTGCTCATGAAAGATAAGATAACACTGCCTTATGTCATTTTGAAGCTGTTTTTACAACTTTGGGATGCCGGCATTGACACATACATAAGTAAAGTCAAGATTCTTCCTCTGAAAGTCACTTTTGTGCATTTATCTCAGGATTACATCAAAGAGCAGCCGGGCTCAGCCGGATGTTTCCTGCCTCTCTTTAAGAGCGACTCCACCCAGGCCTTGGTCACAGACAGCAATGGTAACCACTTCCTGATTACACTGGGCAATCCTGTCACTGAGAACCATAGAAGTGAGCCACCTGAGGGGAAAGTCAACAATCACATCGCTCTCCAGGTAAATAATCTCACATCCATGTACATGGACGTGATCTTATTGTATTTTGAATGGTTGTATAATACTGCAGCATAATCATGGTGTTTTTAATTAACGCAAAGAACAATGTCATCAGATATCATCTTTATTGTAGAACAAATACGTTAAACAATGACTTATACAAATGTACAGAAGGTTTAAAGGTGCATTATGTAATAAATCTAAAGCAACTGGCCATAAAATCCTCCTAATATGTCACAGAGACTCAGGAATAATGTTCATATAACAAACTGAACTCACCAACAACAACAGTACAGACAAAATATTTGCATTAGAAAAAATCTTTTGCAGACTGCAAATCATGTTTATGTTTTGAAATCATGTTTTGGCATGTGCCGCCACCTACTGCCGTCAACCAATCATTGCAGTCAGTAGAGTCTCAGCTGCCGAGCAACCACGGTTTGCCAGTTACGTCAGAAAACGAAACCTAAAAGACCTCGGTACTTTGAATTTGAATGTAGTAACCGTTTTTGGCCACATTCTTACATATGGCACCTTTAAAGGGAAAAATGCAGGAGTTGTAACATAAAAGTGAGGTATAAGTGATTATACTTCACTTTTAGGAGGTATTATGATACAAATACCTGTAAAGAGAGAGAGGTACAGGTTGTAAATCTAATCCAAAACGCGTTCTCATTGTTTTCTGTCTCTCACCAGCGAGCACAGTCGACTCCAGCCAAGCTCATAGGTCATAACCCCGCCCACCGGCTCAGAGCTGATATCCAGTCTGAACACAGGATGCACATGGACTCTAAGAAACAACAAAACCTGAAGGTGAGGTGTGAATCGAGATGCTACTGTCGCTGATGTATAGAAAGTAGTAAAATCTATTTCTAAAAATATGATAGCGTGACTCATAAATCTTTAACCTACTCTGGAAAGATTAAAAAAAAGAAAAAAGGTTTGAGTGAAATTACTCTCAGTGCAGTCTTTGGATTATCTGGACACATTCACCCCTGCTTTATTGGTGGGCATGAGATTAAAGATTTAGCATAAAGTCTAAATTGTCTGCTTTGGTTCTCTATGAATTGTGATTTAAGTGAAGTTCTAAAAAATGGGTCATTTTTCTAAGTTGTTTCCACAGCTCACCGTGCTGCTCCTCATTCTATTTCAAAGCACCAGAGCTTCAGTTTCCATCCCTGGTGCAACACTAGAGCACACTCTGTTAATGCTCCATAAATAGGGAGACAGAGACATGTGTGAAAGAGAGCCGCTCCAGTGACTCTGTGGGAATTAATGACTTATGCCGTTTGAGACAAATACAACAGTCCTTGATAAGACTGTCTGTCACTTGCTAATTACTCCAACGACATCCTCCATTAATATGATTCATGCGCTTAATGGAGGAGCAACAAAGACTCAATTGCATTTTTTGTCTAATGGAGACATTTGGTGCAAAGAAAATGACAAGATTTGGTCGAGCGGTTCATGCCGACTGCACAGATGACTTTTGTCAGCTGTCTTTCCTCATCTTTTAATCATCGCTTCTGGAAAATACTGGGCTGGTAGTGAGTGAGCTTAGGTTTAGAGTAAGTTTAGAGCAAGGAATTCTTGGCAAGAGAGAGTGTGTGAGTGTGTGTGTAGTGGTTATTTACCCATGGACAGTTATCCTGGAGGATCGTCTACACTCAGTGAAAGAATGTGGACTTGGAGTCTCTCAGCACATTTAATAGACCACCACCCAATGTAAGGTTTATGCTACAGCTGCCCTAAATTAACAGCATTGGTAATTATCAAAATCAGTTTTCTGCAATGGTTAAAGCGGACCTAGAACGGAAGTTCAAATTAACGCAGTTTTTTTAGTGTGTATCTGTGTCATTACCTTGTTTATGAAGTCCTCAAGGTTCGAAACAAACAGTTCAGCCACTGCTGAGAACGCTGTGTTGTATTATAATCTCGGGCTCAGCGAGATCTCTGAAAAAACCTGGTTTGGTTACGTAAACAGCATTTCTCCGGAACAGCAGATCGTCCTGCTCTGGGCACTAGTCCGGGTACATCCGGTTGCGTACATTGAACCGCAGAAGAAGAATAACATCCGTTGTGGAGGTATTTCACGAGCGACAGTATCTTCTGACTCTGGGTCTGACTCCGGGTCAAAGTTGTAAAAGGGACTGCGGCGGGGAGTCGTAACAAAACTATTTTTAAACGTTGTTAAAACAATGTTTTGATAATGAGGAGCAGTGCATCCACCGTTCCAGAGGGGGAGCTGCGCTTCTGAGAGCTGGTGTGCTGATTACGTCACTTCCAGGTATTGGCCAATCACAAGACAGTTAGGAAAGCTGTCGTTGGCTGGCCAATCACAACACAGTTTTGTCTTCTGGGGGTGAGATTTCAGTCTGAAACACCGCCACTGACGAGAGCTTCAGTGAGGAGAGATTATTATCGGCTCGTTTCCAGCAACTAGGAGTTTTTTTACCATAAAAACAAGTTAATGTATGTAAGTAGACATCCAACTCACATATATGTGCGATAGGACCACTCCTATAGGAGCTTTAATACACTAATACGCAGACGCTCTTTAACCAAATGTATATTATTTATGCTATAAAATAATATATTGTTATCCATGAATTTTCAAAAAAAAAAAAAACAGAACTAGTAAAACAGATTATTATTTCTTGCTTAAAATGTCAAATTCGAGTTGTTTTACTTGCATTCCTGAACAGAAAATTTAATTTTAGTGGTTGAATGTTTACGCTTGATTAATATCTGACTTCTCAGAGAAGAAGCCCAGTGAGGTGACTCACATTTGGGTATGAAACGGTGAATTATATTTGTTATTCGCCAAATAAATAACAGTAACATTTTTAGTTTCAAACAAGTTTTTGAAAGATTTCTAAAATATTTATGTGTTCTCCTTTTATGACGATTTTTATGGTGATTTAATAAATGTGTGAAGCACTGTGTATATATTTATATGTGTGTGTGTGTGTGTGTGTGTGTGTGTGTGTATGTATTAAATCAGCCATTCCATCTGAATATCACTAAATAAAGAAAATGCAAACATTTAGAATGAACATTTCAAAAAAGCAAAAATCTATCTAAATAATGGAACAATTATAAAGGGGTAACACTGCAGAGAAGTGGCTAGCACTGATGCCTTGTTGCGAAAAGAGCAGGGTCTTGACCCAGAGGTTAATTGGACACATTAAGTTTGTAAATATGTGCGTGAATGTCCAGGTTTTACCAGCGGACTGCCCTTGCTGGGATCGTCTCCAGTGACCCTCGGAGGATAAAGCTGTCGACGATGAATGAACGATACAGAGCAAAACATTGGAAAATAGATTCACTATAATTCATTGACACATTGCAGTAAAGATGTTGATACAGAGGTTTTTTTGTTGAGTTTCCTGGGGCTGCACCTGCCAAAGACTTTAATCAGGGACCATTAAAGTTTTTAATGGTGAAGGGTGTTACTATAAAAAAAAACTGTACACTCAGTGCAAAGAAAGCACAATAGAGGATAATTAGTCTTATCAGTGATCAGAGATTTATTTTGATCTCAAGACTAATGTGTTTTTTCCTCCCCTTAATAAAAACAGGAGGGAGGTCTTCACTTATCTGCAGAGCAAACACAGCAGGCGGCTGCTCAGTGTTTGTCTGCACCGCCCAGCATTCAGCCCTTCTTCAAGGACCAGGAAAGTGCTCGCGCCTCATCGCCATCGCCCGCCACTCCTAATGTAAGTGATTTTACATTTGAGACACCGAGATGACGACGTCATGTTGACTTTGGAGAAAGAAAAAAAAAAATCTATTTTTCCCAGAATCTGTGCTTGGAAAATCAATAAAAACCTCTTTTTTTTTTTGTTCTGTTTACTATTTCTCACCCACTATTTTTTATTTATCTCCCGTAGGAGGTCTGCTCCAGTCTGGACGTCTTGTTTAGTCCGGTGTCTCCGGCTGCTTCCTCACCTGATAATAAAGTACGATACACTGCAAGTCCTAAAGTCACAAAAACATACCTAAATAAGACCTTTGCACACTAATATTATTACAGAGTGTTGTATTTTTGTCCCCTCATTATCGTTTGGGCTAATTTGTGCGTCAAACTTTGTCGTATGAAGCGCGTTATGTCATGACGGTATTATGGATTTATGTTCAGACTTAAAGGTTAAGGTTTTTCTCTGTGTGTGTGTGTGTGTGTGTGTCCTCAGGATACAGAGCATCAGGATGATTTTATTGACATCATTTTGCAGACAGGAGGTAAGATGCAATAATATTGTCTGCTCTGTTTGTTTTCAAAATGATTTATGATGCTGCACTGTCTTGCTGACACTGTGAGCGCGTTGTGTGTGCAGGAATTTCAGCTCCCTTCAAACCGATGACAAACTCACCTTTGGACCATGTCAATCAAAACCCCTCCCCTCCTCCCTCTCCGCTCCACCTGTTGCTGTCCTCCCCCGTCCCGCGCGGCTGTGACACCCCCCAGCCTCAGACTCTGCTCGACGCCACCAGCAGCGGTGGAAGTGGACGCCTGGAGGACTTCCTCGAGAGCACCACAGGTAAGCCTCTCCTGGGGGTGGAGCCTGGAGGCCTGTCGACTCTGATCGACGACCTCCACAGCCAAATGCTGTGCACGCCCAGCATCCTGGACAACCCGCCGTCTCCCATGGACACCTTTGACATGGCAGCAGAGGACGAGCACGTCCTGGATAGTATGGATTGGTTGGACCTCACTGTGGGGCGAGAGAGCACAGAGGAGAGCCCCGCCCTGGACCCGCTGGGCCCCCAAACGCCACCTAGTGTCTTTTCCACAGACTTCCTGGACAGTTCAGACCTGCAGATTCACTGGGACTCCTGCCTGTAGCCTAAAATGTCTAATCTTAACCACGACCATGATTAAAATCTAAACTCTTCACTTCCTCAGTTCCCTCAGAAATTAGATCCCTGCCTTATTAGGTCCACATTTTTTGGTCTCCATGAGGACTGCTGGTCCTGACGAGGTCGGTGTTTATGTCAGAAAAGGTCCTAAAGACACAAAAACACCACGTAACACAACTATATTACTGATTGCTGTGGCTTCAGTATTTGATTACAGCACTCTCTATATATATCTTCCCACACACTGGTTTATTGAATCCTCGAGCACTTTGACCTTTATCTTATTTACACACTGCAGTATTTACTTTTTTTTTGCAGACAATTATTAGGCAGGTCCTATAGCTGGTCTACAATAGCTTCTCTAGAAACACTTTTTTTTGATCTACACTCTTAGAAATAATGGTTCCAAAAGGGTCCTTCTACAAGGGCTGAGGTTCTACCTGGAACCATTTGCTACTGAAAACCCTGTCTTTGGGACAGGGTTTTTTAAGGGTTCTGGGTAACACTAATGGTTCCAGTAAGAACCATTTTGATCCAGAGAACCCTTTAAAACCCCTTTCCTGAATAAAGGGTTTTAAAAAGGTTCAAAAGGGTTCCAGGTGGAACCTTTATAAAAAGGGTTCTCCTATGAGGACAAGACGAAGAACCTTCTATGGTTCTACTTAGCACTTTTATTTCTAAGAGTGTAGTAGGTGTCACGGTAATTTGAACTGACATTACACATTAAAAGTTATTTCTGTGTGTTTGTCACAGACGTGAAGGTTTACTGTCCAAAAAAGGTCAATCGATCCATGTGACCTTTATCTAATTAGGATGTAAAGTCGTTCTTTGCTTCCTCTTGTAGTAAAGATAATCTATATTTTACCACTTTAAGGGGAAAAAAAGGTTATAGGTAATCAATCTGCAAAGTTTAGGTCAATGACTGTTTTCCAGAAACGTAATAAATGGTGGAGCAGAGATGTTGAGCAAACATCTTTTTAACTTCAACTCCAACTTTTAAAAAAAACAAACAATAACTTCTGTTAAAAAATGTACTTTGAATTATTATAAAAATGTACACACGTGTGTAAATGTTCATTGAATGTAAACCTGTTGGTGGAGTGATGATATACACTCTTAGTAATAAAAGTGCTCAGTAGAACCATATAAGGTTCTTCGGCTTGTTCTCATAGGAGAACCCTTCTTGGCTCCAGGTAGGTTGGATCCCTTTTGGAGGGTTCCGCCAAGAACCCTTTACAACCCTTTATTCAGGAAAAGGGTTTTAAAGGGTTCTCTGGATCAAAATGGTTCTTACTGGAACCATTACTGTTACCAAGAAACCTTGAAAAACCCTTTCTTTGGGAAGCTAATGGTTCCAGGTAGAACCTCAGCCCTTGTAGAAGGACCCCTTTGGAACCCTTATTTCTAAGAGTGTATCACTGCACATTAAATGAACAACACAGTGTGATATCGACTCGTCGTATAACCTATTGCACTAAATTTACGTATTATGATAAAAAGAGGGAAGGGAAACAGCCTTATAAAGTCTTAAGACATGTGGAATGAAATATCCTCATCATAAGGTCTTGTGATACCTTTCTTTTCACAGTGATGATTGGTTGTCCTGTACTGTATCAGTACTTTTGCTACTGGGGAATATACTATATTTTATTTTTCCTCTTTGAGATGTTACAGCACACTTTAGTATACTCTCATATTTTATTTTATTTTACAGTGTTTTGTGTAAAATAAAACAAAACATATTTAAAGATGCATTTATGCTGCTGAAATGCAAGTGGATTTAAGTGGTAGCCGTATTTTTGCAAAGGTTTTATGGGTCATATTGAAATGTGACAGGGATGCAAAGTGGTGCAAGTGAGAAGTCCAAACCGTCACGGTGTTATTTATTGTAATGGTTTAAAATGCTACACTCTGGAATAGTGCAGACTGTAGCTTTTTATCGTCTGTACATTACAACCGCCTTGATTTTCTTAGTCAGCTCAAACGCTGGCTGATTTACTGTAAGGAACAAAGTTTCATGACTGTGCAACGCGACTGTTGTTGCTTAAAAAATAGAAAAAAAAAAGCCAACTGAACTGGTGTCTCTCTTCATTTAAAGTTGCAGTGTGTGACATTTGGTTATTCATGTTGTGATTCTGCTATTTATGTGATGTTATTTGTATGTCGTGTCCTTCATCTAATGCTGTGTTAACATCGAATGTGATCACTCCACACCACACAGTGCTCCCATCACATTTTGTGATGTGATGGGAGCACTGGCCGCAAGTTGCCGTATTTTGATCAGAAGAAACCGTCGTCGCGTGTGGTTGCACGACACCGTACGGCGGCGATTTGTGCGATAGACGCGATGGGTGTAAGCGTCTATCGCGTCACTCGGCCTAGCCGACGTAGATATGGCATCTGTACATTGACTTTGTTTGTAAACTTGTCGCATAACGAATTTGTTTGCGGTTTGAGCAGACCATAAAAATGGGGCTTTGTCAAGCAAAACTATCAGACCAGACTGAGGGAGCGTTTGTGTCTATACACCAGCAGTGAAGAGGCAGGTGGGGGTAAGAAGAGTTTATCTCATTCAACTGCTGAAAGACCGGGGTTTTTTTAGCAGTAGAATTCCCTTCTGAAACTTTTGTGTTTTCAGTCATACTCACTCATTTTGCTTTACTAGCCCCGTCTTTGTTTCATTGTTGAGTAACAATAGTTAAAACTATTGTTTTAGAGAAGTATTATAGTAAATAGGACGGTATTGAGTAACCACCCTTTCCTAAATACTCAAAGTTTAATCATTTTGAACCCTATTCCTTGTGGAATTTGTATGTTTTCCCTGTGCCTGTGTTGCTCTTTGAACAGGTAATCCAGCTTCCTCCTACAGTCCAATGACATGCAGGTAAGATTAATCCCAACTCTGAATTAACAGTAGGTTTTGTATGTGTATGAATAGTTGTGTCAGATGGATGGGTGAGTGTGTACTGTTGTTTATGTACCAGACACGTATATATATTTTTAACACCTTCAATTTAATCTTTGTATTACTTTTTTTGTAACTAAGCATATCCTGTATATTTCAGTGAAAGTTTACCATTAAGGTGCAGGCCTTTTAAGAAGTCAAATGCATTTATTGTGGACAAATAAATCAAACTAAAACATAAGAGACACAGATGCAGAGCAAGTGAAGAGCTAATAAAATAACATCTTAAATCCTATCCTATCCACAGACCCGTTCATTTGCCCACAGCGTGAGTAATACATGCCCACGTGCACATGTTTTCACAGCTTTTCTTAGGTATCTGCATAGACTTCACTTCACTTAACAAAGATTTGTCCCTAATCTTAACCATTTTTGCCTCGTTATAGAGCTGTGGTTTGGTTCCCATGAGGATACTGGTCTTTACAAGGTTAGTGTTTATGACAGAAAAAGACCTAAGAAGGCAACAAATTATAACAAATATATAAAAAATGAATTTGTGGTTAGCAAGACATTGTATGGTCTTATTTAGAAGAAAGTTAAGACACTTAGAGGTATGGGATGGCAGGAGGAGAAGAGAGAAGAGATGGTGCATGTATTCTTAGCAATGTCCACAAGGTCAAAGTAATCTTATGCCAGATGATAGAGAATATGCTAAATCCGGACCACTCCAATGGAAACCTGCTGCGACGACCACGTTCGTTCTGACACGCGCACTCTCACCGCATAGAAATCCGCACAATGGCTGTCGGATGCACATGTGAATTTAAAAAGAAAAATCTTGAAGGACACACACGAGCACACAATCGTGTGCATCTATCTGCCAAGCTAACTTTTGTGCACACACTGACGGCAGAGGAGCATGTTCAAGGACAGGCGCGGTGCACTGCGCTGACATCATACACAGAAACTGCTGAGTCGATGTGTTTTCACCGATCAATTAAGGGAGAGTTCACCAGTGGAGTGACACGAAAGAGTTCTGTCGATACAATTAGCAGAAAATGGAATTGCGTGAATGTGATGGCTTACTTCTTACCCACATGGAAACTAAATGTTTTCACTTCCTTCAAATCCTTAATTTTACCTTCTCTAATAATAAAAGATAATGGTGATAATAACAGTTGTCATCATCAGCCATGTGTCTCTGCCGCAGTGTTTTTCCATCCTCTCTACCCAGAACTCTCACTCACCTTTGTGTTGCAGATGTTACACACTTGCTCTGTTTTGTCTGTCAGCTTGTGCCTCGGGCTCGTCCTCCAGTCGTCCCCCGGTAACCTGCCACGTCCTCGTCATCTACCTGCCTGGATTTGGAATTGTTGTTTTACGCTGCCATGTGCCATCTGCCCGCCCCATGCTCCTGCCAGTCAAACGTCTGTCTGCAGCTCAGCGTTAGCCACAGGTCATCGGTGAGTTTTTGTAATTAGAGTTATAGACTTTTTCTGTCCTCGATACACCTTACATTAAGGGCCAATTCTAACCCTCAACCCTCAAGCTCAAACCTTAATCTTAACTGTGTTGAGGGTTGTTTTGTCACTTAGAAATGGGACACCCCGTAAATGCAGATACGTCTTCAGCCTGTGGGGTGCAGAATAACGGGAAAGCTGCGTCCAGTCTGTCAGAAGAAGAAGAACACATTTACATCAGGATTATTTATTACGATCCGTTTGTCAGTCAAGTTATTAGGTTGTCAGTTAGTTATAAGATGATACTCATACAAATACCACAACCACGGACATATTCAGCTGACAGTTACCACACACCACGGCTTATTGAAAGTAAATGATAGCAAATCTCTTGTCCGCAACCGGCCGGCTATTGACAAAAGATCGTAAAATAAAAATAAATGTTACGCAACAATGACGTCAGTAATCCATAATATGGGCCTAAACTAAGATAATACAATGGTTTTCATCATTTTTATATCTCTATTAACAAAGAAAATACTTAATTTGTAGCGTACTCGTTTCGCTGCTTTCGGCGCCATCTTTGTTATGGCAAAACACGCAATGCATTCTGGGTAGCCCTTGCTCCCAAGGGTGGTCTCGGAAAATCTCAATATTGAGGGCGATACAGCCCTTGAACTTGCCCCTCAACTTAATTTTTCTGAGAATCGGGACAGCACTTGCACTAGAGGGAGCGCACATTTTTGAGATTGAGGGTTAAGCAAGGAATTGGCATTCACTCTTAAACTCTCAAACAGCCTTTCGGGGGGGTTATTTTCCTCTTGTTTCTTGTCTTTTCCTTCTGTTTTCTCCCTCACACCGGTGTACCATACATGCGCAGGCTCATCTTGCCCAAATCATTGACCAATGCGGTAAACTGAACTGTTGTAATTCACTCTGCGTTCCTCGCGTGACCTCGCTAATTCAGGAAATTCAGCTTCACAGATCCACATTTACGACTGCATGAGCCTCCGTCGAGTCTCTTCTGGCCCGGGAACCAAAAGGCCTTTAACATTTATTTCCTATAAACCCTGAACTCATCAGTAATATTTTTTTTTAAAGTAGTGTCAAACTTTTTTTTTTCCTTCCCTCTGCATCACCGAACAGAGAGATCGATACAAGGACGCTGAGGAAACGCTGACGTCACGACAACATAACACACAACGGGAACCAAGGAGACGCAGTTAAGAACGGTGAAACAGGGGTAAAGGAGAAAGAGAGAGAGAGTATTTGGGGGAAAAAAAGAGGGAACAAGGGGAGAGAGAGTGTGTGTGAAAGAGAGAGAGATGAGACGGAAAGGTGGGGGGAAGACAGAGAGGTGAAGAGCAAGACAGTGGAGAACAAAAATAGCTGCGCCCCATTATCATCACCTCTACCTGTCTGGCTGTCGCACCTCCAATTACTGCTGCCACACTGCTGCAAATAGCACACAATGACGGAATTGTGCGTATGAGTGTGTGAGTGTGAGAGTGTGTGTGTCTGTGGTTGTGCAGATGTAATTTGTATATTCAGATATTCAGCGACAGGATTTTCTTGTTTTTGTACCTTTTCAGGACTGTTTCTGCCATCCCAGTCGCTGGGTTTTCTATGCCTGAGGGTTCATTGTATGTATGTAAGTGTGTGTGTGTGTGTTTGTGTGTGTGTGTGTGTGTGTGTGTGTGTGTGTGTGTGTGTGTGTGTGCTTGTGTATGGGTGGGTTTGGTGGATTATGACTCTCCTGTTAACCAGGAGAGAGGCAGCCTGGTGAGAGAAGCTTAAAGAAAATCTAATCCTTGCCGTAATATGACAGCAGCATTTTCTGTGAACCAACCGTCATTATATTTAAGTGTTGTGTGTTTGCGTGTGTGTGTGTGTGTGTGTGTGTGTGTGTGTGTGAAGGTCTTTTTTAAACAGACTTAACCCACACACACACATGCTGCTGAAAACATTCAGACAGTTTCGCAGGAAGATGCTCTCATGAGTGTGACTTCATGTGTCGTCTTAAGCAAAAAAAAAACAGCCGATGTAGGTCAGGAACACTGCAAACTGAGTCTGTGACTTATGCTTGAAACCAAATGATACCGAGGGGATTACACACACAGACTGTGGCAAGCCACCCACCCACAAGCACAGACACACACACACACACACACACACACACACACGGTTACCCATGACTTCAGGGGACATTGCATTGACTTACATTCCTTTCCTGGAGACTTACTCTAACCTTAACCACAACTGACCTCCGCCAGGATATATATATATGTTTTCGCCGGAGTTCGTCTGTCTGTTAGCAACGTTACTCGAAAAGTCACCGACAGATTTGGATGAAATTTTCAGCAAATGTCCGAAATGGGACCAGGAACAAGTGATTAATATTGAATTTTGGGCGTGATCCATAGACGCTATCACTATTTTTATCGTTATTTTGTGGGGGGCTGAGCTGCTCGGGTGGAGGTCTGCGCTCTCCCGAGTGCTTTGAGTTACTACTGGCCTCAACCTAACCTTAATTATCACAACTAAATGTCTAGCCTGACCTAAACCTAAACCTAGATCTAATTCTAACCCTAGAACCAGGTCTTAACCCCCAAAAAAGCCCTTCAAAGAAGTGAGGACGTGCCAAAATGTCCTCACTCTGCACTACTCGTTATACGATTCTTCACAAGGCCACCAATACAAGAACACACACACACACACACACACACACACACACATTCATAGTAAGGACCCTCATAGACATATTGCATTCCAAAGCCCCTTAACCTAACCATTATTATCACAACTAAATGTCTAGTCTAACCCTTACTAATAACTTAAACCTAAACTTAAGCCTAAACCTAATTCTAACCCTAACCCTAAAACGCTGACTTTTACTGCACACACATGACCTGACCGAATGGTAAAGGAACACATTTAAGTCAAAGTGTGTCTCTAACAATGGCTTTGTGTGTGTGTTTGTTTGTGTGCGTGCGTGTGTGCGTGCGCGTGTGTCGCTCCAGTCATCAGTGTTGTGCTTCGTGTCCTCTGAGAGAACAGTTTATGTCTACATGTCCTTGCCATCAATCTCCTTTTCTGTCTTTGTGTGTAAACTGCAGAGGCAGCGTCATATGGCTGCTGGCAGCGCCCAGACTTTCTTTCCTCGGCTCAAACAAACTGCTGAAACCTTGCCAAAGAGAGAGAAAGAGGAGGGGAGAGTAGAGAGCTTCCATCTGTTTACGTTGATACATATTTTTTTTCCTGTCAGGGTCTCTGTCGTCGTCTGTCCTTTGGCAGTCAAAGTGACTGAGTGAGAGCGCTGCGTTTGAAAAATACAATCACGGAAAGAACGTTTTAGCGACGACATTCAAGTGCAGCGCTGTCGTTAGAGAGTCACAATAATATAAAACGTCATTATTAGACATCCGCGGAGATGAGGAGAAAAACTCTCGGACGCATAGATGTGCGGCCATCTGCCTCGACCGGTTGGGGTGGAAGGAAAAAAATGGGATACAGAGGAGAGCTGGAGGACAGACGTTACACCTTGGAAAAACCTAAGCTGTCCCCGTTGTGATGAATGTTTCTTTAGGTGTGAGCGCTGCTTCTTACTTTGAAAATAAATCGATGTCACCTCAAACTTCATTAGATGATGCCTTGTTGCAACTCCTCTTCCTCCTCCCTCTCTGTGCCACTGTGTTCCCTCCTCTCTCCATGTGTCAGGTGACGACGCTTTGGCGTCTTCAGATGTATGACTCGGGTGAGGACTTTTTTGTTTTCGAGGAACACAATGACCCTAAACTTCCAGAGAGAGAGAGATGGAGGACAGAGAAAGTGTAAAACGTAAAAGTGAATGATGCTAGTGCGTTGGATACTTTCACACCCTACCTGAAATGAACCAGGACTCGTTCTCAAGGCCACATTATACTTCTCTGACTGCGTAACCAAGGAGACGCCTCGAGCCTTCATACTTCTCCGTCGTGGTGACGGATACACACTGCAATTGACTGCCCGTTCAGTAGGGGGCCGCTACGCAAAGGTTGTTGTGCTTTTGGCTACAGTGAGCAACGGCGTCCGAGAGAGAAAGACGAAGTTTCTCACTTTTCTGTGTCACGGAACGCAGTTTCAAGATAATTTGAGGCGAGAAATTGGCCATTTAGTCTAAACATGTGCGACTGCGTGTATTAAGATATGACGTATTAATAGTTTGGCAGCGACGTTGTCGGCGGTGATCAGCTCCGCCTCTGTGGACGATTGGTGCGCACTGTGAGCCAGCACAGAGCAGCATTAGCTCGGCCTGACCAATCACAGCCCTTGCCGTCTCCGTTGTCCCTTGACGGAGTGACGGACACTTAAATAATATTTTGTGCAGCCCGAGGCTCTCCGACAGGCACTCAGTCGACGCAGAGGGGTCTGCGTAACCTACGTAGAGCACTTTACGCAGGAGTATAAATTGGGCTTTAGAGATACACTGTGATACAGTCACAGACTTATTTTAAAGGTGCATTATGTAATAAATCTAAAGTAACTGGCCATAAAATCCTCCTAATATGTCACAGAGACTCAGGAATAATGTTCATATAACAAACTGAACTCACCAACAACAACAGTACAGACAAAATATTTGCATAAAAAAAAAATTTGCAGACCACAAATCATGTTTTGAAATCATGTTTCGGCATGTGGCGCCACCTACCACCGTCTACCAGTCATTGCAGTCAATAGAGTCTCAGCTGCCGAGCAACCATGGGTTGCCAGTTACGTCTGAGCGACAATGGCGGAGAAAATTAAACCTAAAAGTTATTTTGAATTTGACTGTAGTAACCATTTTTGGCCGCATTCTATCAACTTTTAAATATAAACAAATGTCTTTTACGTTCAAACCAAAACCAGAAAAGCTGAGTCTAATTCTGAATACATTAAGAGAGATTTATCGGTAACATTAGCATCCATGAAGACAAATATCACAATCGTTGCAGAACTGTGCAGAAATACAGTATAAATATATTTATTATTAAAGTATATATTGTTATCTCCATCAAAGCAACATTCAGAAAAGGTTTGCTTTAGCTCTTATTTTCTGAAATATCATCTATCGCTTTGCTTTATTGATCAATGATTCCGGACTCGGGACATATGCGCCGTATGAAAGTGCGAGTTAATGAGGTGAGCGTTGAGTGGTCATCAAGACCAGAAAAGTGGCGTATAAATACGAACCATTTAAACCAGTCGTAGCACTTTACCTCTTCAGCACATTAGGCGGAGCACAGATACTGGAAAGCCCCCACAGCTGTGCTCTCTGTGTCGTTCGCCTGCATGGAATTGAATTCCAATACGTACTTTCGACAGAGTCTGTGCCAGGTCGCATGCTGTGAGATACATACAGGACGAGCGTGTGAATACAGAGCAGGCAACTAAAAACGACTTTGTTTTGATGACTGTGGAGAGTTGTTTGTAGAGCTTCATGCACACAATATATGTCACAGTGGATTTCAATTAATTTAGGCCGGAAAAAAGGTATTTGTAGATTGTTCCAGGGCCGGCCCAAGCCTCCATGGGGCCCTAAGCAAAATTAGATTTTGGGGCCCTCTGTTACTGCCAATAATCCTGCTATACTAAAGCTATTTTACTTATTCTACTCTGTCACGAATACGAATACACTTGTAAAACTAAATGTGAGAACTTTTTGCTGCATGGAAGCAGACACCAGATTTGCAAATTTACAGAAAAATCTTTAAATTATTATTATTTGGCAAAATCAGCAACTCCCCCTACTGGCGACACAGAGAATCAATACAGTAAACCAAAGGGTTTATAAATAAAATATTAAGATATTAAGGTCTGAAAATCTAAAAATGTGCACAATCTTAATTGCTCTTGGGGGCCCTCTAGTGGTCACAGGGGCCCTAAGCAGCGGCTTAGTTCGTTTAGTTCGCTCTTTGAAGTAAGCCACAGTTTAGCCTCAGTTTCCTCTGCTTTCACCTCAGCACAGGTAATGCTGACCTGAAAAGTGCTGTCATCGTGTTTATAAATGAGCTTGGTTTATACCTACGAGGAAAAGGGGGATACAGTAAACTGGGTGAATAAACATTATCCGTCAGCATCGCGCTGTTGGTTTTACCTCTCTGTTTTGCCGTGAGCAATGGGGGCCGATGTGTCTGCTGTGCTGCAATTTAAGTCCATCCTCACTCTGGGGCAGCTGTGGTTCAGCGAGGAGAGCAGGTCGTCCGATCCCCAGGGTACTTCATACTCGTCCTGAACCTGAAATGACTCCCGGCGACTGCGCCAGCAGCAGACGTAGCACTGCTGTGTGTGTGAATGGGTCAGTAGGTGGACCTTCGAGCGGTCATCGGGAATCTAAAAACGCTATAAAAATAGACCGTTTACCATCTACTCTCCGTCAGTAACACGCGTTTCATATACATTTAATATGCAGTCTGAATAAAACATCACCTTTCAATGGAGTCTGTCAAAACAAGAGCGTTTATCTCTCCTCATTTCGCGGCGCACACGCTCCGTGTTTCTTTGTTTCACGGTAATAGGACGCTATCTTGTTCAGGCTGGTTACCGACATGGTGGTAATTGCCTCGCAGATGGGAATGCTGTTACTCCTGATGAGTAAACGGTAAAACGGTCTGTATTTATACGCCGCTTTTTCCTCGTCTTGATGACCACTCAGAGCTGCTTTTGCGCTACCGTTCACCCATTCACTCCCGAATTTACACGCTGCATCTATGAAATTCACATCTATCATCATCGCACACATTCGCATGCTGCCAGTGCAGCAATAAAGAGCAACTTTGGGTTAAGAGTATTTTCACGCTTTAACACCGAGCGTATCGCATGATGACTGCAATAACACGACGGTTTGTGCTATCGGAAATATTCCAACGTTTTCTGAAAGCTGAGAAGTTGCAATCACGGTAATTTCACTCGCGTTATTGCAGGAAGCCGGAGAATCAGCGTCACTTAGAAATGTCCTTATTTTTGAAGGAAAAGCCCTATTTTTTCAATGAATATAACATTAAATCAATCAGAAATACACTCTATACATTGTTAATGTGGTAAACGACTATTCTAGCTGCAAACGTCTACGGTTTTTAATGGAATATGTACATAGGTGTATAGAGGCCCATTTCCAATGTTCTAATGGTACATTGTGTTTGCTAATCGCGTTAGAAGACTATTGGATGATTAGAAAACCCTTGAAAACCCTTGTGCAATGATGTTAGCAGAGCTGAAAACAATTTTGTTGTTGTTATTCTGAATAAAGAATAACAATATAATATTAAGGGTACTTCCAAGAGTGCAGATATAGGCAGCTGGACCTGTAACGTACACACTGGGTGTGCATTTGAATGTTTTATCTGCCTGGAATGGCTTGTAGTTAATACCCTCCAAATGAAATATGGGGGGGAAAAAAACTGTGAGATGTATTCAAGAAAGAAAGAAAAAGAACATTTCAGCACATTTCTCATCAAAGACACTGACCTACTTACAGTGGGATTTTAATATGCGCCTCCACATTTCAGAATTTGTCAAGGAACCACCGACCAGCAACAACAAACACAGAGCAACAAGCAAATAACGAGTAAAGCAACAAGCAAACACCATGAGGGAGAATCACATCGCATCAACAAGCAGCAGTGGACACGCACACACGCACACACATAAACTTACACTTCTCTGTGTCTGCCAATGCGGCATAGGCAGGGTAGTGAAAATGCTGACGTGTGTGTGTGTGTGTGTGTGTGTGTGTGTGTGTGTGTGTGTGTGTGGTGTAGAGTGTATGTGGAAACACTCATCAAAGCTATTAGCATCAGCGTGACCCCATTGGCTGCTGTGACAACAAGAGCTGAGCTTGCAGTGATCACAGCTCCGCGACGACGGCGTGGAGGGAAACGATGAGGAGGAGGAGAGAGAGATTACAGCCAGAGCGCGTTAACGAACATGCTCGTCATATTAACACGTGAACACACGGCTGCAGTGAGTGGGCTTTTTTTTTGTGTGTGTGTGTTTGTAGCTCACATACACGGTTGTTGAGTAGCTCAGTAAAAGCTGCACTGCGTAACTTTTAAATATGAACTGTGTGTCCAATGAGTTCATGCACACGTATCTCTCTCTGTACACTCTTAGAAATAAGGGTTCCAAAAGGGTTCTTCTACAAGGGCTGAGGTTCTACCTGGAACCATTTGCTCCTGAAAAATCTCAAAGAAAGGGTTTTTCAAGGGTTCTTGGTAAAACTAATGGTTCCAGTAAGAACCATTTTGATCCAGAGAACCCTTTAAAACCCCTTTCCTGCATAAAGGGTTTAAAAAGGGTTCTTGGTGGAACCCTCCAAAAGGGTTCTCCTATGGAGACAAGCCGAAGAACCTTATATGGTTCTACTGAGCACTTTTATTTCTAAGATTGTTTCAATATAGCAGTGTTTAGATTAGAGGTCTCAAACTCGTGGCCCCTCCAGTCCATTTCATGTGTCCTGCCACTTAATTTGAAGCTATAGATACATTTTGCATCACAAATGTGTTGCTATCATATCATTCCATGTCAACACAGGCGCTTTTATTTTGAATATCTATCATTTTGATACATGTTTTTTCACTTGACAGGCCCTCTACTGGCCAGACTGGATGTTCAAGGCTCCAAGGTCACTTGAGTTTGAGACCCCTGGTTTAGATCCTGTGTCACCCTCTCATAACATTCCAGTGCTGCACACAGGAAGTCACTCACTCTCACTCTTCTTCTACCATTTTATCCTTTTTATCTATTGGCTGGAGCCAATACCAGCTGACAATCCCAATCCCTGGACAGATCGGCAGGGACACATAGAGTCAATTTGGGGTATCCAATTAGCCTAATCTTCAAATCTGCATGTTTTCTGACTGTCGGAGGAAACTGGAGAACCCAGAGAAAATCAACGTAGACACACACACACACACATACACGGAGAACATGCAAACTCCATGCAGAAAGACCCTTGTTTATTTTAAAACAGACAGAGGCAACAGCACAACATTGCGCTAGTAAAGCGAGACAGCTGCAAACAAGTTGGATTATGACTGAAAACACGTTGAAACACTGTCGGAAAGTTTCACAAGTGAATTCTTCTGCTCATTCAGCACGCAAATAACACTTAATCATGTAAAATATAATAACATAACATAGCGAGAGCAACGATAATGACCGAAAGTTACGCATTATGGCTGCAATGTAGGGAATGTACCTGTCAAAACTCTAGAAATTGGGACCTTAAAAGATCAAATGAATAAAAATAGTTTTTCGTGCGTAGCGTTCACATGAGACCGTTACGTAAAAACGTGAATGACTCAAGTCAATGAATCACCGACGTCATTAGCATTCGCGCTGTTGTGATCACAGAAGTTGACCCAAATCTCACGGCAGCCCAAAAGGGTAGAGAAGGATCAAAGCGATGGATTCCCACACCGTGAGCTGTTTGCCTCTGGTGAGGATGAAAAAGGATGAGAGTCTTCCAGAAAGAGCTGTTTAATATGTCGAGAAAGAGATAGAAGAGAGAAGAGAGTGTGCTTTTCTGTGTTAGAAAGAGGTGGGACAGAGTGAGAAAGAAGGGTGAGGTGCAGACTGTCTATAATTAGCAGAGGAGGTATTGTTTTCCTGCCTTGTGATGAGTGGGGGTGGAAAAGGTAGAATGGATTCCGAGCTTATAGTAAATCTATCCGATGTGCATAATTGCTCATACGGATGCAACAGACACACACACAAATACAGACTATATATATGTATAGTAGAGTACCAGCTCACCATTTCCAACTGTAGATTGCGTGAACATTGTCCTCTCACCATTTTATGCCCAGGGAAAAAGTCTGTTGGCTCTGTGTCATGGCTGGGACTCATCCCATTATTATGATCATTATTCAGGGAGCTGACCTTATCAGTCTGTGATTTATTGCTGACTCCAGTACAGTGTTATTATCATCAGCCCCTCCAATCTTGCAGATTCGGTGGCCTGACACCTCTGCATCTCTTCAGCCTTATTCAATGAGGCATCTCACGCTGCATATAAACAATGAATTATGTCAGAGAGAGAGTGAGTGTGTGTGTTTATTTCTGTGTGTGTGTGTGTGTGCGCTGTAGTGATTCTACTGTGAGAAGAAAGCCAATATTTTTGTTTGAGGTTGTTTGCGTCACACACTTGAATTAATGTATAATTCAAAAGGCTAAGGACCTGTTTTTGTGAGACCAAGACAACGATGTCCTTCAGCCAGCAAGATCTAAACACTTAATCCATGAGGGCAGGTGAACATTTGCGCCAAGAGCGAGGATTCACAAGCCAAAAAAAGTGAGGTTTGTGAGGCTGCAGCAACCCCCGACCTTGGACCTGTAAATTCAAGTGAGTTCAAGTGAGTGTTTGTACCAAATTTGATGGATTTTTTTGCTCCAGACATTCTTGAGATATTGACGTTCAGTCATAGACTCCATGTAGAGATGGAGGAAGTCTTCTGGGTTGCAAAACAAACCTTTGTGAGGCCACAGTTACGGATACCAGCTGTCAATCACACTGGTGTCCGCCCATGTCATCCATAATCATTTATTTCCCTCTAAATGGAAGCAAAATTGGCATTATGGGACATAAATCAAGTGAGAAATAGGCTCATTTTCCCATAGAGTTTCATTTTCCCAAAAGATATCTTTCATTTTTACACAGTACAGACCGGTAGACGGCCTAAAAGCATAATGCACACAGCTGCTGGTGCAGAGACATAAAACATGTATATATAACTACTGTGCAGGCTAAAAAGCAGCATTTCAAGGGCCTTTCTGCATGGGGTTTGCATGTTCTCCCCATGTGTGCATGGGTTTTCACCGGGTTCTCCGGCTTCCTCCCACAGTCCGAAAACATGCAATATGGGGATTAAGTGAATCGGTCACTCTAAATTGACCGTAAGTGTGAGTGAATGGTTGTTTGTCTCTATATGTGGCCCTGGGATGGACTGGCGAACTGTCCAGGGTGTACCCCACCTATCGCCCTATGTCACCTGAGATAGGCACAGCGCCCCCTGCGACCCTAGATAACGGATGGATGGATTATGGGCTGTATTGCACCACTGTAGTCAGCTATACAGACATGTAGTGCTCAGTTTAAGTGCAGCGCTCCCCACTGTAAGCACTTTTATCAACAACAAATCACCACTTGCATCACCTTTGTAACACAGCGCTGTAGCGAGTGTGTTTTTAAAGTTTAAAGTTCTAATGCTTCCACTTCACTCACAGCAATGAACACGCGGGAGAAAGCGAGACCTTTTGTCAGTAGTAGTGGACTCAAAATGAGAGGCCAAGGGGGGAAAAAAAACAGTACTTTTATGGCTGGAGTGGTCAACTGAAATGCTTTATAAGTAGTCATGTGTGATACCACCATGAAGTAAAAAACAATACCAATCTGAGGTGGGAGCAGACCCGTGGAGCAATTTGTAGCCAGTGGAGCTCAATGAACAGAGTGGTGACATGTGCCCTTTTAGGCTGATGGAAGACCAGACCTGTCACCACGTTCTGGACCATCTGTAGCAAATACATAAAAGCAAAGGCAAGTTTTTCTTTTTTTTACAGGAAATCCAGTCCACCATATATAACGTGTAATCTATAATTGAGCAATGTGCACAAAACCCTCACTCTAACACCTCCTGGATTCTACACCAGGAATTAAAATCTATGACACTGCAACTTAATGCCTTCATAGTTGCTGCATCAGCTGCTTACAACGTGCAGCCCGAGGCTTAAGCTACACGCAGAGAAACTGCAGAAATGTATTTAGACATAAATCTCAAAAATCTCAAAATTTCCTGTAGTTTCATCTCGTTGTCTTCTCTGATGTTATCTTGTTTGCCACAGAGATGATGCAAAAGGGTGTCACGCGTCCTCGGGTAGAATCTGGAAGAGAAAAAGAAACGGACCATGACGCTGAACCTCACTTGGATGATTTCCTCGACTGAGACAAGTGGGGCTAAGCTGAAACGATCATCCAGAGATATCCAGATTAAAAAAAATTGAATGTCAGAGACAGCTCAAGGGGCTGAAAGTGAACGAATGAAGACAGAATGTAGAGAAGTTTGACCTTGAAATGACCTGCAGACGCTGGGGCGCGAAATAATCTCCTACTTTGACAAACAACAAACAATTTACATTTGCTGTAAATTTACAGTGTATCATCATCACTGTCCTGGAGAGCGGAATATTTAGGCGCGGCGTTGCTGCTTAATGTGGAGCTTCTGTGAATAATTAGAGAAACATTCATTTCCACCAAGATGGTGTGAAACTCAGTCATTTTGTGCTGTAAACCTTAACGTAGAATAAACATCTAAGGTCATGAGGTCATATGATGACAAAACCTCAAAGTAAATAAAACACCTGATTGCTCCTTTTAGAAATTACACACTATTATTACTAAGTAGGTTTCATTACGAATTTTATTTCTTTGTTTATAGTGAAAAAACCCACAAATAATGCTTTGGCGGAAGTCAAATAATATTTGCCTTTATTTTATTTTAGCTTAGGCGATCATCGATGAAAAGGCATTATAGTCTGACTATGACTAGCTCGATTTTAGTCAGACTAACATGTTTACATGACATTACGAAAACCAAATTATTGTCAAGTCATTCATTGAAAACCCATAGAAGCCGGTCGGTCGGTTGGTTGGTTGGTCGGTTGGTCGGTAGGTTGATTGGTCGGTCGGTTGGTTGGTCTGTCGGTTGATCGGATGGTTGGACGGATGGTTGGTCGGTTGATCAGTTGGTTTGTTGGTCGGATGGTTGTTTGGTCGGTTGATCGGATGGTTGGTCGGTTGATCGGTTTATCGGTTGGTTGGTTGGTTGGTCGGTTGATCGGTCAGTTGGTCGGTTGGTCGGTCAGTTGGTCGGTTGGTTTGTCGGTTGGTTGGTCGGTTGGTCAGTTGGTCGGTCGGTTGGTCGGTTGGTTAGTCCGTCGGTTGGTCGGATGGTTGGACGGATGGTTGGTCGGTTGATCGGTTGGTTGGTTGGTCGGATGGTTGTTTGGTCGGTTGATCGGATGGTTGGTCGGTTGATCGGTTTATCGGTTGGTTGGTTGGTTGGTTGGTTTTATGAGGGATAACCATCGGTGCAGAAAAGCCCAGTGGTGCTCGTTCAGGGAACTGTTTTTCAACCACATAAATTGAAGTGATTGCACAGTTTCAAGCATCAATACCCTCAACTGTACACTCCTTCATCTGTTTGTGTGCACGTGTGTGCACTGACCCATGCACTCACATCAACATGGTTACGCTGGCTGTGAAGGAGCCAAGAGAAAGCACCTGTGCATGGGAGTTTAGTTAGTTTTACTCATTTTTTTTTTTTAATCAAGGAAATATCCAATTCCTATTTGTGCCACACACTTTCCCTTCAGTTCAAACAACAACGCACAAACTCAGTATAGTTGCAAAATGTGTGATACAGTCACAAGCCAAAAGAGTTCAACTGTTCAATCAGCAGGAGGGTTACATTTCTGTGTCTTGATGGAGACAATACAGAGACAAAACATATAGATAGAAGCAGAAAATTGATAGAAAGGGGGAATTCAGAAGGATTTAATTGCTAATTAATAGGATAATGTTTGGGCTGTAACACACTGTAAAGCCTTAGGGGACTCATACAGTGGCGCCTTATGGCGCTGCCTTTAAACCGCCGTTGGAACACTAATTAATTCACACCCTGCTGCTAATTAATTAGCCACCGCTAATTAAACTGAAAGGCACCTTCTTTTCACCCAGTCCCCTCTGACACTCAGCTCCTCTTCTTTTTTAACATTTTATCCATCTTTGTGTTTTTGCCTCCCTTGATTCAACAGCTCATCCAACAAGCCCAAACGTCTGCTTTCCCCACAGTGTCTTCATGGCTGACAGCTGATGCTATTATTGTGTTATATGCCCCGGGCTAAAAGTGAAACATCTTGCTATTTGTACCTTTTTAAATGGTTTCACCAGCAGGGGGATTGTTAGCAGGATGTCAAATATAATCACTCTCTAAATCCCCCCAACGCCGCACTCGGGCTGATAGAATTCACCTCATGTCTCCCACACAGTCATTGGCAGCGTGCATGGAAAACAAGCTCGCACAAATTATGCGTTTATATAATCATGCGATACTTTTAGTCTTTACCTCTAATCTCCCCCCAAAAAAACGCTAATCTCTAGCTTTAAAAACCACAGATGTTTGTGCAATGACTCACAACTTTCACGCCTGTAATTGTTTCGTCAGGCACCGTCGCTGCGTTTAAAATGCATCGCGACCGCTGCCCTGTAGTTGAACTGCGGGGTCGGACCTAAAGAAAAGCGAGGGGGGGGGGGGGTTTGGGGGGGGGGAGCTTCACCGGCCTTGCACAGGAACCTTGAAGCTTAGCTGATGATTGTGTTTGTGCCGTCTGTTGACTGATGAGTCAGGGGCTGAAGTCTCACATGGATGAGCTGGGTACGAGTGTAGGTCCCCGTGTGCACACACACGTCCGGCCTTATGACCCCCCTCTCTCCACAGTAACTCTGTCATGGAAATGCATTGCATGTCAATTTGACCGTGGCCTTTTATCCACGCAGGAGCGAATGTGCGTGACAGTTCAATCCCATGTGAACTCGTATGAACTCGCAAACCCCCCCCCCCCGCGCAAAATTGGTTTTTAGAATGAGTTATTATAAAGCAGCATTGGCTTCGGTTATAAGCAGTTTAGGGAGGGTATTGATGTGCGGTATAATGAGGTATAAACTGGCACATACTGTAGTAGCCCAGGGGTTATTTTAACCCCGGGTTAATGGCTGGGCTGAGGGTGTGTGTGACACACAGACATTAATCCATCGTTAACTCCGGTCAAACAATTCTTACATTTGACACACTTTTGTTTTTTGTTCATGTTTGTCCGTGAGCGATACAAATCAAAAAGTGAAGATGAAATATTCTTGTAATCAGCGCCTGGCTCAAGTCTCCATGGAGCCCTAAGCAAAATTTGATTTTGGGGCCCTCTGTTACTGCCAATAATAATGATTATTGATCATTCACACACCTACTATACTAAAGGTATTCTACTTATTCTACTCTGTCACGAATACGAATACACTTGTTAAACTAATTGTGAGAACTTTTTGTTGCATGGAAGCAGACACCAGATTTGCAAACTTACAGAGAAATTAATATTTGGCAAAATCAGCAACTCCTCCTACTGGCGACACAGAGAATTAATACATAAAACCAAATGGTTTAGAAATAAAATATTAAGATATTACAGTCTGAAAATCTAAAAGTGCACAATCTTTGGGGGGGGGGGGGGGGCCTCTAGTGGTCACGGGGCCCTAAGCAGCGGCTTAATTTGCTTATGCCTTGGGCCGGCCCTGCTTGTAATGTAGGTTATGATTTGAGGAAGAAATCAGATCTGGATTCAGGATCCTTTTTTTTTTTACTGTTATTAATCCCCTTAGGGAAATTCCTCCTCTGCATTTAACCCATCGTCTACTAGAAACCTTCCTAGAATTAGAAGCAGAGGGCAGCTTGGGTACCGTGTTTAGGGGCACCCCAGACCCGGTAACCAGCAAACCCTCCAGTTACAAGCCAGATTCCCTTTCCAGTTAGCCATGGGCTGCTCTTTCCTGTTGTGTTTTGTGCCAACTATTGGAATTATGAACATATTTTTGCATATTATTGGTCCCTCAGTGGGTTGAAAGAGTCTCATCATATAGTATAATGTACAAATGTACTGTCAATGGCAAAGACTTGGAAGCTTCAGGTTCCTTTACTCAGGATCAGTGTTACACAATACATATTGTTCCTTTTAAAAGTATTAATATTACCTTACACATTATTTGTTTTTAGAATAATAGAATAGAGTAATAGGTAAAATGATTTGTCATATTATGTAAATGCAGTCAAAGAGTGGTGTATTCTCACACTAAATCCACTTTATTACACCTATGATGGATGATAAGGACATTAAAACCAATCGTTTTCCCATTTCCATACAAAAAGACACAGACACAACAAGGACAACAAATGCTGACAAATAAGTTGAGTGAAACAGTTTACAGCACAATTTGATCTCAAGTGGGCCAGACCAGTCAAATAATAACATTATAACCTATTAACAACAAGCACTCAACATGTTTCTCTTTGTTTTACATTAAATTAAGTATCTTTTTTACGAAACAACCTGAAATTTCGTGAGAAAAATAATAAGTTAACCCAGGCACACAAACCTTTAGCCACAGGTATCTTGACCTGGAAATGTATTAATGTGTAATTTCACAGTATGACTAGAATCTAATCATACTGTGAAATTTTCACAAATTCATCCTCGGGGGCCCACTGGTGGGCCGGTTATGGCCCACGGGCCGTACATTTGACACCCTTGGTTAACAGTATTGTTAGATAAGAACTGTGCAGGACTATTTGTTCAAATAAGTCAGGTATAGACGGTGTGGTCTGTACTGTACAATAGCAATAATATTGCTATTGCTAATATTGCACCGTGGATTATAATTTACTCATATTATGAGTAAATTATAATCCATTACACTTATTACACTAATATGTAACTTCCATATTTGAAGGTCCGCTGCCACGATCCCCATCCAGCCTCTCAAAATTGAAGTGCTCCAACAATTTCAGGCCTTCATTTATAATTAAACGCACCAAAGCCCCCAAATCTAATTTCCCCATCATACTCTCTTTGTTTCATGTGGCTCAAACACATAAAACAGTTCTTTAGCCCCTCTCCACCACCACCACCACCACCACACCAAACAGGACTCACACAAGACACAGTTTACTCACCCAGAACCTGAAGATTAGTGCAGTTCTCAGAATAGCTTGCCAAAGGAAGTGAGGTCTTGCAGCTGGGTGTGGGTGCAGTGCTTCCCTGTGCTTTAAATATCCATCCACTTACATCGGTTACGACGATGATTGTGATGATAGAGGATCATGCACCCGTTTTCCCAGGCTGCAAAGTGATTATATTACCAGTGGCAAAGATAATGAAAGTCATACACTATTGATTAGAGCTGAGATAAACCTTTATGGTGGTGGTGTAACATTTAAGGCCTCAGAGTCAGAGATGGGGGGCTGAGTTAAGTGTCTGTGTGTCACTATAGAGTCAAAACAATGACCTTGTAAGGGTCATTATAGATTGATTTGGCATAAGGTTTTATTTATGCTCTCTTTGGCGTTGATTGTTCCCAGAGTTTGTTCGGTTTTGTCGCCATCTTTGCTCGGAAAACACTTTACAACTGTTTGGAATTCTTAAAATTCTTCATCATCATCTGTCTTTTTGAACCTGTACATAAAGCCATTACATTTCCTGCAGGAAAAGGGTACAGTATGTAAGAAGTGACATGCATCACACGTAAACTTCATCTCCACGTGCTGAAAATAACCCTATAACATGACATATGGCGCGACTGTCAGTGTGTGAGTGTGAAAACTAATGTGAGAAAATATGCGCGATAACATATTCAGTTTTTTTTCCCCTTTCATCTCATGTCTTAAGTAAGGGTTTTCCAACCTTCATAAGAAAACCACTGAGCCGCTGAGGAAAATTGTGTTTATAGAAACAAGTGCAGTGCCCGTAGGAAGTATGTATTCCTATACATAGTCACAAAACAGATAGCTAATGCTGATCGTAGCCTCGCTAGCTTACCTTTGGAAACAGGTTCAGGCCAAGTTAGCCGCAAAGTAGTAGCATGCTAATGCAAAATAAATATTCGCTTGCGTATTGGTGAATGGACACCTTGTAGTTTCAGTACAACACCATGTTCTTTGTTGAACCGTGTGAAAATGTCTCACCCACCGTGAGGACAGCCTCTTCACCCCCCAACCTCCCCGCTCCAGACAGCGCAGCTGCTGCTGATGAGCCGCTGCCTGCCTGGTGTAGCGTGATAAATCAGCGAAAGTGCGGCGTGATAAATCCGTGAAAATTAAAATTCCTCCAAAAAATTGGAAAATTAAGGATGCACACCATAGGGCTATGCTCAACCCATATCCAAAGTCCTAGGGCGATCTGACTAACGGACAGCGAGATACGCCTGTCACAGACAGACAGATGCAACATACTTTATAGATAGATGATCTGAATACAAAGGAAATGGTATTAGGTAAAACTTAGGTAAAAATAGATGATATCATTGGAGTAAGTAAAGTAAGTTATTTGTGGCCTCATTGTAGTGCTATTGTAGGTGAGTGTATTTCCAGTTTCATAGCTTCAACAAGTGTTTTTGTTACTCTACATTAAACTGCCAGAATGTCTAAAGCCTCATGTAAAGGTCAGCTTTATTTCCTATGAGGTTTGACAATAGCACTTTTTTTTTTCTTTACCTTATTAAGCAAAGATATTTGCCATTTGAAGAAAAAATAATATAGTTGCCTCACAGCAAGAAGGTCGCCTGTTTCTGTGTGTGTTGGCACCCGTGATGAACCCTTCGACACACAAACCTCAAGTGGGCGGGATAAAGTAAGTGGTGGAACACGGGTGGAGGGATTATTTTTTAATTTTGTTGATGCAGACATCCTGAGTGACGAGACTTAGAGCCGTCTGTAAACGGTTAACAGAATACTCTGCGTTCTGGGGGAACCTGATCCATTTTTGTCCGTGTGTGTAAACGGACTCTTACATTGCAACCTTATACAAACCCGCACGAGTGAGGAAACGCTCGGTGTGGTCAGATTGAATGTCAACGTAGAGCCGATCCATTACCTGCTATTCACTTAAGGCTCTTTGTCGTAGTCACGCTCTGAAAAACACAGCCACTCTCAAAGTTAGCAAGATAGCAAGTTAGTGATATTTGAAAGCTGAGAAATGTTGTTTACGATATAATATATAAATATATACTCTTGTTGCGTTAAATGCTAATTAAAAAAAAAAAAAAAAATTCTATCGCGCCTAAGTCGCACATAGTTGTTCTGAATTTAAAAAAACTTGGTACACTTGTTGCTCTCATGCTTCCAAACACGTTTCTATTGTACTTCCATTAGCTCTGCCCAACCGGTGGTCGGCCATTTTGGAAAAACAAAAATGCCATTTGAACAAACTAGTCCTAGCACGTTTGAGCTAGCCACGTCAAACTCAGTCCATATGTTTTAATGTTAATGATTTAAAGTTTTGAAAGGACTTTTTTTATAAGTCACTGCTCCAGTAAATTTGATAAAATGGCAGGAAAAGTAATTTTAAAATTCTGAATTTTTTAACACTTTAACGTAAACAGAACTACGTGAAATTGCCTTGTTATTATCATTAGCATTATTAAGCAGTGCTGCTATCATGGCTGCTGTAAATATTATGACAGTCATATTTTGATGAATACTATGAATTATTTTGGCTAATTGTTAATACTTCAACCAAAAATGTGCACATTTCCCTCACGAAGAGGACGATTCAGTAACTCCAGCTTTACCATTATCGCCTCCTTGACTCAAATTTCCCTTTGAAGGAGTAGATTGAGCCTTTTGATGCATGCCATCGCTCTCTGAACATCAAGGAAAATATTCTCCTTTAAGCGATTTGCTTTCCAATATATATGTCACGTATTTATGCACACTATGAAATACACACCAGATATTCTCTGGATTACAGCTCTTCATTGAAGCTCGGTTGCTTCATGGCTTGCAGGTATATAGTCGACTGCTCAAGTTAGAATGTTTCTATCAGTGCGATGAGATGGTAAATTTAGAAAAGATAAACAGCCCTCAGGCGGGGGGGGGGGGGGGGGGGGGGGGTAAGCACTGTGAGCTCACGGTGATGTCATCGATGGTGTGCGTGGATCAAAACGATGAGTCACCCATAAATTTAAGCAACAGAAACATCTAAACTGGGCTAATCCCAATCCACAGAATCCACAAATATAAACCGTGCACGCACACGCGCGTACGTAATCACTCTAATTTAAGTTGACTCAGTGCATATGAGTGCGTGACAAGATCACTGAGCTCCGCTGAAAGTCTATACTGGATTTTACAAATCTGCTTTGTGTCACAAATCCTCAGCAGGAGGAGACAGTGAGACAGAGTTAGAGTTTCCTTTGTGCAACACCAAACTCCTGCACTTTTTTGTTCTCAATTTCTTTCCAGCATAGACTTTCACTAAATGGACATTTTGGGTTCAGTCCCAACTGCATCAACGACCCCCGACTGAAGTGACTGTTAACGTTTCTATTTTAGTCAATGACAAAGACACAAAATGGGACACGGACCAACTGCGCAGTAAAGCAACGTGACGACAAAGATCACAACCATCCAAAAACACAGATGTGCAAAATAGGACTCAAATTTTCTACATTTTTCATAAAAACCATCCAGAGCTGATGTTTGACCCCCCCCCCCCCCCCCCCATTTCCTTCCACTCCGTGCCGGCATGATTTTTTTCTATATCACAAATCCCACCTTCATCATTCTTTGTTTACCTTCAGGTGACCTTTCTGTTTATCTCCCTCTGTCACACTCTCTTCCTACATTTCTCTCCATTTTGTCTCACTTCTGGGGCTCGAGTGAGGACAGATCTAATCTCTGAGTGAGTGAGTGAGTGAGTGAGTGACTGAGTTCTCTCTCTCTATTTGACACAGACAAACCCACAGAGTTTGCAGGGTATTGAGACTGAATTAGTACGAAACAGAAACAAAACACAAAGATGCAGGGGATGATTCTCTATTGACGTCCGATGCCTGACTGCTGGATGCTGGCTCCTTGGGTGTCTTTTCCCTGTGTGGTTTTCCTGATTATTAGTTGCTCTTTCTTTAATATTTCTGTTCCATTGTTGCTGTAAAACCATTCAGCATGTGTTTTTTTTTTCAGCTGTAGCTGTAGCTGTCCTCACTCATTCATAGTGAGCTTGAGTTATGGCAGAGCCTGAAGCTTCATCCTTGGACTGACGGACTCCATGCTGCCAGGATGTCACGGAATCAGCTGTCTGCACGGCTCAAGCGTGTCTGTCTGTCTGTCTGTCTGTCTGTCTGTGCTCGTACTGTTCACACTACAGGTCGGGTTTGATTACAGACACCAGATTATTTATCTCACTGTGTCCTTCAACTCTAATAAATCTCTGGATAATGTCTTCTCTTCTGTGGATCCTTGCGAGTCACTCTGAAGAGTAAACGCAGACACTCCACAGACAGATCTCATCTTGGTCTTGACGCAGCACGACGAAGTGTGCTCAAAACCTTGAAGAAAGAGCCCCATAACTGTGACGTTATACTGAGCGTGTGCTGCAGACGTTATTGAGTAGCATTCATGTAGTGATTTGGGTCGCGATTGTTCACACTGAATGGTGTAAAAAAAGACCAGTTTGTTGTAAGACTTCTTAATCTTTTGCAGAGTGATAGCGAATGATGCATCCTTTCTTTTTTTGCAAGTTTTTGTTGTTGTTTGTTTGTTTGTTTTATGGAAAATGTCACTCAGATTGCTTTGAGTGACATTGAGTATGTATTTTAGCTGTGTCATTATAAATGTCTCGTCTTTATAATATTGTTTTGTTTGTTTTAAACCTAATTTCGTTTTTGTTTCCTCTCTCCCAACTAGCTGCAAGTGAGACTTTGTTATTATGTTATTATTATGTTATCTGTTCTGACTGAAATAAATAAATAATTATAGGAGGGGGTAATAGAATAATATCAGAGGTGGAAAAAGTACTATAATATTGTACTCAAGTAAAAGTAAAAAGTAGTTCATTTGAAATGTACTTTAAGTAAAAGTTACTAAGTTACTACCCTCTATGTTCACGCGCCAGTGCTATTGCTAATCACATCATCATTCGTCTGGTTCTGGTGTATATTTTCCCCCTGTATGTCTTCATTGTGCTGAATTTTTATTTTTACTCAGTAACGGATAGGATTTATCAAGTAACTAAGTACAATACTTGAGTCAATACGTACTCAAGTAAAATACAAAATCCTGATTTTAAATTGTACTTAAAAAATGCAAAATATACAGTAAGTAGTAGAAATATGATGTACAGCGTTTCTCCAGCAGGGGGCATCTCTCTCTCTCTCTCCCTCTCCAGTTAACGTAACTGGTGGCGTCACGCGACACGTGATCACCTGACGTGCCCGTGCCTCTCACCTGTTCACCTGCCTCAGCCACGTCAGTCTCTCTCTCTCTCTGTTACGTGGATATTTTGGTGTCGTCTTCAGCGTCAGAAGCGAATAAATAACCCTCAGTCACAAACATGAAGATGTTTCAAACGTAACGTCGAGCTTCAGTCGTTTCTGTTGGAGGAAGCTTTTGTTTCTTTTAAAAACAACCGCGCTCGAGACGTCACGGAGGACGTGTGACGTCACGCTCCACAAAGTCGCCATGCTAAAAAAGTGTGTGTTTTGGTTCGTGTGTGTGTGTGTGAGAGAGACAGGGTTTTAGTTAATTATCCTCGGGTTTAACATGAGCAGAGGAAGAGGAAGAGGAGGAGGAGGAGGAGGAGGAGGTTTGACCTGGTCAACATTCAAGACTCATTCTGAAAGGTAAGTTTAATTATTTCTCTTTTTTCTGAGTTTCCAGGTAAAAAACATACATTTGTGTTGGCATAATGTATAATTTAATGCATATACAGTGTTTCCTATACTTGAACTTTATCATATTAGACCACTGCATATCACTGTCTAATCTTTGATTTAGCACTCACAACTTAGCACAAGCTAGCATGGAAAGCTGCAGTTATTGATAATTAGGACATTTCATTTAAAACAACTTTGACTTGAATACAGGCCACAATAGCACTGCTGCAAAAGAAGAAATCACTCCTATAACTCAATGAATTATTATATTTTTTTATTTGTTTTACTGCTTGTTTGTTTACACATACTATTTGATGTAAATAGATGTTGCACAGGCCTCTAAAGTTAGTAAAGTACAGTTAATCCACCCCAATTACCTTGAGATTAATATTTTTTTTTACTTTTGGTGAAGGTTTCCAAGGCAGCAACACAACCCACTCTTTGTTAATTCAAATAATGTTGTGTCACTATTGTCAGTGCTGCCACCTTGTGGTAAGATATGCACGACTGATAATCAGGTCGTTGAATATTCCCGGTTTTGTGATGCTGCTCCATTCAATGTGAATGAGAAGCGTTTCAGATAATCCCTGTACCGCATAAGGGAGAGTCCACAGTAATAGTGTGGCAACTCCTGCCTTTTTTTGTCTGCTCATAGTTTTTGTGGTCTTTCTTACAATATATTCCAATAATGTGAATATTTTCTGGTTTCTTTGCTCCATATGACAAATAAATCATTAAAACGGTTTTGTGGCGAAAACAAGACATTCAGGAACATGATTTCCAGCTTTCGTAAACACCTAACATTTGTTTTTTTGCCATTTTTTCGAGAAAATATGCTTTTACTGGAAAATAAAAATAAAAAAGCTGAAAATATAACGTTGGTTTTACCACCTTGATAGTAAATCCATCTGATTGTATCTTGCCATAAATATCATATGACAATTACAAAGAAATTACATAAACTAAGTTCAAGAAACTGACTTACATTCTAAATGTTTTCCCTGTGAATACCCGGGCTGTAAATACTTTAAGTTGCAGTGACGTAATACTGACTGATGTCAGCTGAAAATGTTGGCACGTGAACAAAACCTCTCATTTTGTCATCATTAAAGTAAATGGCTACTTGTGTAGTATAAGACTGGCAGTATAGTGGACAGCGTGGCTTACAAATGCCTCAAAAGAATCATCAGTTTTTAAAGTGCATTAGTGGTCGTCATTGATCTGCTACTGGCAGTGCGGTTGTGCTCATTTGTGCTTCACCCCGCCGCAAACATACAGTATAACACAACACCGTTCCAGCGTTATACATACAAATATAGAACCGGCAAATATACGACAGGAAATTCAAGACTTCCCATAGATTTTTTTCTTCTTATTATTGGAGCTGACCCACATTGTCTTACTGCGGAGGTTAAAAATGGCCCACGGCTCTCCTTTCACAACAGACATTTCCTGTTTTTGCTCTGACGTGAGGAATAGACAGGTTGAGCTCTGTTGTGTGTTGTGATTGAAGACGAAGGATCAAGGCACAAAAAGTGGTGCCAGAGTGGGGAATTAGATCCACCTGTGGTGATAGTGGTGGTGAGGGGGAGGATTTTTATATAAAGACAGCTACAATGGTGATAGCAGGGTGACGGTAAACGGACAGCCACTCGCTGACCTTCAGGAAAACAAGATGATGGTCTGTAATCCAAAGAAATTGGCTCTACCTGGGATTTTGCTTTGACCCCTACAGTGTGCAATTATCTACAGGATGTGGATGTGATGTGGTGCTGATCCCTGTCACCCACTTATGGTTTGCAACATGCATTTGAGTACAGAGAAACATTTAAAATCTAGTTTTATGTATTAAAATGTAGTGAGAAATCTTCACTAAAGGCCACATTATACTTCCACAACAACTGCGTAATGCGTTATCCAACTGCGTAACCACCGAGACCCCTCCAGCCTTCATAGTTCTCCGTCATGGTGCCGGATATGCACTGCAATTTCCCGCCCGATCAGTAGGGGTCGCTAAGACTGTTGTTGTTGTTGTTGTTGCAGCTGAATATCATTTAAACTCAGATACTTTTGATACAAAAATGGAGACGTAAAAGACGTGTCCGGAGGTGATATGTACGTCCACTAAATGTACCGAGACGGTATGATGGCAGGCGAATTTAACAGTCTTATTGGACCGATGAGGGACATGGACGAAGAAACCCACTTCCGAAGGTCGGCTGGCAAATTTGATGAACTTCTACGCCGTGTGCCACTCTATGGGAGCTTTAAAAAATATTTAATGCAGTCGGAGATGACGGAGAGGCTCTCTGACAGTCTCTCCGGCAACGTAGAGGGCTCTGTGTAACCGATGTAGAGCACATTAGGCAGGAGTATAAATTGGGCTTAAGTGGCATGTGCATCCTCATACCGGGTGTGTGTCTTCTGCTCACCTGCTGTGGAGCTTCTGCTATGTTTTACTGATTTTTTTGCCTGTAAAATCATGACACCCTAACCCTAAATACAAGGACTTTTCAGTTTATAGCTGTGAATTTGTTAGCCTTGCACGGATTTTAAAATGGAACTTTGTTGAAATGGAATAGAGTCAGGAACCTGAAATGCTTATGAGACAGATATAGATGCTGAAACTGTGAAGAAAGATCATTCTCATTGTGTATTTTTTTTGCTCTGAGATGCACGCGACTCATGTGAAAAAATAGGGAAGAGGCCAAATCCCTAAGGCCCGTTGTTGAGTGATGGCTCAGGACAGAGCTAAAGGACCCCCACCCTCCCTCTGACATGGCCTGGTCTGACTTACCCTCCCATAACACCAATGTTATTTTTTTTTTTATTTCAGTTCCTCTCTACCATGAACTAATCTATAGAGAGTGACAGTCAGAGGATACAGGAAGACGAGCAGCTATAGCGAGCGAGAAGAAGTGCCAGAGAGCGAGAGAACGCCGGCACTCACAGGAGGCAAAGCTAAGGTGGAGTGACAGGTGCGGTGTCGCACATGCGCTGTAATCTGGGAAACATGGAAGGTAGTCGTTTGATAAGAGGATTGGAGGACGAGGGAGGAATGGAGAGTGGTGGAAGAGAAGAGGCAAAGAGATTCGAGTTAAATTATGTTTTAGAAAAACTTGTGAGATTAAATGGGAGAGGGGAAGATGCAAAGGAAATGCATGGAGCAAAAAGAGAGGAGATAAGTGTCACTGGGAGCAGGAGGAGAGGATGGAAATGGAGATTGATTGAGAGAACGACGCTACAATGTGGTTTAAATAGGAAACAGAGACATCAAACACACTTCATCAGTAATAAGGCTGTCTACATGCTATTTAGAGTCGCGTGGAGGAAAAGACTCAACTTCCAAGCTCAAACTGTGGTAGAAAACCAATCAGTATGGGCAATTAAGCAATCCAGACCTCTGATGTTGACTCTACCTTCGAAGGTGGTGGAGGAGTAGGAGGAGACTTGATGGAGGAAAGATTATGTTCTGATAGAACACAGCCAGAGAAGCAGGGGGAGTGAACCGACTTAAGAGAAATCTCCGCTCAATCTGTTTTCTCTGCCCTCCGTCTCTCCCCCGAGGCCTCGCTTATATTCCATCTCCTTGCCTTTCCATACCTTTTATCCCTTTCCTACCCATTTTGCATCTGAGGCAATACCCGATCCACTCCCATGTGACGCTGCCTCTCCATGAGCTTTGAGATTCAGTTGCTTATATATGTAGAGCGTAGATGTCTCTACAATGTTCACAGCAGCTTTAAAATAATGTTTTATTTCTCCTTGAAAAAATAGCTTTTTTCCCATTAAAGAGCGAGGAAGAAGAAGGGGATTAGCTCATTTGTGATATATTGCATAACTAAAGTGTGAGGCGGCACACATGTCGCGAGTGTGCATGCGTGTGTTTTTGACGTAGGGTCCTGTCACGATTTGCCTTCACGACTTCAAGTGATTTGAGTGCGAGAGGCCGGTGCTGAGTGTAATGCAGTTAGCACAGATGAGCTGCAGGGAAAACAATGAAAAAGAGTTACTTCTTCAGCTAAGCCCTAATCCCCGATTTCCACTGGACCCGTTACAGCCGGGGCACGTCAGCGGCGCGGTCGCTGTTGCAAATAGCTTCCATTCTAATTTCCACTGGGCGCGATGCAGCACGTCTCAGCAGCGTCCCAGAAGCGGCTCGCCGAGCCAAAGTGCTTTCGATAGGTAGCAGTTCTGTTTTTGCCATTGCCGCTGCTGTACCACCTAAATTTCAACAAAGCAGAGCGCACCAGACAGGAAGTCGACACAGACTCAAAGTAAAACACTTCCGCCCCCCTTTCAAAATAAAAGACAATATGCAGGTCATATAGCCTATCACAACTTCACATCAACATTCAATTAATCAGAGCGTCTCGGAGAGTCATAATGTACCACGAGAGACTGATTGTTGAAGTGGACAAACATAAAATCATTTATGACACCAGATCAACAGTTCTTACACGTCGGAGAATGAAAAGAAGCTGCGTCGTTGTTGTTTCCTTTATACACACAGTCTATCGCGTCCGTTCGAGATTATCGCGTGATCTTCCGTGAATACCGCTGGCTTCCAAGGCACGGTGCCGCTACCGTAACGCGCCCAGTGGGGATTGGCGCTAGGCAGAGGACGAAGCAGAACCACGCCGCTGGCGTGCCGCGGTTGTAACGCGTCCAGTGGAAATCCGCCTTTAGTACGTGTGGAAAAGGCCTTGAACTGTTTATTTTGCTGCTGTTTTTTTGACTTTTCGGTATGAACCGGTGCGTCAAAGCACCACTTGCGAACAATGAAATACTAAGCTGTATTTGCTTTGCTGCTTTAAGTCTGGTGAAATACTGTCATTAGTCATATTCACTATTTTTTTTCTTATCTTGGCTCGTTTTCTATCCAAAACATTTTGTTGTCCTGGGATTTTAAACTCTCCCTTTCTTCTTTTTTCCCTCCCCTCCCTTTCTTTGTAGGTCCAATATGTCTCTTTCCCCCAGGGATAGCTCTTTCCCTTTTTCCTTTTACCTGTCTACACTTCCTTCCAATCTCCAATCCCCCACCCTCTCCCCAAACACACACACTCTCCCTCTGTCAGTTCCTATTCCACTTGCCATGCTTGTGTCTCTTAATCCCGCTCTCTTCCCTGGGATAATTTCGGTCCTCTCTCCCTCTCCCTTCCGCTCTCTGGCAGCAGATCCACTGTTGTCCTCTCTCCTCCCCTCCCTCCCGCTCTTCCTGCCATCCTCTTCCTTTCTTTACCTCCATCCATGCCTTAGTACTCCCTCTTTTTCCTCTTTAAATCAGCCCCTTTAGACTGCAGCAGCACACATGTTCCAGACATGCTCACACAAAGACGAGGATGTGCAGAGACATTAGCTCAGTAATTACACACACACACACACATATGCCTATTCCGACCTGCTGACTCAGTCAGCGTTAATGCTCTCATTTGTTGGACTGACAGGCATTTTGGGAAAAGGAAATTGGCACGAGGAAAAAGAAGCAGAATGTAGACTGGAAGGGACTGGGAAGGGATGAAAAAAAATGAATATGTAGGACAAGGGAGGCAGTCAAAGAGAAATGAAAATGTTTGACAAATCTGGGATGTAAAGAGGGATGAACTGATAAGAACGAGCTGAGGATGGAGATGCAGGGGGTGGAAATTAAGGAGAAAGAGGCAAAGAAAACAAATGTGGGACAAAACGGAGAGAGGAGAGACTGTCAGTGACACATGGTGATGGAGAGGAGGAGAGTGAAAGGGAGAGTCAGCAAACACTCATTTACCCACGAAGGACAAGCATGTGTGTGTCTGTGTGTGTGTGTGAAAGAGAGAGAGGAAGGAGGAGGAGTGAGCGAAAGAGGGAGGAGTGAGGGAAAGAGAGAGAGCGGGAGCCTGTGTATGTGTAGAGAGAGAGAGATATTGTCATCCAGTCCTGCCAGATAACAGCAGCAGCAGTGAAAGCATCAGCAACAGACGGAATCCAGACGCAGAGCGAGCCAGCGAGGAAATAATGGAATGAAGGAGAAGAAGAAGAAGAACCAAGAATGATGAAGAAGCAGCAGCAGCAGCAGCAACAAAGGGGCAGGATGGAATAAAACAAAAAAAAGAAAGAAAGAAAAGAAGAAGCATTTTATTGCTCTTCACACGTCTGTTTGGAGCATCCCATAAAGCAGAGCACCAGTGAAAACACATACATATGATATATATATAAAACTCCTATACATATATATCAAATTATGCCTGTTTTCAAAGAAGCTGAAGCCGGACACGGACTCAATCCATTGCACGGAGGATAATATGCAACATTTGCTCAGAAAGTGTTGCATATTATTGCTTTGAGATTGTTTTTTTTTGCTCAGTGGAGGAAAATTAATAATACATTGATGCCAATGGAAAAATTTGAAATCTGAAAAACTGGCAAGTGAGTAATTAACTACAATATCAACAACAACAACAACAAAGAGCTGCCGTTGCAGATAGTCCTAGATTTAAAAAAACAAACAAAAAAAAGAACCAAGAGGCTTCTTTTGAAAACAGGATATTTTTTGATCCGTCCTCGTTTGTCTGTCGCATCTCCACTTGTCTCTCCGTTTCGTCCCGGTTGGCTTGAGGAGCGATATTCCCCCCGCGAGGTGCTTGTGCAAGTGCGTCGCCGAAAGTGCAGAGGGCAATCCACAGGCTCTCTGAGCTGGTGTTTCGTCAAGGGGGTGGGGGGCTAAAAGAGAGGAGGAGAGGGTTTGAGGTAAATAGTTGAAAGGGAGATGCAGGCAGCAAAGATCAGAGGTGGGATTGAGTCTCGAGATTAAGATCGAAGTGTAAACACAGAGACTTAATCAGGAACTGAGCCAAAAGCGAGCCAAGGGAAGGGAGCGAACAATCCGCTTTGTGCTCCAAGTCATTCCACCGCTTTCTCTCTTTTTTTTACAGCTTCTGTTGGATGCAGCAGCACTAAGACATTTAGGTTTGAGAATCACAACATCAGCCCTTCCCATTCTCCCTCTCTCTCCCTCTTTCCTCCTCCCCTTTCCTCTCCTTTTTTTCAGCCTGAGCACTTGAAGGGCAGTACTGAGTGGGTGATAGACAGAGAGTACCCAGCTGGTGTCCTGGGTCCTTTAGAGACCCAGGGATTCCACACAGGGGGGTGGGAGGGAAAGGAGAGGAGTAGAGGGGGGTCTTTTCAGTGGAGCAGCAGCAACAGGAGACACGCTGAGCACAAAAAGCCAACCGGACTCCTCGTGTGTGTCACTAGAAACCTACAGTGACACTGACAGACCACTGTCAACAGAGGGATTTGTGTGTGTGTGTGTGTGTGTGTGTGTGCGTGACAGGAAAAACACGATGGAAGACGGACGTTTGTGATCGCCATAGGATTTCAGCTTGGCAAGATCACGGAGTTATGTTTTAAAAAAGTGTAGAGCAGCTGTGTTTTTTTGTTTTTTACCTGTTGGAGTTTTGGCTGGAAGCTTACAAAATAAAAGCGGACTATTCAATCATTCACTGACTGAAACTGGAGCCACACTTCTCAAAGAGGGAAATAACATTTGGCAAGCAAAGTGGACAAAGGTTGGCGGTGAGACGATGCCCACCACAAAAATAAAAAAGCTTCCACTGAACTGTGACACTGAAGGTAGCAGCAGGATAAATGCAAGTTAAGTCTCCAGACTTGAGCTTTTAGAGTCGTTATCCACTCAGGAATATGAGTCCATCTCTGGAGTAAAACGAAAGCTTTTCATGCTGCAAGTTTGAGAGGAATCTGCAGCCTTGTTTTTTTCTGCTACTGACGTCAGGAACTTTGAATTCTCTCTCTTGACGGATTATTCATCCACTCAGCAAGGGGTCGGGGAGGGGGGGAGCTTTTTGCTGGAAATGTCAGTGGCACGTCCGTTTGTAGGTATCATGCTCTCCTAAACGACGTTCCCTCCCAATCTGCCGTATTTGGATTTATCTACAACCTCCTCTGCTGTCAGCGCAGTGACACATGGCTTTTGTGAAAGGGTGACATTTCCTGAAATTTAGAATATCACACACTTGGAGCTGCAGCAACTCATTTACAGTGGAGCAGGGACTGTGATGCTGTCTGTGCTTGTGAGCACCTGCTCACCAGGGACTCATTCACTCCTATTAGAGGCATGTTAAGATGGGAGATTGATTTCTTTCACCCACTTGTTCCTCTGCCCTTGGACAACAATGTTCTGTAACTATGTGTAGTAATAACTCCCACTGCACTAATTGAGCGGTGTTTTGTTTCTCTTCTGGGCACAGATAGAGACACGTTTGTGCCGTGTTTTCTAATAAATCAGTAAAGATTCAGAGTTTATTATTATTTAGCGTTTTTGGATATATTGGACCTTCTTTTTTGGAGCTTTTAATTGGGTCACAACACAACGGAGCGTGAGATGGCCATCACCATGTATCCACTCTTGATGAGCTTCTTCCTGGCTATTCTCCTGGGTTTGACCTCCCTGCCTGAGCTGAGCTTGCGGTCATCAGGTCAGGCTCTGGCCCAGGTCTTCAGCAATAACCAGACTACAGAGTCCTCTATGGTGCCAGAGGCTGCCCTGGCCACACCCACACCAGACTTGGAGGACAAACCAGCACCAGCTGGCAGCAACCGATGCTGGGGTTACTATGATGTCATGGGTCAGTGGGACCCGCCGTTCAACTGCAACGCAGGTATCTACATGTTCTGTTGCGGCTCCTGCTTTTACCGCTTCTGCTGCCAGTTCAAGATTCACAGTCTGGACCAGACTTCCTGTTCCAACTATGACACGCCGGTGTGGGCCAACACTGGGAAACCCGAGACGCCCGTCACTGAGGCTCAGCTGCCGCCAGACCGGGATCGGACCCACATGATCGTGTATATTATCTGTGGAGTGGTGGCCATCATGGTGTTGGTCGGGATTTTCACCAAGCTCGGTCTGGAGAAAAGTCAAGGGAGACAGGCTGACATGACCAACTCCAGGTAGGAACTGAGAGATGTGGATGGATGATTGAGATGAAGCAGAGCCATTTTAGCAGTTTCCCTGTGTCCATTTAGTATGCTTAAGATTTACTAACTGACTTCTGATTGGAGGCTTTGACTTTTTCCAAACCAAAGATTCAAAGACAGTCAGATATTTTACTTGCCCACGTACACGGATGTGTATTGTACACTTGCTGTTGGTCACATATTTGTATGTGGATCTAAGACCATACAGTAAGAACCTCAAACAGTCTGATGCACTCGTATGCTGTATAGTTTGAACTCCAATAGGATTTCAAGGCTCAAGTTGGTGTTCTTTACCCCACAACTTCAAACAGATATCAGAATTTGAATCATTAACAGCCCTAACGGATGTGGATGTTATGTCATTCATAGAATTTCTGAAATGCTGCACATTTTACACAGTTTACGTTTCAGATCAGCCCGTTGAGACAAGGGTCTACAATTGGATCAGATATTAAATCAATTATGTATTGACGAGTTAATTACTAAAGTCATTAAAGTATTAACAGTAATATACAATCCATTACTCACTGAATTACTTTCATAATTCCGGATCTAGCTTCATGTTTCTCCTGGAGACTCCTGATGATATCATGTTTGGTGTTTTTCGTTTTGCTTTGAGGTGATAATGGGTGTGATTTCTGTGGACGAGTGATACGATTGTGTTGTTACGTCCATGAGGGAGCAGGCGATGGCCACAGTGACAGAGAAGCACCTGAGTGAGGTGAATCAGAAAGGTCGGAGGCTCAAAAAGACAGATGTCAGGTGAACGTACTGGAGGATTATAGTCCATTGTGTTGTCTCTGTATTAGTACAGGCATTTTCCCAGTGATGGGGGGGATTGATTGCTGTGACACAACTATGACTTTGGCAACGTGCAGCCTCCACTCAACAATGAGAAGGGAGAGGGTGGTTTTGGGAAGGGTGGGATATTGATCTCACTGGAGTGCAGCCAACAGCTAATTCTAATACAGAGAACAGGATTGTGTGTGTGTGTGAGAGAGAGCTTCTGTAGGGGGATGGGAGCGTTTGACTTGGTCAGCCTATTTGGTGATAAGGGTTGGCTAATGGGAGCTTATTCAAAACGACTGACCTCATCATAGAGGTTTATAAAATATATGAAGTGTCCCGGTGCGGATATCGAAGCCAATGTTTTATTTGCGTTGAAATCGATGCAAAAATTAACCTGATTTAATGCATCAGTAAACATTTTCCTGACAGGTTTATGGTCTCAATCAATTAAGGTCTTCCCCTAAAAGGCATGATCGCTATTTTTTGTAAATTACAGTCCTATTTACACCGAAATGGGGCATGGACGCCATGTGATTGACAGCTCGTATTATCCATTGGGTGGTGATGTGCTCAGTTTCTTATGGTTTAAAAAAAATCAATATGGCGTTGGCCATATTTCATAAAAAAGTCGGTGATGTAGCGGTGGTGAATACCACTTGGTCCCCCTCTTCTCTAGCTACCTCAATGTGTAGTACATCGTTGCAGGCAGAACTAAAAGTGAGTGAGATGGTATATTTGTATGTACTACTTGTATGTAGATAATAGAATGGATGCAACTACATTTATTTATATATATTATTATGTATATTTACGTTCATGTTTTCAATGAATTTGTTTTTTAAATAATCGATAACCCATGGCATCACCTGCTTATCCTATGATAATTTAATAGTTATTACTACATTATCACACACACACACCAGTTAATAACATAGATTTGGTTTAGGTGTTGAGTTCATAACATTTACATAATAATCTAGTTTACTATCATCTGCCACTCTGGGAAGAGTCCAGCTTTATGAAAGTTTAATATTTAAAATATTTAGGCTCTGAAACCCCGCACAGGTCAGATGTGGGTGGAAATCTCATTAGACGTATGAAGATCTTGTTAAGTAGGCCGTCGGCGTGCTACTGCTTTGCTTGAATTTCAGATGTGTGTGGTCTGTATATCTGTGTCCAGACAGACCCCAACTTGTTTGCCACGATTCAACGTGAGCAAAATATGTATGTAGTATGTTCTAGGGTTTTATGAAGGTGCTTTCGTGAGAGGAACCCCAAAGCAGTGTGTTTAATTTTCACACATAAAATCAAAATGGCTCAGAGACGGAGCGATGGCAATAAGGCGGGAGAGGAGAAACACAAGGAAAGAATCAGGGGCAGATGGAAGAAAGTGCTGGACTAATTTTACCACCCTGTTGTCTCTGACATTGATTTACACTGGTTTAAAACTGCTAACCACTATGGTTACAGTATGAGATCCTGAGAAAGGTCAGTTCACTGACGCATTAGGAGGTGACGGCGATAAGGATAACGGGAGAAAGTTGTACAAGAGAGTTAGAGGTGCTGATGAGTGAAGGGCCCGGCTGTTATAATTCTGCTGATTCAGCATTTAAAGCTGTGGATGACTGGTTAGCTCTGCAGTTGGGCAGGATGGATAATGATTGCCTGAACCGGTCTTTTAGGAAGGATTTAAACGACAGTTTCACTCTTCAGGGCTTTCAAAGAACACCTTAGGCATTAAATAGTTTTTTTTTTGGTTGCCTATTCTCTTTCACTGGCAGGACAGGAAGTAAAACAATTAAACACATAATGACCATAATTATTTAGGTGGTGAAAATGTGAATGCAAATCCGCATTGGCCAAATAAAACAATATTTATTGTTAATAAGACTGCGGCGGTCTGTTTATTAAAGGAAAAGAGCAACGCTACAAATAACCAGCGTACGTGTGTACTGCGTATGTGTGCCTCTGTTTTTAAAGTTTAGCGTTACTTTACAGTCGTCATGGAAACGCATTGTGCGTTAACGTTGACGCCGTTAACCACAGCTATCGCGTTAACACGCCCAACACTGAAGAAAATATTCACATTTAAAAAGCTAAAACAATCAGAAATATTGTTTTAATCTTGTAAAAAAAGCTTCAAACCCATTAATCTAATATCAAAATAGTTGACGATTCATTTAGTAATCGATTGTTTCAGCTCTAATTTGACCACAGTTGTGAGCGAATATATATGCGAGTATATATGAGTGCAGTCATTGTAATCTCTTCTTATTGTCTGTGTGTGTGTGTGTGTGTGTGTGTGTGTGTGTGTGTGTGTGTGTGTGTGTGTGTGTATATGTGTACAGTTATGTATGTGTGTGCAATCCAACAAAACAAATCCTGCCAGAAATCTGCCAAGACTGTAATGCTCGTGGGTAAACCTCAGGTCAGGCAATCACAACAGGCAGCAATGCAATACATAACACACACACATACACACACTCGCACACTCTCACTCACGGACCTCTCATTATAAGCACACAGTGCCCCTCCTGTACCCCCTCCATCTCACTTCTTCTCATCTCACAAGCGGCTGTTTGTATTTTTGCCTTTAGTCTGTCTGGGAAACTGCTGCAAAGCGGAATTAGGAATGAAGTCTGTCCTTTGATGCATGATTCAGGAGTTAGCGTTAATAGCATCGCAATGCTGTTTCTCGCCTCCGCGAGCTGAAAAGTAGAGGGGCAGAACATGTAAAATGCAGTGTACGGGTTAATATTGCAGCAGAGGTTTAAAGCTGACATTTTTGCATCAGCGACCCTTCAAACTATGTAGAAGTGAACATCACTAACTCTCTCAGTGCAGGTGGTGCCCTGCTGTAAGACCACTGCAGCTGTAATCACCGCAGCCGTTGGAATTAAGGCGTTCGCCAATAAATATTGTGCACAATACACTTAAGGTGTATTTGTTGGCTGCAGCTACTGGTGCATTAAGCCATTTAGAGACAGTAAAACAATACTTAACAGCGAAAGGCACAAGATATCTAAATGCATTAGTTGAATCCAGCAGGGTCAGCATCAAGTGAGAACAACATTAATTAACAGGTAAATAAGACATTTAAAATAGGTGCACCCTTGCCAACAACCGAATAAAGGTAGCTAATAAAGTTGCAGCCTGTCTAAATTTATGGGAGAAATCAATGATGTATGTTGATGAAATAAAATGCCCATTAAGTGCTATATCCATACTACTACTTTTTAATGTATTATTATTAAAAATCATCATTTTAGAGCCCCCAAAATGCAGGCTCTTGTTTAGTTTAAAAACTGCATTTTAGTGACGCAGTTTCCCAAATTCACTTCATGTTTGGTTCTCATCGGCCACAATTTTCAGCTTCACCTTGTCCTCTTTCAAATAAAAGAAATACCTGCTTTGAATTTTCATTATAGTTGTTTCTCGCCAGTAGTTCTTTCTGAAAATAGAGAATAATCTTCTTGTGATCACCAGCACATACAGCACTGTGCAAAGTCTTTATATTTGATATTTAGCAATGTTATAATGACCATACAGTATCATTATATCCAGACCATATGGGAAACATGTATGCGGTTTTAAATTAACATATATCTCATAGAAAAAGTGTGAAGTATTTAGTGTGACCTAACCTTACGCATGACTCTCTTAAACCTGGGGTGGAACCTTAATTCATGTTATTATTGGTAAAACCTGTTTGTCCTTCAGTTTCATGTTGAGAAATATCTGCTGTGTACACCAGGTTTATTCAAGATATGCTTTGAGCATCACATGCACATGTTGTATGAGTTAGCTAGACCGACTTTCAGTCACATGATTCCAACTAGTGGTTCCCTGAGTCTTTTGCCCACTACTGTATATTTTGTAGGTGCGTTAGTATGGACACAGAACACACCTGAAAGGGCACTGACGAGATACAGATTTTTTTTTCTACACTGCATACCTCCAATGTGTTGGTATGGACGTTTACGCAATGCTTCCTCTAGAGGGCAGAAAAGAAAGAATAGAGTTTCTTCTTTTGTCTGGAAAAAAGTTTGTTTCCAACTTTTTTCTGTTCTATAGTAATCGGCATTAGAAAATGATTGAATGCTGATTTCACCAGTTTTTGACCAAAAAAAACAAGAAGCATTTCAAGCAGATCAGTGACTTTGAGGCTAATATCTTTTCCTTTATTGACACCTCAAACATCTGAACAGGGTTTTCCTCCTATAAAACACCAAATGAAACACTCATAAATGGGCTTTTGATGGCAAAACAATAATTTATTTACAAGATTTGTCAGTTGAGTTGGCCTTGGTGACGCGCGGCGTGAGAAATCCGGCACTGCAATTGCAGTGAACGTTCGGAATCGAACGTGGCAGCGAAAGCGTTAAGTTGCAGGTATCAACAAACATCTTTATTAAGAGAGATCGACTGAAACGGGAGTTGATTTCATAGTGCTGGAATATAAGATCTCTAAATGTAAAGTCATCCCATTAATGGGGAATATTACTCTTTGGTGTCTGGCAGTCGCTATCTAGCACCTTTTACAGTTGTTTGACTGCCCTTTAGTCGTTTTCCCGACTGATTGAACTCTTTGAGTCTATACTGCCCCCATGGTTTGCAGTGGTATTGTTCTGTTTTGTCCGTCATCGTAAGCTCCCCTGCTCACAATGACAAAGTATGGGCTCTCTGACTTTTGTGTAGAGTAGCAATGAGCCTTATGTCATGGAAGTCATCAGCATATAATATTATAACATATATTTGTCGCCATCATCACTGACAATATCTCACGTTGATCATCGTGAGCGAGCTGAAGTGTTTTTCTGTTTTGGTTGACCACTTCATAGCGGACTCTATAACTGTTCCTCCACACACACACACACACACACGGTATCACATACTGCTCATTCTCTTCAACAGCATTGTACCACTTATCATAAGTTATTCCTCCAAAGGGCCATGTGTTCAAGGGCAGAGACGATTGAATGACCCACTGGGGATCTAAACAATCATTTCCATCGGCCGTTCTATTCCTTTACTGTATTGTGTTTCATCAACGGTGCTTTTTGTTTCCGTTATTGTTCAGCCACAGCGGCGCTTTTCATCACCGCTTGTGACGGGTGTTTCGAGCCAAGAGATAAACATGGGCACGCCGCCCCACATTTTCTGAAATGGGTACAGCAGTGGCCAGATGAACATTTAACTGTGAGCTTTGTTGTCTGCTTCACAATGGAGGAAAATAGGCTTTTTTTTTTTTATCTTCCAGGACAAAGACATTTGCTGATTAAAATTTCAAATGCAAAGTTGACCGCAGAACTAAGAAACTTGGGCTTCATCTCCACTGTACAAGCTGTTGCTGCTCCCACCTTAGATTTAGAGGCACTTAAACAACCGGGTACAATTTGCCCTGTTGAGATAAACCCGACCCAAAATAAACTTTGAAAAAGGTTAAGGTGATAATTATGAATGTTTTTAAGTCTGGCTTTTTTTTTTTCTTACAATCACATTGTTAAGCATTTAGTTACTGTCTACAGTTCCACACATTTCAAGGTCAAAGAGATTTTTGGTGCTTGTTGAAATATGATTGAAATAGACTTTTTGCACTTTCTCTCTCTCTCTCTCTCTCTCTCTCTCTCTCTCTCTCTCTCTCTCTCTCTCTCTCTCTCTCTCTCTCACACACACACACACACTTTACACACACACTCTATTATTAGAGACCGTAGTGAAGGTTTTAGATGTTTGGGACATTTCATTAGGTTTTAATCAACTGAGAAATCCAATCAATAAGATTAGCTTTACATCACACTTAAACAAACAGCTAACATGACATTAAGGCCCCATCCCAATTCTTCCCCTTAAAATTTCCACTTGGTTTGGAGTGCCCTCAACCGTAAATTCCCCTCGTTGAGGAGAGTGGCTTCCCTATGGAATTGGGACACCGATATATGCAAATTAGCGTAGTGACCGTAACGAACGTGCTAACCTACGTCACATGTTGGCAATTCTACCGGTGGAGCGTACTACTACTCTCTCTAAGCACTCGGCAAATAGCCGCTAGCTATCTAGTTAGCTAGTTAGCTAGCCGCTTTCATAAATCGTCAGTTATTTTCTGACATTAGTGTTCTCCTCTGGATATATATCAAAACATCAACATATTATCAACATATTCCAACAATTGCTGAAGATATACGTACAACGAAATTGTTCCTCTGCAGATGTGGCCGCCGTCTTTGTTGAAAAAAAAAACTCAGCCGGCTCGCTGAATTCGCAAAGCAAAAATTGAGGGTTAGAGGAGGTATTGGCACAGGGCCTAAGCAGCGGACTTTAAGTCACTGCAGGTTCTCCTGCAGGGGTAGGGGTTGGAAACGTCAAATGGGATTGACTGTTAGAACTGGATGGTGTGTGTGCCACAGAGTCAGCAGTATATCAGCTGTGTTGTGATTGTAACTCCACACCTCACCTCAGTGCGGCAGAGCTCAGTGAGACAGATTGTTGCAGAGCACGTACTGTAAGTTCCTTACAGCTCAACTGTTACTACGGCATCAACTGATTTTTATATATCGTCTATTCATGCCAACACTTTATCTGCCCCGTATCCTATTATTCACTCTCCTAGATATTCTTCACACGGAATACTGCATCTGCATAAAGTGGCCTGATCTTCTGCATCTATATGAAGAATGTCTATTTAGTGCTACTTTTATACCTCAAAGTTTGAGTATCCTATCCTCAACCACTTTCAATCTACTTTCAACCATGCCTTCTCTTCATCTTCCTTCTTAGCCTTTTTTTTTGTTTGTTTTAATCCAAAAACCCAAAGCTCAATTGTTCTGATTCCATTTGAATGGGTTAAAATCTCTGAAATTGGATTGGATCGCATCACATGAGTATGAGGCGTTAAAAAGTTTTAACAATTACCTTTAATACACTGATCCCTGACTTTAGGATATGAGTAGAATCTGGGTGGATTTCATGGATAAAATTTAATAAAACTTTAAGGTTAGTCGAATAATGTAAAAATAAATTACCCCACACAACAGGCTGTTATTTTTGACTATTATTATTATTAAGAGACGTTGTAGGAGGATTGTGTGAGCGACAATCTTTTCTCAAACGAAGCTGTGCGAACACAGAACTGAGTGAACTGAGTTCATGTTGCGTTGTGTATCCGTGTTAGTGTGTACGTTTCTGTTGTGTGTGTACGCATATATTGTACATGTGAGTTGTGTTAAACGCGGTGGTCCCTTTTTTTCACTCCAGTGATTCCGGTAATGGTCTTGTCTCTGCGGAGTGACGCTGGTTCCAAGTCGTCCTGACAGGAAATCAACCGCGTACATGTAGCTGTTTGCTGGAGCGCACACAGTAACAAGCATCACCACTGTCTGTGGACTCTGTAGCTGGTGATTTCTAAAGTCCTCAAACTCGCCACTTATTTAGCCTTCTTATCTATCTGTCTGTTTGCCTGTCTCATTTCTTTATTTCAAACATGTAAAGTAAAAAACCACACCAGTAACTAAAAACTTATTGCATAGTACATGTTTGACCATTAGACATTTTATCATTCTTAGTTATTGGACCCTCAGGTCACCAGTCCATCACAGGGCCAACATAACAGAGACAAACAACCAGTTTAGAGTTAACCCCCAATTAACCTCTGCATGTGTTTGGACACGCGGGAGGAAACCGAAGATCACGAACCAGCAACCTTCTTGCTGTGAGGCAACAGTGCTCCGCTCAGCTATTATGCATGTCTTCATTTCTTCACAATGCCAACCTTCCTTTTCATTTTTAATATCTTTCAGTCAGGGCCAGGATGAATTGTGGAATATTTCACCCAGATAAAACAGCTGTAACCCGAAGCACGTAGCATTGGATAATAAATCTCCATTTTTTTTATTTTTTTTTTGGTTAATGCAGTATTTAAGGTTAATAAGTTGACCTGTCACACATTTTGTGGGCTACTGACTTATGAAGGTGTTAATGACTGTATTTCTAATAGCCCGTAAGACGATAGCGAAGCTATATAAAAGAGAAAATTAATTTTAAGAAACGGCTTTCACTAATTCACCCAACTTAACCCTATAATGCCAAGGGTATCATTATGTGATGCATTCGTTTTTGAGCCCTCCACATGAGCAATGTGACCATTTTTTCCTTGACAAACCCAATAAAATGATGGGAAACCCGACAGAGAAACTTGACAGAGATGCAGCATTGGAGCATTGTGACCCGTTGTTTCAAATATGATACAAATCAAAATTCCTATATGGTAATTGATATTTGAAAAAAATAATAAAAAATAAATAAAAATAATTGTGTGTTTGTTCAGAAGGACCAATAGAGGCTCCAGTTTCAAAGAATTTGAATTTTATGTCAATTATTTAATGGTTTGAGCTTTACAGGGTTAAAGGGCGTCAGTGACAACCATGTAGCTTGACATAATGTGCCATACCTAAAGAGGAAAACCACTCTTACTCATTACAGTGTACACAGCATTGTCTAGATCCACGGTTCTCAAACTGTGGTGCGTGTACCACCAGTGGTACGTGGAGGGAAATCAGAAATACTCTTCTCCTGCATTTGCCGGGGTATGTGATCAAAGTGGAGCTCCAGAGTGCGGAGAAAATAAAAACTCCATTTGAATCTAATTTTACTATACCAGTGTCTGAAGTGTGAGGAATACAAGGAGGATGAGAGAAGAAATTACGGTATTGGGACTAAATCTGCCTCCTGTGAAATGTCCGCAGGTCTGTTTGTCACAGTTTCACTTTCTCTGCTTCGTTTCCCACATTTTCTTTCCCGCCTACCTTTGCACATTATGACTCTGAGCAGAATAATACCTTACAGTGGTAAGATAATATCTCCAATGTATTGCTACATACAGTAACTTCTGTTCTATCCACATTCATTTCCCCCCCCCAAAAAAAATAATTAGCTGCTGGTGCGTTTTGCCCTAAAGCATAGTGAAGTGTTGTGCAGGAATAGAAAGGAAACAAAAAGAGAAAGATGAATGTTGTTGATGAGGGAAAACTCACCAGGGATGGACCTCACTACTTTCCATTATTACCATTCATGTTCTGTTTGCTAGTTCTATTCTTATGCTTATGTTATGGCGCTTAAGTTCTAGCACTAATCGGCACGACTCTAGGTTACCAGGGTACCACACAAATTGTTTTCCATTACTGTAGTACGACAATATGGGTAGGGTCGTCATAGCACGGCTGCCGTGATGTAAATTCAAACGCGACATACAAACTAGTGATGTGCAAAAAGTGTATTTCATCATCAGTTAATAAAAGATGAATTCAGTACTTCCTGCACGACTAGAGCACAGATTCCATCTGTCACTTAACTGAAATACGGTGGCAGGGGTTGTGATTGGACTCACAATCGCCTCCTCTGTTAAATATTGAGATTTTAGAAGTCTTAGTCTTGCTTCATGTTGGAGATTAACATGTGTTTTCAGGATTTTCAAAGTTTAAGTTTAACTCATCAACAGTTCGGCATTGTTCGGTTTGATTCCTGTGTCGGACGTCTCTCTCCTGACTCTTCCAGCGACGACACTCTCTGACCAATCGGTGGCCATTTTAGTATCGGCTCATCTCGCTTTCAACCTTGCCGTAGCAGGGACTATCAGGTACTATTGCTCATTGAAGAGCAACATAAACAGAGTAGAGTTGAGCCCTGCTGAGCAAAGTCGTGCTAGAACTATAAAGTTGAAAAGCGCCAATAGTCTTATTCCCCCATTGGTCTTTTCCCTCTGTTTCTCTTTTGAACTGATGTATTTGTCTATCATGAACCTCTTTTTTCCCCTCTGGTAAAAGAAAATACAGTATATTGTGATACCAAAGCAGACTGATACGTGTAGTTGTAGGTGTCTAATGATCAGATTCAGAGCTGATTATTCACCGTGTCTAACCACGTGACTGAGAGCAGTCAAAATATTCCCAACACTTGTTGCTTTATGTTAATGGGTCTTTATTTTCAGCCTCTCATTCCTTGCATTACATCGACTCTCTCACACACACACCTGTACACACAACAACACAATAACAAACTGCTGTGTTGGGACCAATCTCTGTGCTGCTTTCTCACCGTTTGGGCTGAAAAGCGAAGCAGTTTATCTTCCTCTCGTATGAACACCGCGACAGCAGGAGACACAAGTGCATTTTCCTGTTGTTTTTTTTTGTCTGGCTGGTTCTCGTCCCGTAGTTTAGCTATTCATGCACTGAATCAGTCGACCAGAGACTTGGTAAAGATTGTATTTTTATTTTATAAAAATGGGTTATAATAATGAATTGTGTGTTGGTATGGCTCAACATCAAGTGTCTCAGCTGTGGTCGTGTTACTGTGTTCTTATTGAATGTTGATGGGGTAACATGCCATGACTACTGATCAGGTCTGTCATCCCCTAGAGGTTAATGACACACACACACACACATACACAAGATGGCTTTTTCTTCTTCAGCAGATCCGTGCTCCTCAAAGATTATCCTAAATGAATTTTCTTTTTCTTTTTTTCATTGAAAGCCTCTTTGCAATAGATGCATGTAATAAGTAAAGTACATTTATTGAAGTGCACAGGTGTTTTTCCTCAAGCCGTCTCGCGCTAAGGCTCCACTACAACTCAGATATGAATATTATTCCTTTTCACTCAACTACAATCATGATTATGGAAGCCCATTCCTGCCAGAAAAAAAAAGGTAAAACTACGCCTTGATAATAATCAGTCAAATTATGAGATGAACAGTAAAAATTAGATAGAGATAAAAATTCATAATATCAATAAACATGGCACTTTGATATTGTACTGTATCTTTGAGTTTTTAAATAGTTTACTTATATTTGGGACGCTGGAGGCCCTACCAGTGGCCAAAAGATGACTCACTCATGTTGTTGTGGTCCTCCTCAGTCTAAGTACAGGGGATGAAACATGCGATGTTGTCTTCCGCGCTCCTTGGGACGTCCCTAAATTCCTGGAATTGTTGTCTCGCGGAGCTCCGGCTTTGTCTGTAAAACACACGAGAGTGCTGGCGAGGGCAACGGTATCCGAAAACAGTAAGTTCGTGAAAAGTTCTGTTCTTGTCTCCAAAGTGCAGCACAGAGTTCTACACGATCTTCCAGCCTCAGAGGATTTATCTGTCCAGTGGATACATGTTATACTGTATATGACGGCAATGTGCCTGCTAGAGCCTGCAAATGATCACTTTTCCAAATGCTAACTGCTGTTAGCTCCCAGTAGCCTCTGTGGCTGATGTTTTTTCTTTTTCTTTTTTTTAAGAGATACTACTAAAGCGAGCGTTCTGAACAGGGCTGTTTTGTCAGGGTGATTGAACTGCTGTGGTGCTTCATCCTTATGGTATTTTGACCAAAGCATGTCACAAACATGTTCATTAGGACACCAGGGAACTAGGTTAACTTGGAGAAATAGGATATAATATGGGATCTTTAATATAACGTGGATTTAAATGAGTCCCAGTAAAGGCCAGCCCATATCCACGTAGCAGCACATGGAAACTCGAAATTGACCCCAGCCACAGGGGGACCATACCCAATATACTCCTGCTAGTGCCGGTCCCAAGCCTGAATAAATAGGAGGGTTGCGTCAGGTGGTGCATTTAGCAGCATAAACATCTCTGCCAAATGATTCCACTGTGGTGACCTCTAGAGAGGGAGAAGCCGAGAGAAAGACAAACAAAAACAAAATGCCCCAGAAACCAAATGCAACGTCATAGTTGCTGAACTGTTTTTGTCAGTAACGTCAAAGATAAAGAAGAGGGAAAAACACAATGGCTCACTTCAGTCTGCATTTTAATCTTGTTTATGTGAAAGATGAAAACCAGATTTGTAAAAGTGACAGCATTCAAGTTGTTTTTCCCCCCCGTGTCAAAGCTGTTTTGGAAAAATGAAACTCGTAATAGATGTCTTGACTGGCTTCCAATAAAACCTCACTGAATTTGTCAGGAGAAGGATTTAAATTCTGCTCAAAAATGTTTCTCTTGAATCCATTGCGGCTGAGCGAGGGATTATTCTGTATGTTGGTGGTGTACCAAGTTGATGACACTGGACTCTGGGGGTCACAGTCAATAAAACCACTACATGAATTTGTCTTCTCTTTGGATCTCATTAAATCCCCACTTCTCTCTCTACTTCTCTATTCAACTCACACTCGCACAGAAAGATAGAGACGTTTGTGCAGTGATTCTTCCTAAGCATTGAATTCCAGTCATTTAGACAGCCTAAGCAGAGCATTACCACAACATCGCAATGCCTAATCCTAACCTTAACCTAAGCACAACTCATATCTTAGCCTTAAACTTAACCAGTTCTTCTGAATTGAGGTTCTAGAACCAGGTTTTGGTCTACATTAGGACTACGGGTCCTGAGAAGGTTTAGTGTTTGCCAGAAAATATTATTAACCCTTTAACACCGACCGTTTTGCAGACGTCACTTTGCATTACTGTAATTACTCGACAGTTTTTGCTATCGGATTATTTACATTTTCTAGCCCTTTTATGGTTAAACTAAAGCAAGTCCTGACGTACATTCTGAGGCTTAGGTCTTAATGGGTTAAGGTGTAACGCATACATGACCACACCCACAGATGCACACAGTCATTATTTTTTTTTGCAATTTTGTGAATTTAAGGTCTTAAATTTGCTCAAAGTAAAAAAGAAAACAATCTTAAAGGTCCCATATTATGCTAAATCAACTGTTTAATCATTTGAATCCTTGTGTTTGGGACTCTGGAGGTCCTACCAGTCGCCAAAGTGTGAAAAAAGATGGCTCATCATCCTCCTCAGTCTAAGTATAGGAGATAAAACACGCGATGTTGATGATGTTGACATCCGCACTCATTGGGACATCACAAGGCGCTTAATCCCTGGAATTGTTGTCCCGCGGAGCTCCGATATGTCCGTAAAACACACAAGAGTGCTGGTGAAGGAAACAGTATCTGAAAACCGGAAGTCCGTGAAAAGTTCTATTCTTGGCTCCACAGTGCAGCACAGAGTTCTACACAAACTTCAAGCCTTAGAGGATGTATCTGTCCAGTGAATACATGTTATATATGGTGGCAATGTGCCTGCTAGAGCCTGCAAATGATCACTTTTCCAAATGCTACTAAACGGAGCGTTTTGAACAGGGCTTTTTTGGCAGGGTGATTGAGCTGCTGTGGTGCTTCATTCTTATGGTATTTTGACCAAAGCATGTCACAGACATGTTCATTAGGACACCAGGGAACTAGGTTAACTTGGAAAAATAGGGTAGAATGTGGGACCTTTAAATTTGGGTTCCTTAAGTGGGCAGATATCAGTGTTTTATGAATTGAAACATTTGAGAAACGCCTTGTTTTCTTTACAGAAGGTGCAACACGGTTTGCTGTATGTCTGTTGTCTGTGCTGAACAGGATTGTTTGTTCTTCTGCAGCCGGGGGTTAATAACACTGTGTTTGAGCTACAATGACAATCAATCAGGATTCAGCCCTGCAGTTACAATGAACGATGACACTATCACCGCACACAGGAGCCGCACAAGTTGTAACGTCGCTGCTCTGCCTGTTGTCACAAACAGAATATACTAAATGCAATATGTGGACCTGCATCTTTCTAAGTGCTTTGAAGGTTTCCTATTATCGCTGGAGATGTGCCCAGTTTTTTTAATACTGTAGCACTCAACTCCAGTCCAGTTTGAATTTCAATGCTTTTCTGCCGTCTCAATGTTGCCAAAACTGCAATGAGCACTGTCCTCAAATTATTGCTTTTGAACACAACTAAATAATGCATTTTGTTGTTGTAATCATTACTGCATTTATGCAATAACCCTAAATATGACTAAATAATACAGAGGCACTGGCCAGGGTTTTTGATTTCCAAATGTTAATAAGGAGGGATGTCCTTGGTGAGTGCAAATACTGCAGCAAAATTGACATTAAAGTGACTAAAACAGTGCAAATAAGATTTGGCGCGGGGTCAAAAACTGAAAGCACACACACACACACACACACTCGTATTTGGCAGGGCATGCAGTCGATATGTGTGTACTAATTACACTGATGTTATATCAGCCTTTCAAAGTCAGAACGATGCTACACTGACAATGCTTGAGGAAACCCTGTCAAAGAAAGAAAGAAAGAGGTAATGCACAGGAAAGAATGAGGGGGGAGAAAGAGACTTTGAAGTCTTGCCCTTGAGCTGGACTCTGAACCATATCCAGCTTTCATGAAATACCACAGACTTGATGGGAAATGACACGGGAACCTGGATTTCTTATTCCTGCTAAATGATGGTCATGATGTTCAAATAATAGCTCACCTAATCCATCCACTCCTCCCTTTCTCCACTCATTTCTTTTTAATTACATCACTTTTGTCCCCATCTTACACTCCTCGCCCTGCTTCCCTTTCCGCCTTCTCCCTCATCTGTTACTGTCCTTATTAATACTGAGGATCTATAATTTAAAGCCGTTATATACGTGCAAACGCATCATGGGTCTAAATTACTGGTTATACACTATGTTGTCTATATGTTTTAATGCATACAGTCTGCTTTGGCCACTCAGGCTCCTTGGCTGATATTACATGCCGCTTTTTCTGCACAGTCTGGAACCAAAACATACAAAAGGCCAGCAGTTGAGGATTTAACGACTGATCCAGGGACGTAATCTTCAAAGAGAATGTCATAGACGTACGTAGTCAGGCCGGAGATTATTAAAGTGCTTGAGAAAGTTGAGCTATTTCTATTTGAATTTACTTTTGTTTTGGAACATGGTGAGCATTTTATTTTTCAACCACTTTGTCCATCCATTCAAATACATCTGGAAAAGCACCGTTGAAAAGGTTGGGCTCACCTATACAATTTTTCCACGTTTTCTATTAAAAGTCACACTTTTATTCATCAAAAGAGTTGCAAAATGAATAGAAAATATAGTCAAGACATTGACAAGATTAGAAATAATGATTCTTATTCAAAATGATAATGTTGCCCTTTCGTCAAAGAACCAGCAAAACTGTTTTCAACTGTGCTAACATCATTGCACAAGGGTTTTCAAGGGTTTTCTAATCATCCAATAGCCTTCTAATGTGATTAGCAAACACAATGTACCATTAGAACACTGGAAATGGGCCTCTATACACCTATGTACATATGCCATTTAAAACCAGGCGTCGTTGTTTATAGTCGTTTACCACATTAACAAAGCATAGAGTGTATTTCTGATTAATTACATGATAGCTCACAATTAGACATCTTTGTTTTCTCAGACCAAATCAAGAGCTTTGTTGTTTGATGCTTTTAATTTTGGAATTGGAAGAATGAACCCTTGCTGTATCTTGCCATACAAATTTCACGTCGCTAAAACTAGCAGTTTCAAGTTAGATTGACTGTTTTTAATAATAATTCTCTTCACACGTGTCCCTTATTTGAACGATCAGTCGAACGATTGCCAGTTGAACACATTTGAACACTGTTACTTTTCTTCTCTCAGTCCTCTGTGGATTAAGTGTCAGCACAGCACCACATTTCACTGTGATTGCACTTTCATTGATAAAGTGCTTCAGGTTTTTTTGAAGCACATTTTTTTTATTATTTTTTACCTCATAACTTACAGCCACGTGTTAAATGGATGTTTAAAACTTAAAAATAGTCAAGACAATGGGTAACTGTAGGTTGTTTAATGTTCAAAAATGGTCATCATAATCTGTGTTAAAGGAATAATCTCACATAGTGTGGGTATGACAGAGGGGTTTGCAAAGGCTAATGATTAAGAAGTAACTTGAGTTCCGTTCAGTTACTGCTCCTGGAAACGGACTTTCCTCTGTTCCACTCTTATCTTATTGCGGTTCTCGTACAAAAAGACTTTTCTTCGAAGCAAAATGTCATTTACAAAAAGAAATCAATTAAGAAAATAAAAATAATCCATATTCCTATCATCTTTCTTTACTTTCTTCCCCTCATTTCTTTGTCGATAACCTTCTTCTCTCCTTGACTTTTTTTTTTTTTTTTTACCTTCCCCATTCATTCCCTTGTTCACTTATTCATCAGTCTCCCCCCTCCTCCATTTGCTGTTTATCAGTGTGAAATATATAGAGACATTTGCATTCTATTCACACAGTTCCTCCCCTCCCCTACTTTTGAACAAATGAGTGCGATAAATCTTAAGAGGTGGGAGGATCGCTGTCTGTGCTGCATACATATCGTGGTGGAAAGGCAGATGTTTACTCTTCTCAAATAATTAATCACAGCGAGCATTAGCAGTTGTGACTGAAATAACCTGGTTTATTAGTCTCTCGACGCATCATAAGAGTAGGTAATGTATGCGGAACAATCCAAAGGAAGTAGCTGATGTGTTGTCAGGAAACATCATGGACGGAAAGCCAGATTGTCAGGGCGCAAGGAGTATGTGTGCGACAGGAGAGCGAGATTGAACTGGCGGATTTTTTAACAAGCATCAGTGAACGCATCACAGCAGAACAGAAACATAGCTGCGAATTACAGAGGTGACGAGAGAGACGTGCTGCAGCGGCGCAGTTTTCCCAACCTCTCGTAACCAAACCTGATCTACGCTTGTCGGCCACTTTTGCTACACCTGTTAAACTTAGCATCAGAATAAGGATGAAAGGAGATTTAAAGGTCCCATTTCATAGTTATTATAGTCCCTGGTGTCCTAATGAACATGTCTGTGACATGCTTTGGTCAACATACCATAAGGATGAAGCACCATAGCAGAAACGAAACTTAACGGACATGAAATGACATCAGCCACAGAGGCTACTGGGAGCTAACAGCAGTTAGCATTTGGAAAAGTGATCATTTGCAGGCTCTAGCAGGCACATTGCTGTCATATATAACATGTATCCACTGGACAGATAAATCCTCTGAGGCTGGAAGTTTGTGTAGAACTCTGTGCTGCACTGTGGAGCCAAGAATAGAGCTTTTTTATCACGGACTTCCGGTTTTGGGATGCCGTTGCCCTCGCCAGCGCTCCCGCTTGTTTTACGGACAAAGCAGAGCGAGACAACAATTCCAGGAATGTAGCACATTGTGACGTCCCAGTGAGCGCGGAAGTCAACATCACGTTTCATCTCCTGTACTTAGACTGAGGAGGACCTCCAGAGTCCCAAATAGAGGACCACAAAAACATTAGTGAGTGATGTTTTCTCACACTTTGGCCAACTGGTAAGGCCTGCAGAGTCCCAAATATAAGTATTGAATTGATTAAAAAAATTTGCATAATATGGAACCTTTACGTGACTTTAAATAGTTGAATTTGGACAGATGGGCTTTGTCTGAGTTTTTCCAGGAACTGCTGATCTACTGGGAGTTTCATGCACAGCTATCTCTAGGGTTTACAGAGAATGGTCTGAAAGAGTAAAGATCCAGAGAGCAGAGACTTCTCTGGTGAAAATACCTTGTTGATGCCAGAGGTAATAGCAAAGTGGCCAGACTGATTTGAAATGATTGAAACTGCTGGACCCAATATATAAGGTAAACATATTTATCCTTTTTATTTATAGCTAAGAGTTCTTTTTTTTCTATCATATATGACATATTTGCATCATAGGTATATTTTGCTGTTAATTTAGAATAGAGCAATGTGGAAATTTGACGTCAGCTCACCAACATAAAGGATAGAGTTAATTTTCATGTCATATCAGTGATATCAGCTTATTATGGTAGTGAATTAGTAAGTATTAATGTTCTGACAGCTTACATTAATGATCCGTGTTATCACTTTAACGGCCCACGCTTTAATGGCCCACAATGCTTTGCAGCTACATGGCATACATTCCATTCCTTGATGAACTCCCATGTGACCTTATTTCTTTTGTAAAAAAAAAAAAATGAAAAGCACAAGTGATGTAACTTCATTGTCATGTGCGATGTCGAGAAACTTCAGGGAAAGTTCAAAATGAAATGAATGTCGAATCAAATATTCAGTCCCTCGTTGCTTTGTCAACACTGCAAACTGAAAAAAAAAAATGCTTTTTAACGATGAAACTGTCTTTTCTGACTCTCGTCTCAGTCGCTGGCTCGTCTTCCTCCGCTCGTCTCTGTTGCATTTATAAAAAAAAAGAAGAAAAGATCATTTCAAGAGGCGTCTTCTGTCCTTTTCACAGCCCCCAACACTTGAAAGAGAATAAAAACAAAAGAGGGGAAGCTCCTTTATCACACTTACAACACTGCAGGCCAGCAAAGGAGAAGCTAGTAGTTTTCCACTGTAGATTAACCCTTTAAGGTACTACTCAACTACACTTTAAGTCACTATATCGCACTGAAAAATGCATCAAGCTGAACTCACTAACACTAAATTAATGTGACTTGTTCTGAATGTTGTACTTTATGAATTATGCAAACCAGGTTTATTATGAACCGACATCTCAACCGTTTGGTAGAGGCCTGTATCTAAAATACTGTAGGGTATAATTTAAAAAAATAATATATATATATATATTGATTGTCATTATTGTTATCATAAGTAAATAAAATAAAATAATAAAACATGCAAATAGATAATTTTTCCTTTGCTTTTTTCTTGTTCCGCACCTTAAAGGGTTAATACGCGTGCACATGTGTGTGTGTTTCTTCATTACAGATTCACATTGTATGGATGTTAAACATTCAAACTGTGTATATATCATCAAATATTTTAACCTATAGATTGTTGTTATTTTTATGTACACATTGTGTGCTTTTGAAAAGAGCAGGTTTACTTTAGTATTTTCTTATGCAAACGTCCTTATGTTTGATATTTGTTCACATGAGTATAAAGTAATAAATGGGAAACTCTGCTCCAATTTGAGGTCCAAATGGTCCAAGTATCACTCTCCACTCTCATCACATACTGTACCTGCCGCTGTGCAAGGGGCTGGAGCCGACTGCAAAAATTCCCAAAACACAAGCAGAGCAGGAACAGTCTGGCAAAATAAGTCGGTGAGCCGTGGCAGTGTGAGAAGATAATCATGTGGTGCGCAGCAAGCGCATGCTCTCACATGCGTACACACAGTCGGCAGAGCAGGCAGGGCTTGACATTACACACAGAGAGTGTAAACATGTGAGGGACCTGGGTCTGGTCTGGAAGGTTGAGCTGTGCTGACTAAATTATTTGACACGTTTCACACTATTTCTTTTAAAGCATTGGCTGGATCTCTTGGGCTATAGGACACTGCTCACTGCTGCTTTTAGCCGAAACAACAAGCAAAGCATTATCATGCATCACCTCAGAGGAAACACATTAATTCACGTGTGTCCTCTTGTGGTTTTCCTGTATAATGATATGAGTAAGTGGCTCTGTGATGCCCTGTAGAGATGCACTTTGGTATGTTTTCATTCTGTCTGGTTCAACGTGCAGCACTGAGGCTTTTTCAGTTTGTTCCTATGACCATTTAGGTCCTTATAACCAAATTTCTCCTGTCTCTGTCACACTTTTCGGACACCGTACTCCCAACAACAGCGAGCATTATCCAACCACATATGTCCTTGTATCTCATCCGGCATGGCGTGTTTCCAGTCTGTTTTTGTCAGTTTCTCTTGGAATTTTAAGCCAAGTCACTGCTGGACTATTCTATGGTTTCATTTGACTAAACTCTTTCGGGAATTGTCTCCCTAAGCAGCTTCTCACCTCTGTTTCCATTGCGTCCATCATTCACGACACCAGACAAGCAGTGAATCCATGCATTTCCCATTTTATTTGTGCACAATAATTAGGTCTCTGTTTCATGTGTGAGGAGGCCGCAGCCTGTCTGTTCACATCTGTGTGTGCGTGCTGTATGTTCATTTGTGTGTGCGAAAGGCATTATCCTCCACAAGCACACAAGCACGCAACATATAATTAACCACTTTCTAGTGTTTACGTTCTCGCTGTAAGCACGTTTTGTTGCGATCCTCTATTTATCTCAAAGTGATGAGCATTCCACCAGCTTAGCTCCAGCGAGTATATCCAGCCATTAAATAGATTTATGGCCTTTCTTTTTCTCTCGGAGCTATAGGAACCTTTTTATTATGACCCTACATATCTGCGCAGTGTGCTTCCATTAAAAGGAAGGGCAAGCAACAACGGCGGCGTGTAAGGGATTGTTTCCCCCCGGCCTATAAATGCATCACGGTCGCTCTGCTATAAACATGATCTTAGGGTGATGCGAATTTAATTTATTCACTTCCTTCGTACGGCTTCATCCTCCGCGTGAAGGTCACAGGTCGCTGGAGTCAATCCAATCTGAGAGAGATGAGCAACCATTCCCTCTCACAATCACACCTCTGGTCAGTTTTGAGTGTTCAATCAACTTCTGCATGTTTTAGGACTATGACACACGGAGAGAACATACAAAGTCCCTGTAGAAAGGCAACAGTGGTAGCCACTACTCCGTCTTGTGGCCCTAATGTAACTTTATATATAAAAAGATGTAAATAAAACAAATCCAGTATCACCGAAGACCTACACGATTGCACTCTACAGTGCTCAGACATAGTATAGACTGCGATATGAACTACAGGAACACCATTTGAGTCTATTTGTATATTTTTTATACAGCGACTTTAGCAGCTTCCAAAATTCACTGTACCTGACAATATTACAAGTTGAGTTTTATTTTTGAGCGATATTATGATTCACAATTGGTGTCACCCAATGCACATTTTGTCTTTAATAATTAGAGTGTCTGGTTGTATTGTGCTGTGTCCAACCACTTACTTAATTGCCTATTCACCAATAAGAATTATGCGTTAACACTTTATATTAGGGAGCACATATTCACCGTTAACTAGGTGCTTACTAACATGCATATAAGTAACATACTCACCCTTTATTAGTCAATATTAAGCACGTATAAACATCTTATGTAGGAAAAAAGTGTTAATCCATGTCATAATAGAGGTAGAATAAGGTGTTAATACGTGTTTAATGATTACTAATAAAGTGCTAGTATGCTACTTATATATGTTAGTAAGCACCTAGTTAATGGTAAATATGTGTTCCCCTTATCTAAAGTGTTACTGCGTATTCATAACATAACATATAATCTACTGAATTATTGGAGATTAACGTATTAACCACTTATTTCCTGTCTAAATATGAACTGCATTGCCTTCGTGCAACAACTCGTGTTGTTACGTAATAACAAAAGCTGACCTTTTCTTCTCACAACAATGCAGTATGAGCCGCGTATAATCTGAGATAATTACAACAGATCTGCTACTATGCCCACGATGATTCAGTGTCACTTACTAGGTCTGGACTTAACACTGGTCAACATCAAATGTATTGTTTAAGTTTTTTTTTTTTTTTTTTTAGCTAATTTAGGATTATTTTGATGTGCTGAATCCAAAAATCCCATTGGTTTTGATCAATCAGGTCAACTTTCTGAGCAAAGCTACATATTTGTTTTTTGTGTGGTTCTTTTCACGGCATATGATGCAAAATTCTTTTATATTTCTTGCAATAAACACATTCTGAAGATTTTGCATGTGCGAAATTATGAAGATATATTTTTTGTATATATATATTACAAGTGAATGAAATGGCTTCGACTAGAAGATCTTGCAAAAATAAGCCTGACGTATTCTGCTCTATACATCTGCGGTGAATACACCGTTGTTCCTGACAGGAATCTGTTAGAAAACCTTTTTTGGATGAGAAATATTAACGAAAATCCACTGATAATGTCACAAGAATGTAATCAATTTAGTCAAAAGATCGGATTTTTCTAAATCAAATTAGCATAAAAACCTGACCTGTCATTTTTGCATTCAGTGGTGCAAAATGGTCCTAATTCAGTTTAAAAGACATAGACAACTTACAAAAAAAAAGAAAGAAAATGTAACCCAGTGTAATCAATCCAGGGACACATGGAGGAGTCTGGTGTCTGTGTTCACATCTGAAATGAGATGAGTTGACCTATCGTCCAATCTATTTTGTTATTGTACAAAGACAGGCTTCGAGGGTGCACAAACACAAAGCAATAAGCCAGATAAAGTGGCAAAGGGGGTGAAGGGGATTCTGAGAAAATGCTACAAGTGTGTGTATATATGTGTGTGTCTATACGTGTGTGTGTGTGTGTAAGTGAATCAGAGGGCAGTTTGTCATGTTGCTGCACCACAGCCTTGATCTAAGCTGACAGGTGAAGCTAAGCGCAGCTAAACAGCACACGTAACACACACACACACAGAGAGAGAGAGAGAGGGTCAGGAGGCAGCAGAGATAAGGAGAGACCATTAGACAAAAGAGAGAAGGAGGGATGGGCATTAAGTAAGCCAAAAAGAAGAAGAAGAGAGGGAAAGGAAGATAGTTGGAGTCATTACAAAGAGACACGGATAAGAAAGGGAAACAGATTGAGAGGCACAATGGAACGAGGGGGGAAAAAAGAGAGTGTGAATTTGAGCTAAATGGACAGCTTGCTATAGGAGGAATTTTAGATTAACTGGTGAAAGAGACTGAGTAATTGGCATTTGAATAAAAACAGACAACCGAGGGAGTTAATTTTTCATACCATCACTCCATTAATCTACGTCTCTCTCTGTGCCTCTCTCTCGCTCTCGTCCCCTCGCTGAGCCACAGAGGATATGAGAAAGGAAGTGGCTGCATGTTAAAGAGTGATTTTTATGTTTTTAAATGAGAAACATCCCGTTTGAACATGAAGCAGTGCTATTGTCTGGAGTGTATTAAGATATTTGGGGGGAGTGCTGGTGGAAAAGATAGAGCAGTGTGGGAAATAGTAAGTAAAGTAAGTAAAAGTACCAATACTTTGATGAAATATTACTCAAGTAGGAGTAAAAGTAGTCATCTGAAAATGTACTCAAGTAGAAGTAAAAAGTAGTTCATTTGAAATGTACTTTAAGTAAAAGTTACTTAGTTACTTTGCGTGGGGTGTGAGGGTAGTAAGAAGAAAGAATTATGACAAGGGGTCATATTTCGCCCGGCACGACATAGGATATTACGCCACTTTTGTGTTGGTGCTAATCACATCATCATTCGTCTGGTTCTGGTGTATATTTTCCCCCTGTAGGTCTTCATTGTGCTGAATTTTTATTTTTACTCAGTAACGGATAGGATTTAAAAAGTAACTAAGTACAATACTTGACTCAATACGTACTCAAGTAAAATAAAAAAAATCCTGATTTTAAATTGTACTTAAAAAAAAACAAAATACACACAAAAAGTATTCAATACAGTAACTTCAGTAAATGCATTTTGTTACTTTCCACCTCTGGAAATATGCTAAAGAAGAAAGGAGGAATATAGTTTTAATGGCACCACAATGTTTGGAAGCACAAGAGAACCTGTAGAAGCCAAGTAAATCTAATCCCGGGGGAAGTGTGTTATTCCAAAATGCTATTTAAATCTTACTGAAAATCAGTCATAGAAGGGGAAAAAAAGACATGAAACCTGCCTCATAGGCCGCAAAGGAGGAGTAGATCCTGTGGATGAAAGTAGACAGAGGTCAAAGGTGAAATGGACAAAGTCAGCACCTCTAAGTATGTAGACGGTGATGTGGAAGAAGACGGAGGTTCAGCGATTGAATAAAGGCCCAATGAAATGGGAGGAGGAGGAGCAGGAGGAGGAGGAGGAGGAGGAGGAGGATGGTATGGATGGAATTAAAAGTAGTCAAGCCAGACAGGTTGATAGATTAGAGTCACTGATACGATCCATCCTGTAGGTACACAATCACTCATGTAATGGAGGAAAACGCCAAGCTCAGGCTCATTGTATAATGTGTGTGTGCATGTGTGTACTTCTTTAAGACCTTCTCTGGCATAAACACTGACCTTGTCAGGACCAGTAGTCCTCACAGAGACCAAAACTTGAATCTGAATTTGGGAGAACCTCAATATATGGTTACATTTAGGCCTCAGGATTTGAATTGTGGTCAGGTTAGGGTTTGGGTTAGGACTCAAATGGTCATGGTTAGTGGCTTTTTTTTGCATTCTTGGCCTAGTTCCTCCCCCATCTGGCTCCCTACATGTGCAGAAGCCAAAATCAATATGGCCTTCGCTCTCATTCTGTTCCACGTACGATGGTCCAGAGAGTGAGAACAAAACCTGGAGGATAAAAAGGATAAATATGCTGCTCCGTCAACATGGAATCACTTACAGACTGATCTGAAATTGTCAATTTTCAGGCTTTTTTACCTGCTTAAATAAAGGATATATAATTGACTTGGTTTTCCAAATGAATGGAAGTCAGTGTGGTGTCATAAAAACCATAAAAAGAACAAAGGACAGGAGGACTTGGCTGAGAGAATTACTTATACATGATTATACTGTATTGCCAGAGTGTCCTTGCTCACTCTCTGCCTGTGTGTGTGTGTGTGTGTGACACACTACATGTTACGCACACCTTTGATGTCTGTGAACAAGGCTGAACTTTTAGCCGAACGAAGTATAAAGGGATTATCTGAGCGCGCGCGGAAGCAAAAAAACACGCTCTCCGCTCCCGTTTCTGTTGCCGCGCTGCGTCGCGTTGTGTGAAATATCGCGCATATCGTGTATTTGTGTCACCGTAATCATTGCAATGTGAGACCTAAAAAAACAAGTTTAAAAATCCTTCTCTCTTCTTCCTCTCATCCGTCCTTGAGGCTGGGATGTCCATACTTATTTTATTTATTTGTTTATTTTAAAGATGGCCACATTTGATAATGTGAAGCTTCCCAGGAGTGGATAAATGAGAAAAAACACAACAAAAAAACCACAAAGCAATTCTGCCTTTCTTTCACATCTAGAGTCATAGTAACACAGTAGTAGTATTTACAGGTACAGTCAGGGCCATAAATATTGGGACACGGACACGATTCTCTTCTTTTTGGCTCTATGCACCACTACAATGGATTTGAAATGACATTAACTGTAACTGCTGTAAATTAACTTTAACTGCACACTTTCAGCTTTAATTTGAGGGTATTTACATCCAAAACAGGTGAACGGTGTAGGAACTTTATATATGTGTCTCCCACTTTTAGGGGACCAAAAGTAATGGGACAATTGACTGAAAAGCTATTTCATGAACAGGTGTGGGCTATTCCCTCCCTCTGTTAATATCATTTCAAATCCATTGTGGTGGTGTAAAGAGCCAAAAAGAAGAGAATTGTGTCCATGTCCCAGTATTTATGGACCTGACACCAACAGTGAACGGCAAACCTTATTCAAAGGTTTAATACAATAAATGTACTGTTTTATAACAATTTGTCAGTCATTGGTCGATCAGCTCCTGCTTCACGTGTCTGTCCTGTACAGCAGTTCCTGCTCTTTCTGGAGTTTTATCTCATTTACAGCCAATTTGACAATTCACTTCCACAAATCTGATCTCCGTTGATTTCTTGTTGCGCTGTGCTGAGCTTTCCCTTAAAATTCATCTTATCATTCGTCATTTTGATTTTTTTTTTTTTTTCGCACAGGTGTGACTCACCTCAATTTTCTTTTTTTAAATTTTATTTGAATTTTTCTTAGGCAGACTTTCTTTTGTGCTCCACCGAGCGTCGCTCAATTTTTTTCTTCAAGAGTGAGTTCATTAGAAGCCATGAAAAAGTTCCCCCAAGAACAGATTCAGCACATTTATACACGACAAAGCACTGATTAAAGAAAGCATCAGTCAAAACAGCCACATGCTGGGTTAAATAATGTCTCATATTTGTATAAAACCCTGTTCAGTTTGATCAGCGACCTCTAACGACCTCTCCCACAGGAATCCCACACGGAGCGGCTCGGGCTGTTTTGACAGCAATAGATATCTAATAAAACAGATCGATAACCTTTCCGTCCGTCTTGGTTTAATGATGGACGACGGTGAGATCGCAGTATGATGAGTGTCATCAATAACGTTAAAGGGCCTCACAGGGTGATAGAAATTAAGCAGGATTGCGCGACTGTGCGTACGTGTGTGCGTACGTGTGTGCGTGTAGGTGTTCTCGTGCATGGGCTACGGTGTGCGTCACACTGATGAATGTTTGAGAACAAATCCCTCGAGGAGAATGAATCTCTCTCTCCCTCTCTCTCTCTGTTGTTTCTAAAATAAAGACGGCCTAAAATAATGAGTGCAGGCAGTGACTCAGAGGTTGACATATGGTATTTTTGTGTGACATCATCGTCGGCAGTGCCACAGCCGTAGCACTGAGATTCTGCCAGCGACTGCTCCATGCTCTTTCCAACATGCTGGCTTTGAATTGTATTTTTTTCCCCGTCTACTTTCCTGTTAATAGCTCATGTAATGTACGCTATATCGATCATATCAGTATGTCAATTTATTTCTACCAATACAATACAGATATATAAGTGGGTTTATTTGGATATTTGGGTTTGTTTGTGCGTGCGTGTGAGAGAGAAGAAACTATGTGTAATATATGTATATATATATGTATGTATGTATATATGTATGTATGTATGTGTATATGTGTATATATATGTATGTATGTATGTGTATATGTGTATGTATATATATATGTATGTATGTATGTATGTGTATGTGTATATGTGTATGTATATGTATATATATATATATATATATGTATGTATGTATATATATGTATGTATATGTATATGTATGTACATGTATAAATGTACTTATATATATGTATATGTATGTATAAATGTACGTATATGTATATGTATGTACAGTATATATATCTATATGTACACACACACACACATATCTATATATACACACACACGCATATATATTATACACACACACACATATATATATATTGTGCCTTGAAACATCATTTAAAATTTTCAAAATTGTAAAATGCATGCAGAAGTGTTTATTTTTATATATAGAACGGTACCTAGTTCATGATATAAGCATATATGTGATGCAAAATGAATCTATTAATAAATAAAAGAAACATACAGAAATATCTCATTATAACAGTGTTGAACTAACCACTGGTTATTTGACCCATTTTTTGTGAAAAGTTCAACAGTGTCCAAGTTTCCCTAATATAATGTTTCAAATGAAAAGTCACAAAGCCATCAAAAGTGACATTTACAGAACCGTTGATATTTGAATAATCCTTAATGCTGCCTGTGACCTCAATGAATATTTAAATATTAGGACACCATTTTGTTCCAAACCAGATGCATTGATAAATTAAGTAACATTCTTGCAGCCTCATACAATGAAAGACTAAACAAAAACAAACCCTGGCATTGCCGACACTTGACAATGCCAACGGACATTATTTGGCAGCTGTCAGCTCTAATAGGAGTATGGCAGGGACAGACTTCGGCTCTGTACCAAGCCTACAAGGGTGCACTATCTGGCAGCTACCTGCCTGCTCTGTGTGAGCGTGTGTCAGAGTTAAAGGATGTTTATGTGTCGGAGTGACTCAGAGTGTAACAGACACCCTCTGAGATAATGCAAGCCACCTCTTGTGCCACTACAGCGCCCATTTAGCCTGTGCTATCAGTGTGTGTGTGTGTGTGTGGATCTGAGCATATGTGTGTGTGTGTGTTGTTTCCTCTCGACGCAGAGAAGCCTCAATTTTTAAGTCTGCTATTCCATCGCTTCAAAAGACAAAGAGAAGGAGGAAGCGGGAGAAGACGGATACATCTGAATATCTCATTTCTGGCTTTTCATCCCGACTCACAAAGGCTTTATTTCACATCCTGGTTCAAACATCCCATTCAGAGGCAACAGTTTTTTTTTGGAACAGCTACTAACTACGAACTTCAGCTCAATTTACATAACAATCACACCCTTCAACTGTCATACACTTCAAAAGAAAAAGCTGCGGAACAGAACTGCTCATTACAACAGATGTGTTGTGAAGAGCAGTCGGAAAATTCTTCTGTATGCCGTTGTAAGTGAAGTGTTTTTTTTGTTTTTCAAAATACAGCACTGTGCAAAAGTCTTTGGGCACCAGCAGCTTTGTTGTTTCGTCAAATTCTTTGATCGTTGGCATTTCCATTGGAATTATGTGACTGAAAGTTGAGCTTATATGTAATCAACAACATTAGTTAATGTTCCCTAAGAGAGTCAGGGTCGTGCTAATGTTGAAGTTCAATGTCGCTTTTTCACTACATGGTTCCAGCGTGACTCGCTTCACCTCTGCACATGTTTTGTTTTTTTGTTGCTTTTCCATTAGCGATGATACCTGGTACTTTTTTTTAGTAGCTGTTCTGGTGAGGTTCAAAGCAATCTGAACCAATATTATATGTGAAGTCGAAAACTTGCATTAATCTCCAAAATTTAGCACAGAAATGTCTGGTGTTGGAGGAAGTACTGAACAAATCTTTTTAATTAACTTATTCTAATGATTCAGTACATAAAAAATAACTGTGTGTATCGTATGTAAAACGAGTCGAGCTGTGCCGGGACCATGTCGTGGAAAAGCGGCGTAAGTGTATGTCACACTAAATACTTGACACCTTAACCTGTAGGAGCCATTTTATTTCCTGTTAAATGTTATTTTAAAACTGCACACATGTTTCCCTATGTTTCTGGATGCGTTCCAATGATGGCCCAAGACGTTTGCACAGAGTAATACTCAAGCAAACTATGTACTGATCACTTAGAACAGGGATGTCCAAAGTCCGGCCCACGGACCAATCATGGCCCTGGGGTTCTAACCCAGTTATAACCGACTAAATAAAATTATTATTAAAAAGGTGCGTTTGTATATAACTTTTACTGTTTAAAAAAAACGTCTGAAGCAAACTCGTTCTTGTTCAGGGGCCACATGCAGGACAATTTGATCTCAAGTGGGCCGAACCAGTAAAATAAAAGCATAATAACCTACGAACAACAAGAACTCTGAATGTTTTCCATTTTGTTTTACATTTATTGAAGTGTCTTATACATATAGTTTTGATTTATAATATAACAGTGAACTATGTAAAAGATAGAGAGTCTTTGCATGGTTATATAACTCTCCGCAATCCCCCACCCGTTGTAACGTCTCTGAATTACCCCCCTATCAGAATGAAAGGGTGAGTCACTCGCTGTGTGGCATCATGAACTCCCTCTAGGCCCAACTGTAGGAGCGTTTATACAAACATGCAGCTTCTGTTTGGCAAGAGTGTGAGCAGGATCTGTATTTATTTATTTTTTTGTTTTGTAGGTGGCAAAAGAAAAAAAAAAAAGCAGCATTACGCACAATTATACACCATCACTGTTTAAAAATAGCGAGGTTGTGTGCCCGCGCACAGTTCCTCTGGAGTCTACTGCTGCTGGGAGCCTTGTAATGTAAACTAACCTGCTGTGACAGTGAAGAGTGATTCAGCAACAAAATATTGTGTTATAGACCCCGGAGAGTATGTGTGTGTGTGTGTGTGTGTGTGTGTGTGTATTATACATGTATGGAGAACAACTGAATGTGTTTTGTTTCTCATTTTATTTTTAGCACACAGCAAAAAAAAAAAGTAGACAGTTAAAAAGAAAAAGTTCTCATTTAGTAACACAACCAGGCCTGTGGTACAGCAACAGCAAGACATGTGTCACTTTTAAATATAAGCAAATGTCTGTTACATTCAAACCATTGCCAAATGAGTTGCAGTCGCTCTGTGTTCCTAAATATAGCATTTTTTTGTTTGTTTTCCAAATATTGCTGACTGGTGCAGACTCTGCCCGAAATTCGTGGGTATAACCAGGTAAAAAAGTCTCGTAGTGTGTCCCATATTATGCAAAAACAACTTTTTAATCATTTAAATCTTTATATTTGGGACTCTGGAGGTCCTCCTCAGTCTAAGTGCAGGAGATGAAACACGCAATGTTGACTTCCGCGCTCATTGTTACGTCACAATGCGCTTAATTCCTGGAATTGTTGTCTCGCGGAGCTCCGCTTTGTCTGTAAAACACGTGAGAGTGCTGGCAAAGCAACGGGATCCGAAAACGGGAAGTCCGCAAAAAGTTATATTTTTGGCTTCACAGTGCAGCACAGAGTTCTACACAAACTTCCAGCCTCAGAGGATTTATCTGTCCAGTGGATACATGTTATATATGACAGCAATGTGCCGACTAGAGCCTGTAAATGATCACTTTTCCAAATGCTAACTGCTGTTAGCTCCCAGTAGCCTCTGTGGCTGATACTTTACTGCTTTACTTTTTTTTTAAGGTGGACCTAAAGATATACTACTAAACAGAGCGTTCTGAACAGGGCTGTTTTGTCAGGGTGATTGAACTGCTGTGGTGCTTCATCCTTATGGTATTTTGACCAAAGCATGTCACAGACATGTTCATTAGGACACCAGGGAACTCGCTCGGTTCACTTGGAGAAATAGGATATAATATGACTTCTTTTAAAAAAAGGTGAGGCAAAAGAAGAACTGTGGTTAAAAAACACAAGGAAACGCCTACAAAAAAGTTTCAGAGATAAACGCTACTGCTAAAAATAAACCGGGATGTTCAGTAGGATTTCACAGTCGTACAGTATTTTCATTTGTGAGTTTAAAAATGCACTCTCAGCCAACAGCATTCCCTTAAATAACTGCCTGACTAAGTGCCTGGCGTGTGCCAATGTGCCTGGGTTTGCACCACACAGCTCCAAGTTTACTGAATAATAGTCAGGACACAAGTAACACTACGGCAACAAAAACAGATAAACAACACATTATTTACTGAAGAACTGTAGCAAAAAAAACATTGTCTTGCAAAGCAGACTGTGCTGTTTATCTCTATTAGTATGTTTACATGACAACTGCTAGAAAATGAAGTCATAGAGACAGCAGCGTTAGTTACTCAGATGTCCACAAGGTGCGATAAAGGTTGCGTACTGGAGCTTTAAATAATAAACTCAGTCTTACATTAACTTTTTTTTGAAATTCACGTTTCCAACGCAGACTTGGATTCGCCTTGAGTCAGTGAAGGTCTTCTCTTCCCCTGTGTTTCCAGACAGTTGCGATCGGTCGTTAACAAACACCAACAAACTAGAGCACGGGCAGATACTTTTAACCTTGTAAATAAATTATAGAGTATTTTTTTAGCATTAATTCACATGCAAACACTCACACATGAAACAATCTAAACCAGGGGTGTCGAACTCAAATGACCTGGGGGGGCCAATGAGCGTCTAGTCTGGTCAAGAGGGGCCCGGTTAGGAGAATACAATTATTTCAAAATAAAAGTACTTGTTTTCATATGGAATGATATATACTTCACAATAATATATATATCTATATATATATATCTATATATATATAGATATATATATATATATATATATATATTTATGACACAAAATAAAACTATTAATATTCAACACAGAAATGCATTTAAAATGGCGTAACACCTTTAATTGAAACACCAAACAAGCCTGTATATGTAGTTTAATGTAGAGTGTAATACATATAATAACTGCTAGTAAACATATTATAGTATTATATTCTGTCGATTATTCTGTCACCTTAGCAACTGTGTTCATAAGAAGTTTGACACCTCTGATCTAAACTATACTGCTCTATAAAACAGAGCTTATCTTAAACTTTTAAAGGAGCATTGCAAAATCTCAGTTCAAACCCTATTTTTTAGAGGCATTTGTTTTCATGTTAGTAACTTTCTCTTCTGTTTTAGAGTATTTGAAATTAGAGGAGGACTCGATAAAGACACTGTGGAAATGTCACACTCTAATCAAGCGCCACATGTTCGGAAGCTTCATGGTGACTGACTATCATTGCCGTTTAAGAGGCTAATTGTTTTCGCTATGGATGTCTGAATGATCTCTAATTGCGCTCGACTGAAAATATCATCCACAGTGGAAATTCCTTTTAAAGCAATTACCACACATATTAAACAGCTTCAGGAGGGGGGAAATGCACTCATGCTTGGACTCTAAGGTTTATTTTTTTTCATTTGTCACTTTTATTTGTTGGACCACCAGGATAGCTGCTGGCTTTTTGTGTTTTGTCAAGTTACATTTTCAACCTGGACGACCTTTTTTTGTGTTTCCTCTGACAAAGTCCATCTCACACTGACCCTGTCTCCTCCAGTTCAGACATTTTGATGAAACATTCAGTCACGTTTTTAATGTAGAACAAAGTGTAGGATTAGGTGTAATGTCGTATAGTACATGTAGCTCTGTAAAACAGTAGTAGTTTGGTCTTTTAGAGCAATTTAAAGGTGCATTATGTAATACATCTAAAGCAACTGGCCATAAAATCCTCCTAATATGTCACAGAGACTCAGGAATAATGTTCATATAACAAACTGAACTCACCAACAACAACAGTACAGCCAAAATATTTGCATTAAAAAAAATCTTTTGCGGACTGCAAATCATGTTTTGGCATGTGGCGACACCTACCGCCGTCTACCAATCATTGCAGTCAGTAGAGTCTCAGCTACCGAGCAACCACGGGTTGCCAGTTACGTCTGAGCTAATGGTGGAGAAAACAAAACATAAAAGACCTCGGTATTTTGAATTTGAATGCGGTAACCGTTTTTGGCCACATTCTTACATATGGCGCCTTTAATCTCTCTGTACGTTTGACAGAGGTTCTCTTTAAATGGTCACAATAGAAACAAATCACGAGTGTTAACGATGGCTGAGTTCCATTTAGCTTCAGGGTGAGATGCTGGTTCCCTAGTCGTCGATGCAGTACATGAGTCTTTGTGTCTGTTTAAACCCGTAAAGGCTTCACTGACACAGTAGTACTTTTATTTTATTTAGAGTGGTGTGCAAAATATTGCAAGTTAGCAACTGTTTCCCGGAGCGGGGGAAATGGAGGAAGGATACTGTACAGATAATACAGATAACTTTATTTATTTATCCCCCTGACGCCAATTCAGTTTCACCACTCCACACACAACCATTCATCACTTAGCACAAATCCAGAGTGCACGAGGAAACGCTACATCGCTTGTGGGAGAGAACGTAGTAAGCACTTTATTTTAAAAAAAACACAACAATCTGGAGCCAAAAACAAGGGTAAACATACAGGAAGATAGTGACAAATACCTAAAAAAATACATGCATAAATACATAAATAAGTGCAATAACTAAACGTGACAGCAGAAGGATCGCATGACTCGGATCAGTTTGTCTTCCTGGGAGTTTGCACGAACAGTAACTTCTTCTTGATGGCGTTTGCGTAAATGTAAATAAGAGAATTTAATGTAATTGTTAAACGTTGTTTTGCCAAGTATAAAATGCGTGAGCGTACAAAAACAACAAGGCTGTTGCCTGAAGAAGGCGCTCACGCCTCCCTGTTGTTAAGCTTTGATGACACTAATCTCAGCGTGAGACACATTAACCTGAATCACCGCGGGGAAATAATGTGCGTTTGCTTTACATTTGTCTGTTTCACTTCTGTTTTCATGCATTTGATCCGCACGCAGTGGCAGCATCATCTCGGCTGTTTTTGCACTGTTCTCGGCCCGAGTTGCGATGCTACGTCGCGGCAAAGGTGCAGCTTAGTTGCTCTATTTATCACAACTTAATTAATGAATTAATTGGTTACATTCTTTTTAAGCATGTACGTAAGGAGACTAAAGAGAGAGAGTGATGTAGATGGAGCCTCAGCTCACTTTATTACCTTTAAAAAATGAGAATGGGGGGAGGAGAGTGGAAGACAAATGGAGTAGAGGAGTAGATGTGGACATATATAAATGGGATGAGAGAGAGAAAATTGATTGGTTAGCAAGCAGAACATGCAAAGGTCAATTGAGATGCATGTGTGGCTACACTCCACATTGTAGAGACATATTTTAGTATATATGTCGTTTTTTCAGGTGCTGTTTAAAGCCACTGGAAATAATCCTATTTTAGTTTTTAGCTTTGAGAATAAATATATAAATACGTTTCTGACCATTTACAGTTTTAGCCTATTTTAATTTCGGATACAGACTCATGGATCCCGGCAGGATTCTAAATTCAAATAAAACTTTTTTTTTTCCAAACATTAAATTATCCAGGAGGGAGGTTTTGCTGAGCTGAAAGCTTTTCAGCACACCCCCCCCTTCTTCCCCATCCTTCCTTCATATTGACACCAGGGAACTGAGTACAAGCACAGACGATGGACTTGTCGCTCTGCAGCTCCACTGGAGCAGCTGAATATTGCTTAATGGCACCTTTGCACTGAGAAACATGTCAAGGGAAAATGAAAGAAGTAACAGTTATATTTCACAATTTCCCTGCCCGATATTTGAGATTTTCTTCTACTTTTTCTTACTGGTTTGTTCCACATGGTTAGCTTATGATATTTTTGCATTGTTATTATGGGGTTATGATAAGCATGTGGCCAAAAGTCATGATGGCAGTTACAGTGTTATATATGGAAGACGATTAGGGCCACACTGGAAATATTTGTTTTGACTTTAAAACTCAGAATTCTGATTTTATTCTCAGAATTCTGAGAATAAAATCAAAATTCTGACTTTATTTCAGAATTCGGAGTTTAAACTCAGAATAAAGTCCGAATTCCTAGTTCTAAAGTAATAAAGTCCGAATTCTGAAAATAAAGTCCGAATTCTGAGAATAGTCAGAAATTCTGAGTTTAAAGTGAGAATTCTGACTTTATCTCAGAATTCTGAGTTTAAACTCAGAATAAAGTCAGAATTCTTAGTTTTAAAGTAATTAAGTCAGAATGTTTACTTTTCATGTCAAATTTCTGAGAACTTCTGACTTTATTCTCTGAGTTTAAACTCAGGATTCTGAGTTTTAATGTCAGAAATTTGAGTTAAGTCAGAATTCTGAGTTTAAAGTCTTAACGCAAATGTATTTCCTGTGTGGTCCTAATCCTCTTCCGTAGTTATACCAGTTTCCATTTAGTTTTAATTTCGTCTTAAACAAATCACTGAAAAAAAAAATAATATTCCAAGCTTCACCGTGGTGGATTATTCTTATTTTGAAGGTTCTACTGTTTTGGGTTTCGTGACATCGTGCTGGTGTTCATGTTTTTATGCTTACTGCTCTCACGACCACAGGCGGTTATCTCACAGCGGGCCTATAAAAATACAAGTGCTCCATTGCATTTTTAGAAGGTTGTGCCAAGGTTTCAACAGCGAGATTAACGGCCAGGAAATATTCATGGGCCTCTTGATAGCAGCGCTCGGGTCACAGCTGATTTGTCGACAAACGCGGCTGTGATTTCCTCGTCAATAATGACACGTTGATGCTGAGCCTTTGCTTTTTAGTCCGCGTTAATGTGCGCAACACAACACCGGGAAGTTTACAGAACTAATTAGACGACTGGAAAGAAAATAAAACTTTTTCATAAAAGCAGCATTAGAACTTATTCCCTCTGTCTTTGTGTCTGTTTATGAGTAGCATATCTCAAATGTTGTTGATGTTTTATAGGGTTATGCCCCATGAAAGAGATCCTTAGATGTTGGTGGTGATTGAGACATGGATCCAGATTTGGGATTGTTTTATACCAGTACTCTCAAATTAGTGTCAAGTCTGGCCAGTAGGGGGCCAGTCAAGGGAAAAAAAATAAGGTAACTTTTTGGGAAATAACAACTCTTCAGGAGCAGTTGTTTCACATAATTTCAAAATAAAAGTCTATGTTGATATGGACCGATCTAGTTCACAATAAAAACTTTTTTATTAAGTCATTATAATTTGATACTTATTTCATACTGATGTGGGCCACATTAAAGTCATTGGAAGGCTGAATATGGCCCTCGAACCACAAGTTTGAGACCCCTGTTTTAAACAATTGTTAACCTGCCATGAGAGGGTATTTTTGTGAGGTCGTATGCCTTTTGTATCTATTTTCTTTAAGCCTTGCATTATAGTGTTTGTCAGGTCAGGACCTGTGTGCACTGATTTCTTTTTCTAATCTATCAAAGGTCACGCTAACTAGCCTAAAGCTAATGTGAAGTACTAGCACATGTACAGTATAGTACATCAAAATGCAACAGGTTGTGTTTGTATGGGGATTTGGGAAAACAAAAAAAACAGCATGGAGAATCTGAGAGAGTGCAGAGTTTTTTTTTTTGCTCCACCTTGTTAAAAAGGAAACAAAGGATGGAGAATGCGGTGGCTGACAGTAAAAGAGGCATTAATATCAGCTGTTTTCCCACCGGGACTTTTATTGTAGCTATTAAACTGTGATTACTCACATGGCATCATCGTACGAGACAAATGAGATCACCGTGTGGCTGAAACCACCAAGTGAATAAAAAACAACTCTGTGCTCCGTCCTTCACAGAATGTACCGGCAGAACGGCTCCACTTATGTACTTGAACCATCTGTTTATGAAAACGGGTCAGAACACGGATTTTCAACAAGCTCTTCCCGAGATAAAGTAGTCACTCAAACCTAACCTAACAATGGACACGTGGAAGCCTCTAAACCTGTGGAAACATGTAAACAAACATATGTTACAGTCAAACCATTATCAAATGAGTTCACACACTGCAGATTAAGTGTGTCATCTCCCAATGTTTTGATCTACTTATTTTTTTTTAGACTTCAGTGTTTTCCCTCATGTTAGCCTTTCCTTCCCTTCTTCACTTTCCTCATCTCTGTTTTATGTGAAATACTTGTTGTGGTATTTAACCTCTGTAGGTTCACCGCTGACCCAATTTCAGGTTTTGTTGGATGTTAAAGGTGCCATATGTAAGAATGTGGCCAAAAACTGTTACTACATTCAAATTCCAAATACCGAGGTCTTTTAGGTTTCGTTTTCTGACGTAACTGGCAACCCGTGGTTGCTCGGCAGCTGAGGCTCTACTGACTGCAATGATTGGTAGACGGCGTTAGGCGGCGCCACATGCCAAAACATGATTTTATAACATAAGCATGATTTGCAGTCTGCAAAATATTTTTTATTAATGCAAATATTTTGTCTGCACTGTTGTTGTTGGTGAGTTCAGTTTGTTATATGAACATTATTCCTGAGTCTCTGTGACATATTAGGAGGATTTTATGGCCATTTGCTTTAGATTTATTACATAATGCACCTTTAAGATGTGAATGAGGGGTCATTAGAGTAAGAGAAACACAGTCTGCTTTTGTATTGTATTGTATTGAGTGCTGCAGCTTTATGGGTCATGTTGTTGTTGTTGTTGTTGTTGTTTGTGGCTGAGTGACTGAGAGATGGAACAGTGCAGTTGAGTGTGTTTGAAGCACAGGAAGCTGTTTATTTATACATTGGGTTTCAATTGTTAAAATTTCCCGCTGCCTGAACTCGGTTCTGTATGGAGATTGCATGTTTTTGGGCGCGGCTTTTCTCACGGTCTGTAAAAACATGCAGAGGTTAATTGAGCATTCCAAATTGAATGAATGTAGGTGTCAACGTGAGAGCGACTGGTTGTTCGTCTCTGTCTTTTGGCCGTGTCCAGGGCGTACTTTCACTCTGTCAGCTGAGATTGGCTCCAGCCCCTCTGTGACCTCCATGTGGAGGATAAAGTGGACACTGAACTGCTGCTCGTCTGCTGTTTACAGTGTTGGCCTAATGTCAGTCGCTATAAAACATAATTTATTTCTTTAAATTAATGGAGCTTCTCCTCGACCCTTTTTACTGAAGCCTCTTGGACTCTACAGTATGTTCTGAGATTAGGATGGACTGAGCTTTTTAAACATATAAGTAGAATAATACCAGCTTCAGTTATTTCTGATTTATGGATTGTACTTAGTTATTCATTGTATTAGTTGATGTATTATAATTTCAGATTGCTGTAAACGTGTTTGTGTGTTTGTTTCCTTTCTCCCAGAACGCTGACGGAGCTTTTAAAGCAGCCTGGAGAGGCAGGAGCAGTGGACGGAACTGGGGTTCATCATCCTTTGGGGACCAACGGCATTTCTGCCCGAGTGATACGCTCCAACAACGGTCAGTCACAGTCCAACTGTTTGCATTCAAACGAACTGAGCTGGTGTAAAATGAAAGTGAATAAATCCACGGCTATCTACGCCCCAAACGGCTCCTGGCACGAAGTCGTGAGAGGAACCTATTGTTAATCCTTCAGATTATTATTATTATTCCGTATCATTGCGCCATTAAAACTCTGGAAACTTGGCAAGGAGGTCAGGTCTGGTGAAAATGACAACGGCTTACGGCTCGGACCTGTGCGTTGCACCAGGGCTCTATAGTGCCCCCCTAAGGTGAAACGTGGATGGAGCAAGCCAAATTTAAGTTGCACCGAATTTCAGGAAACTTGGTGGGAACCTTTAACAGCCCAAAATGAACAAAAGAGTAAATTGGGACTACGTTCTAAACTCAACAGGAAGTCAACTATTTTGAATTTGGCATCCATCTTTTTACGATTGTTGACGTTTTTACCTAGCTGTTTAACAATGAATTTAATTTAGAAATAAACATTCATCAATTACTGTAAGAAAACTATTTAGATTTACTTAATTCCCACATTTCTCTCTCTCAATGCATTACATATATAAAAAAAACAATATTTGGATTTTCCCGCACAAGTATATCCTAGTCTGGATTCTCTGTCTCAGAGTGACCATCCAAACTGAGAGCGACTCAGAAACAAGGAGGAGGATTAATGGCGAGAACTGGGCTTTAATAAACCTTAATATCCACTGAGAGACTCCTTCAGGACTCTGAAATGTGCATAAACTCACCACCAGTGCTCTTCCTGTCAGACCCACTCATGCTGACACAATTACACACACACACACACACGCGCACACACACACTGTAGGTCTCACTCTTTCACGCTGTCTCTCAGTCATATTCATGGACACACGCACACACACACATGTAAGCTCACATGTGTCATCCGTGGACGAAGAGGTGCAGGGACAGACGGGTCATTTTTAATCAAGATGTAATTAGCCGTGCTGCAGCTCCAGAACCACAGAGGCGGCACTGTGTGACCCATCTGTCTCCCTCTTCATCCAGATACACACACACACACACACACACTTTCTCAACATAACCCAGTGCATATTAAGTGCATTGAGACTCAAATTAGTGGGCGTACAGTATTTCCTGGGGGCTCATTTGTGACAAGAGTGATGGCATGTTTTCAAGGACAAAGGTCCCTATTGTCTCACAATCTTATCCTTGTCATTAGGCAGAGCAAAGCGAGACGCAGTTATTTCTGTTACCAGGTAGAAATGTTGTTTCTATGATGCACGTTAGAAGATATTTCCAGTTGCCAACAATTCTGATTACTCAGAAACACATGCAGGCTCTAGACAAAGATATATTATAGATATTATATTCCATGTACAGTGCTTAACAAATGTATTAGACCACCGCAAAAAGCCACAGCTGCCCTAAATTAACAGCATTGGTAATTATCAAGATCATTTTTTATGTTTCTGTAACGGTTAACACACCAGTATGCAGAAGCGCTTTAACCAAATTATTCATTCTAAAATCTAATTATTCTAGTAAAGCACATTATTATTGATTAAATTGTCAGATTATAGTTATTTACTTGCATTCCTGAACGGAAACATTTTTTTTAGTGGTTGAATGTTATGCTTGATGATTAATTAAAATAAATAACAATATTATGACATGTGGTCTAATAAATCCTTTAAGCACTGCATATAGATCAAATATTCATGTGTTAAATTTCGCACACATGTACTTGCACAATGCAGCATTTATCCACACATGCAGAGAAAAAAAACTTGACCGTTAAATCTTTCATCCTCCCACCATTGCAATTAACAAGTTCTTAGCCTCTTTTTCACCCAATGCTGTGCTTATTATCGCTGTTTTTTTTTCCAGCATTGCTTTCCTTTGCTCTCTCCAATCCCTCCCCTGTTATTAAATCCCTCATTTTCACCTCCTTTGTTTTCTCACATCGCTCGTGTTGCCTCTTCTTGACATCATTACATAACCACGGACACGTTTGTTCAGCACATACTTAAAACAGTACGATAGAATTGTTTCGGTCTTCATCATCATCATCATCATTATTATATATTACTATAACCTTTGTATATTAATGCAGATTTTTTTATCGAATGAATCGGTGAAAACAAAACAAAAAACACTCCTGCAGTTTTAAATCAGCGAGAAACGAGTCTTAACCACAAAGTGGTTGGGGATAAATGAAAGAGGTGTTAAATAAGGGTGTGTGTGTGTGTGTGTGTGTGTGTGTGTGTGTGTGTGTGTGTGTGTGTGTATGATAACAGTCGAGATGATGGGATGAAGTCATCCTGATCCTGCTGTGTCAGCCATCACATACACATAATCACCTCTTAATTAAACACATTTAATCCCCCAGGCCAATTATAGAGATAGAGAGGGAGGGGGAGAGATATATGTAGATGGACAGAGAGAGAGAGAGAGAGAGAGAGAGATGGAGGGAACTGGAGATGGGGAGAGAGCGAGACTCACTCACTTGTGGTGCTCCTTGACCTCAGTGTTGATTTTGATCAAGTCAATCATGCCATTTAGAAGTATTCATGTGATTGCACTGAACTGGTGTTTAAATGTTTTTAATCTTATAATCTTAATAATATACAGTATATATATTTATATATAAGTGTTGTCATAAACATAAGTGAATCACGATCTAAGCTATAGATAAAACTGTGGTGCACCACAGGGATCTATTTTAGGCCCGATACTCTTTTTGATCTCTGGCATGCTGACTCTGTGATGTCATCAGGACACATGACCTCATATTTCCAAAGCCATTGTTCACAAGTCACCAGACTTGAATCATCAGACCTCAAAGAGCGCTCTAGTCTTCTGTTCGTCACCTTTTTATGATCCAAAAAGTTATAACAAATACCCACAGTGAGGCAGTATTCTAGCAGCAGAAGAGTGTTGATAATTTTAACAATAACAGACTCACATTCTACCTTTTTTAGTTTGACTTCTAATAGAATTCCTGTTTCATATTTTCTGCAGAAATGTAGTTTATTTATTATATTCTTTAAACCAGCTCATAGTTTTCTGCTGATTTAAATAGTTTTTGTTTATGTTTATTGTTGTGCATCTATTACATGTATAATGGTACTATATATGTTCTACCATATACCATTAAACATGCAGTGGTCACTGTGTTATTAATCGTACTGAAAAGTGGATTTTGAAAATGAGGCTGACATTTAGTATATGCATACAACTGTTATTTACCCTGACCCTTTACAGTGGTCCTTAACTTATCTAGTTCATTTGTCCATGTCGCTGCTCTGTGTCATGCAGCTACAGGCTGGAGAGAGACTTGAACTGATTAGGATGGAAATAGCCCGAACAAGTTCTGAGCTTTTTTTCCCCTAATGAAGACGGCCGCCAAAATCCTTGTGTTTCCTCTCTGGGAAAAGAATGATTCAACTTCCTCTTCTCTCCTGCACTCAATATCATGGCAGATATATATTTTTCATACCACATAACAGTATGTACGAACGAAGGCATAAAAGCGGTAAGCTTTTGAGAGAGGGAGACAGAGAACGGTTGTGTGTAGTTAAAAGACGGTTGACATTGATGACAGAGAATGGGTCACCATTTCACAGTATAAGCATTGACATGTGCAGTGACATGAACAGGAAGTGAGGCCAGGGAATGGGAAGAAAGAGTCATTGAAGTTAGAGAAAGACAGAAGATGAAAGGGTGGTGGTGGATGTTAGACATGAATGTTTTTACTAAACCTTACTTTTTACAACTTTGGACCCCACTCAGTATTGCTTTTATTCATCCAACTTAATTTAGTTTCATTTTAATTTACTTCAAAGCATTCGCTCGCCGTTGACTTTGCTCGAGGTACCGAAGAAGAAGATACAAAACACTGTGCTCCATTGTTTTGATGTTGCTGCTTTTTTTTTTATTTCAATGGCTCATTTTCTTTATAGCACTTCACAGGGCAGACAAACCACTAACAAAAACCCTATAACCTTTAACCTTTTATTTTACCAGGATTACCTCAAACCTCATCAAGGTCAGAATAACATTGGACACACAATGAATTGACTGTAGGTGTGACCATGATAGTGGATGACTCTGTTTCCCTATGTCAAGCTGAGATTGGCCCTAAGCAGCCCCCATGTGGAGGATAAAGCAGGTAGAAGATGAGTGAGAGTGAGTGAGTAATCCCATCGAGATTGTGAATCTCTATTCCAAAGGTGTCTTGCCCAAGAGGCAGCAGCAACATGTCAACGAAGACAACTCGTCTAAATTACTAAAGACAGAAACCTAAAAGCAGAGACAGGCCAAGAGATTTAGATTCTAAGTCCTTCAGTCCTGTTGTTGTGTAGAGTCTGGAGGAGCACAATGCCTTCTTCCACATTCTGTTCATACACTGGGGATGGAGAGTGTGTAAAAGTCCTGACAAGTGTCCATCAATTCTTTGGTGAAATACAAACATAGGTAATGGGGAAGCAGAACATTAAGTATATGAGTAAAAGTGTTCATCACCTTTCCAATTTTAGTGTGAAAGAATCTAAAGAGAGAACAACATGTTAGAGAGAGTAACAACCTAAGTGAGGGAATGAAAGAATGAGTGAAAGGAAGACAGGAATACAGAGAATTAGATGTTAGCAGGGAGAGGGATAGCTGTTCAGATGCTGTCTGGTTCTTTTCCTGTGTGGAGAACTCCCCTGAGGCCACTTTGGACACACACATATACACAACATATGCATATTGTTCCATTAAAAAAAAAAAAAAAAAAAGCTTTTGTCACCTGAGCACAACACCTACTGGGAAAGTTTGATAAAGTTGTGAAGGAAGTTAATGTTTCTGTCTGTATGGTACCACCAACTGCCGAACACAAATCCCTCTTTTTCTTGCTTTATAATTGTAGTCGGGCACTTTCAGCACCATGGACAGCGGCAGGGGAATTTCTTTCTTTTATTTTTTTCTCCTTCTTCTTCTTCTCCTCAGCATGGCTTTGCTTTGAATCACATTAGACTGGCAAACATCAATCCAAGTCAACTTCAAGAACGCTGGATGGATGAAAGACAGACTTGCCCACACATACACACACACACACACACGCACACACACACACACTCACTCACACATGAATAATGCAAGGCGAGTACAGTGTAGGAGCTGCTGAGGACTAAGCGGGTGTTGAAACAGTGTAAACAAGAAGTGAGGCTTAGTGGGACAACACTTTTGAGACTTAATAGGTTCCACTCAGAATGCAGCAAGCTAAGCGGCAAAGCTGCGAGCTCCTGATTTCTACGTGGAACGAAGACATAACGGCGGAACGTTTAAGGTTAGAAAGAGACTTTGCACATGAGCAACACTTTGTGTGCTTGCTGAGAAAATAACTACTCAAAGACCGTATGACTGCACAAAAACCATCAATTAAATACTCTGCTTAATGATACCTTGGACTCTGTCATCAATACACATTAGAATGAGCCACAGGCTTAAGCACTTATATTACAGTTAACCTTCAAACAAACGACGCTCCTCTGTGAGAAATGCATGGGGCGGTGGATTCTACATCCGGGCGGACTCCACTGGAGGTTTCTCCTCTGGTACAGAAGAGGATTTGCATTTGTGGGGCATAATTTGCATGTTGCTGGCCTGCAAGAGACGAGAGAGAAAGGAAATAAAAACATCAGAGTAGAGAAGGGAGGAAGGGATGCTGAGATGGAGAGAAGTGGGAGGAGGAGCAGGAGGAAAGAGAGAGGGAGAGAAGGAACGAAGGGAGGAAGGAAGGAAGGAGGGTGTGTGTGTGTGTGTGTGTTTGAAGCAGAGAAAGTGCAGTGGAGGGGAGATAGCATCAGTGTGACATTGAAATCAAAACAAGGAAATGAGTATCATGGGAGCCTGCAGGACGAGTGTTAAGTGAAAATGTGCACAGGCTGGGAGTTAGTGTGTGTGTGTGTGTGTATGTGTGTGTGTGTGTGTGTGTGTGGTGGAGTGCGACAGAGTGTTTGTTTACATCTGTGCACCCTTGATTCCTTTTGAGTGTCACTACAGTGCCACATGGGGCCAGTGCCAATTATATCTGCACTGACATCATCACCAGAGACCGATGGAGAGAATGAGAGAGAGAGGGTGTGTGTGTGTGTGTGTGTGTGTGTGTGGGTATGTATATATATATATATATATATATATAACTTCATGCACATGCAAACATTAAAAACACGCACTCAAGCGTGAACATACAGTCTGTACACCAGGGGATAGCTTGTCGTAAAAGGTCCGGTGTGTCTGAATTGGTGACATCTGGTGGTGAAGCTCTGCTCACCCCTCTCTCTCATTAGGGAACTTTGGTGGCCTTTTTCCACGCTTTCATTTTCCCATCCTTTCTTCCCTTTCCTCCTTTCCTGTTTTCCTTCGTCTTGTTTGCGTCATACGCTTCCACCTTCAAAATGGCGTGTGCACATTCTTGCTGCTCCTGTAGGAAACATGACAGGGGTGGAGTGGATCAAATAGATGAATGACCTTGCCTGCATATAAACGGCTATTAATATTTAGGAGTTGTTTTCTTTTCAAAGCAATTATAAACATACAAAAACATACTAATTGGTAGTGTATTAAATTTCTACTAAAATACCCTCCTACATCCCACACACTGGACCTTTAACGCAGCTGCATTTTTACATTTATGTCTGAATGACAACCAGAAAATGACTTTCTGACGGCGCTGCAGCCTCTGATTGACTGTCGGCCGCTGCCGTCGTCGACCCGAGTCGCACATTTCATGGGCGTCACAGGAGGAGCATCGCATGCCAGCGTGTGATACGATGCCAGTGTGCATATGCTTTAATGGAACTGTAAACAGCCGCTCAGACGACGGTGACTCAGAGAGAGAGAGAGGGGGACTTTACTTTGACTTACACACTGATATGTTTCTTGCTGCCAAAGAAAAGTAAGCAGCAAGGACACACTGCACTATTCCTATTAAAGCAGATATTCCAGCATGTTAACCCCATTCACTCAACCCAACACTTCTCATCTCCTCCTCCCATTTTATCCTTTTATGACCTTTTCTCTCCTGCTTTTTTCTGTTTGATAGAGTTTTTTATTTTTCCACTTGATATTTGTGCCTTTCGCTCAACCTTCATGTGAGCTTTGAAATAATGTCTTATTATCTGACAACCACAGGAGGAATTTGACTCTTAATTTCCTTTGCCTGGATCAACTTCAAACTTCTCTCTCCCTCTCCTTCAATCATCCACTCAAGCGTTTGACTACTGGCTGAATTACTTTAAAATAGGGCATAAAAAACTCCAATTATAAAACATGTTTTTGTGTTTTGCAGCTTCATATTTACGATGAATTTCACATTACACACAAGTCTCCTTTTCTCTTTAAGATACCGATCTTATAATGACGCACACAAACATTCACACATGATACCAAATATGCAGACACAGGTAGAACACCATGTATATTGTATTTTCTTTCTTTCTTTCTTTTTTAAACCTTTATTTGACCAGGAAAAACCACATTGAGATTGAAAATCTCTTTATCAAGTGTGTCCTGTGACAAGTTCGTTCAAATACCATTGGTGAGAAATGGCCAAAATCACCCCAAAAAAATGGCCGTTCAACCCAAGATGGCGGCCTTCCTGTAGGACTTACGGCAAAGTCGTCATTGACTTTTTGGACCGTCCTGACATGATTAACATGCATACCAGTTTTCGTTAATGTACGCAAAACGCCACAAAAAGTCACCTGATGAAAGCTGGTTTTCACGCACGTAAGCCCCTCCCACTTCCAGTGACTTTCACACATACATTTTCACCAGGTCTGATGCGGTCGCAGGAATCTGTGAGTTTTGAGGCCCTCAAAACCGTGATTTAAAAAGAATAACTCCTTGTGTTTCCTACGCACCTTGGGCTCGGACCCTAACACGGCAACAGGCAAACAGCCGCCATACGATGATCAAATATGCATAGATACAAGGAGAGCAACCTCAAAATTAAAACAGCTAATGCACCTAACAGAAATAACATGAAAACATCCATCCATCCATCCATTATCTACCGTTTGATCCTCCACCAGAGGGTCGCTGGGGGTGCTGTGACTGTCTCAGCTGACATTGGGCGATAGGCGGGGTACACCCTGGACAGTTCGGCATGAAAACATGAGAAAATTAAATTATCAAAACATAAAATCCATGACAAATAAAACCCCAACAATGTCCATGACAGACGACGCACATGTAACAGATACTAGATATGCAGATCCAGGTACACCACCATCAGGTAATGCCAAATATACAGACGTATCAGATGAATACATATACACATAAAGCAGACATACTGTCACAGATATACAGATATAGCTTATATAGCGGATGCAGACTGCAGAATTGTTCCACTGATTGTCACAGTGGGTAAATCTGGTGCAAATCTGGCTGATAATTGGACTGTGCATCACAAGCTTTACTGTCTCTTTCCCCCGTCACAGTCTTCCTCTATCCAGTTCCCTCTCATAAGCCACCAATCTCGTCTTATCTTCTGTCCTCTTTCTACTCACAGCTCTGCTTCCCTCGAGGTCTCCCTCTGTCACTCTCTCCACTTCTTCTCTTTTTTTTTTCTCTCTCCACATCTCCTGACACTCTCCCCTTTTATCTCCCCCCCCCCCTCGCCCTTCTTTCATTCCCTAAATCATAGCCTGAGTGTCAGCAGACGGAGCTGTCTGATCTCTCACTCTCCTACTGAACTAAAGTCACCCCGAGATCATCACACAGCTAAAACAAATAGACCTGATGTTCCTTTTGGTGGTTTTTGTTCAAGTGAGTTGAGTTGTAGTGAACTTGTTTTAAGCTACAAAAGAGATGATTTCCTGCTAGTCTGTGTGATTCTTTCTTCCAAACAGACTCAGTTTCTTTCTCAATCTTTTTAAAGTCCTGATTTCTTTATTTTCTTTAATTTTATTCATTTATTTGTGAAGCACGAAATGCTCCACGGTCCTCATCTTGATGCAGGTTTGCAGCGCGTCATCTGAGATTTTGCTTGAATAATAAGTACGACTTTATTCTCATGATAGTATGTCTTTATTCTCGAAAGATTAAAAAAAAAACAAAAAAAAAACATTTGGCCCTAATACTCCGTCGTAGTAACTCCCGATTTTTCTCCCACTAAGATCGATAAAGGATCTTTGTCTTATTCCTAGAATTCCCACAGTATAATGAAATGAAATATACACAGTATATTAAAGTCCTCATAAACTGGGTCAAACATCCTTGTAATGTTTCCAGGATCTCTGTGGAATGACTGTGCTCGGGTGAAGTTAATTTCTTCTTACAGTCGTAGCTTAGAGTACGACCCCCGAGCCGTTGATGTACAGGACATTTTTTCGCTGACAAACGTATACGGCGTGCATGGAGCGCAGAGTGTCTGCAGGGATCTGTGTAGTTTGTGTGTACATGTGTGTGCATTCTATGTATGTGTGTGTTTGTGTGTGTGTGTTGGGGGAGCATTGATCTGGTGCAGTGTGGGGACTATTATTCCTCGAAAGTCATTTGAAGGACACCAGACCTGCCTCTGCAGCCCCCACGCATCAAGCAGTCATGACAGGGCACACACACACACAGATTTGCACCACTATTCTTCTTAGAACACTGCATTCACCTCCATGTATTTGAATCAGACGACCACAAACCCATCCATCCATCCATTTTCTACTGCTTTATCCTCCACAGGGCGGTCGCATAGGGCGATAGGCGGGGTCACACCCACATAAACAAACAACCATTCAACCATTCACTCTCACATTGACACCTACGGTCAATTTAGAGTGGACAATTTACCTAATACGACCAATTAATACCTTACCTTAACATAAGTACAATTCAAATCTCAAACTTAACCAGTTCTTCAGAAATTAGCACTAGGTTTTGGACTTTTGGAACCCAATTCTAACCCACGTCTTAACCCTGTAAAAGCCATTTTCATGGGTGTCATGATGTTAGGACTCGCCAAAAAATGTCCTCACAGCCATTGTGCTGAATGACGACATATACATTGCAGCTTAATTGTGACAAATGGCGGTGAGCGTTGGCGAGACGTTGTCACTGTGCACACTTTTGTGTGTGTTTGTTGATGTGGAGAGAGAGACTCGTTGTGCGTCGCCTCCTCTGCCTGCAGCCGTCCCCAGGGTCAACCATCGAGGACCGATGGACACATTTTTAAGCTTTTGACCTCAAAACTACAGCTGCGTGAATGAGTGGAAACGTGAGGCGTGTTAGAATTTGCTTGTGTTCAGTAATGTGTGTGTCTGTATGTGTGTGTGTTTGTATTCCAAGGATCCAGGATAATACTGTAGATCCTTTCTTTATTATTCTTAGCACTGCTGTACGAGCAAGCAGAGGGTGACCTTTCTGTGTCAGGAGCAATGAGCGGGGAAGTAGTTCAAAGGGAGAATGTGAATTTCCATGGATGTGAAGAGTGTATGTGTGTGTGTGTGTGGGATTATTTGTGTGTGTGTGTGTGTGTGTGTGTGTACTGATATAAGCTGCTACTAAGCCCCTGAGTGAGGTGCAGTGTGTGTCCATACATTAAATGGCCAGGATTAGCCCGACTGCCGCGGGCTCACTGATACTATTACTGCTGTGGAAGCAACTGAGAGGGATTGGTCTCCATTTTAGCTCTGTTATTCTGTTATAATGAGGTGAAACCCTCGTCACTAAGGACTCGGTCGTTTCCAGGTTAAAGAGGCAAACCAAGTGTAGTACTTATATACTTATATGAGGATATTTCTACAACTGTCAAATACAGACTTCTGTCTAATTCTGTAAACATGTTCATTGAACTTTTCCCACAATAAAACGTCACCTTTAACACCTAAGCCTCATAACGTCCACCTGGACAGTTCTTTCCCTTTATTTTAACCATAAAAGGGCCAGAAAATGTCCTGTGACAAAGTTTTTTTGCAAATTTTTCCAGAATAACGTTCAATATCTGGCAGTTATTTACAATTTACTGCATGTAAATGTCGTGTATTAACAATTTAAAATGAAGAAGACCGTTTTATACAGTATAAAACATATTTAAATTAAAATGTATTTGAGTCTTTGTCTTAGTGAGAGCGAAAACAGGCCAAAAAATCGAAGCCAAGTACAGGCTTTTTTTTCCAACTCTCCAACTCTATTTTGACAGCTTCCTGCTACAGAGCGTGTTAAATTACCATAATAAGCACATGTTGGCTTTGACTTGCAACTTCTCACCTTTCAGAAACCATTGGAATTTTTCCGATAGCACAAACCGTTGTGTTATTACAGTAATGCAAAGTCATCAGTCAGTCAAACGTGTCATCTGCGATATGCTCGGTGTTAAAGGGTTAAGTTTGACCCTGTGTTCCATTAAAGGTGCCATATGTAAGAATGTGGCCAAAAACGGTTACTACATTCTAATTCAAAATACTGAGGTCTTTTAGGTTGCGTTTTCTGACATAACTGGCAACCCGTGGTTGCTCGGCAGCTGAGACTCTACTGACTGCAATGATTGGTAGATGGCGGTAGGTGGCACCAAATGCCAAAACATGATTTCAAAACATAAACATGATTTGCAGTCTGCAAAAGATTTTTTCTAATGCAAATATTTTGTCTGTACTGTTGTTATTGGTGAGGTTAGTTTGTTATACGAACATTATTCCTGAGTCTCTGTGACATATTAGGAGGATTTTATGGCCAGTTGCTTTAGATTTATTACATAATGCACCTTTAAGTTATTAGCCCTTAGAGGTAGACATTAAAAGTGTAAGTTTCCCCCTCAAGGAGTTTTCTTGTAAATAAACAAAATAAATGTTTCCTCCCTCAAAAAATAATGTAGTTGAATCAGTTTTAACTTCTTATCCCCTATCATTATTGGCTCATGCTGCATATCTTGGCACATCACCACTTCCTGTAGGTCAGTTTGAGCCAGTATCTGTGCTTGATTAAAAACTTGCTAGTAATATAAATAACGAAGTGAAGTATGGATACGGGAATTCTGTACTTAATTACATTACAACGCTGTATAGACATAAATAATAAGGCTTTTCTCAACTTAGTTTATGTTTGTCCTAGTGATTTAAATGTGTATGAGTCATCACGTAAAAAAAAAAAAAAAACTCACTGAATAAAAGTTAAACTTGATGATGACGAGGATAGGATGGGGACGCAGATAAAAATGCCTCGTGGTGTTTATCATCTAACTGTCCAGTCGCATTATTTACTCTGCGCTCACACTGAGCATCTGAACATGTGTCCTGTCATGTTCCCTCTCAACCAGAGCAATTTTCCTTAATCAAACCTGTAATCTCGTACAAGCTCGGTCTTGCAGTTACAAGCTTGAAGATCATATCAGACCAAGAGGAAACCTCGTATCCCCACCGTGTTAAATCTGAGGGGGGGGGGGGGAAACGCACATCACACAGCATAAGGTTTTAGTCCTGCAGCCATTATTGTCACAGACTTGAAAAAATAAAGAGTTATAGGGAGATTAAAGGTGCCAGGTTTCCACAGGATGTGACTGATTCATTATCACAGCTTTGCAAGTGAAACAATGCAAGTGAAAGAATATGTCTTTGATAACGACGTTTCCCTGCGTCTGCAAAGGTTGCTCCCTCTGTGATTAAAGTGTGTGCGTGTGTGTGTGTATGCGTGCGTGCGTGCGTGCGTGTGGTGCGACCCCATGTTAAGAAAAGCAATGTTGTAACATATCTAATAATCTCACAAGGGAATATAGGTCTTATAAAGGAATGTGGAAGCCCATGTGAGCATGACATGAACAAATGACACATACATACGTTTTTGTCTCCTGTCCCAGGCCAAAAAACACACACACACACACCCACACACACACACACACACACACACACACACACACACACACACACACACACACACACACACACACACACACACACACACACTCTTGTACTTGCTGCATACTGAGGACCAGCATTTCCACTTTATAAATCAACACAATTACAAATATATCTACTTCATGAATGTCATCTATAAAGAACTACTCGGGGCAGTACCATAAAATGTCTGCAGGTGGAGCCCCAGAGCAAAACGTGTGTGAAACACCCGGGCTGGAAAACGGGTTTTTTGATTATAGCATGTTTACAACCTAAGGAAGTGATTTCAATGAAAACAAAGTGAGGACCGGCCAAAATGTCCACACTTTGTAAAAATGACCTCACTTTGTTGGTTAAAAACCCTCACTGGTCCTCAGTATGCCGCAAGTACAAGAACACACACACAGGTTTGCGCAGTTATTTTTCTTAGAACGCTGCACTGACTTCCATCCCTGACATTATCCATTACCAACTAATGATAACCCTAACCTTAACCTAACCACAATTCACATCCTTGTTCTAATATTAAAGGTGCATTATGTAATAAATCGAAAGCAACTGGCCGTTAAAACCCCCCTAATATGTCACAGACTCACCAACAACAACAGTACAGACAAAATATTCACATTAAAACATTTTTTTGCAGACCACAAATGATGTTTATGTTTTGAAATCATGTTTTGGCATGTGGCGCCACCCACCGCCGTCTACCAATCATTGCAGTCAGTAGAGTCTCAGCTGCCGAGCAACCACGGGTTGCCAGTTATGTCTGAGCTACAACGAAAATACCTCGGTATTTCGAATTTGAGTGTAGTAACAGTTTTTGGCCACATTCTCACATATGGCGCCTTTAACACATTCCTCTCAAATCATGTTCTGCCTCATTAGGACCAGGTTTTTGTCTCCATGAGGACTATAGGTCCTGACAAGGACCTAAACATGTAACAAGTACACACACACACATCACGTCCATCACGTCATTTCAGAGCTCGTGTTTAAACTAATCACACTCAACCATGCGTGCGCCTCAGAGGGAGCATCAGGTCAGTTTATGACAGTCGATGTGCTGTAGAGTGGCCACAGGGGTTTAGAGAGCACTGAGCAGCAGTCTGCTTTTAATACACACTCACACACATTCATGATGAAGACCTGTGCAGGACGTGAGGATAGGTGGAAATGTGGACAGACAGAAAAGGACATAGAGCAGACTGTATACAGTCGGTCATTTTTCCATATTACTATCCTGTGCAGACACACACAGAACTGCTGATTCTGATGTTTGATTTATACTGTTCAGACGCTTTTTTACGACTCACCTTTGTAAGAATAACTAGTTATCTCTTTATATTGGAGACAGCTTTCTGTGTGGCATTGCAGGTAAAAAATAGACCTTTTGACTTTTTTCTAAAAACAAGTCAAAACTACATTAGTGCCTTCTCTGGACAGTGATAACAAGGTGGTCATAAAGCCATTTCACAGTCATAACGAATGCTTATTGTTCTGCACCTGCTTGACACTCAACACTACAGTGTGATTAAAGTGTGTCTTTAATGGGTTGTAGGTAAGGTTTATGGTCATGATTAATACGCACTGGTGTCAACATTAAAAGGCAGCTGAAGTGTGTGTGTAGTCACACATTTTTTTTCACCTGGTTCTAGGGTTAGGATTAGAATTATATTTAGGTTATGTTTAGTGTTAGGCACTTGGTTGTGTCAGTTAAGGTTAGGGTAAGGGGCTCGGGAATGCATTATCTCTACGAGGTGTCCTCACAGAGATAGAAGCAAGTTTGTGTGTCTGAGAGAGAGACAGAGACAAGGTAAGATTGCCATGAAAGCACAGTCATATACCACTGCCTGTATACTGCTGCATAAGTGACGGATACCAACTGCAGTGGATGCTCCCACTCTCTCCGTCACTGTCTCTCTCACACACACATTTGTGTCAATATCAATCACAAACATCTCCTTTACTAGAAACCACTTATCCACAAATATTAAAAAATAATCCCGTGTTGGACGTCATTTCAACTCAGTGGGCAGTCGTACTGCGTCCAACATTTTTGCCATATGTTGAGCACACACTGCTACAGCTACAGGCTGCCAAATACTGATCCACAACACAAGGACAAACCAATGCATCATTTAAACTTCACATTAAACCCATCTCTGGCCATTTGTAATCGGGAAGAACTGGCGACTTGAAAGGGTCTTTGGAAAAATGGTTCTGTGCTGCGTGTTCTCATTTATTTACTCATTAATACTCAACTTGGAGCAAAAGAGGCCACTCTTATGTCCACTCTGAAGTAGTAATGGTGTTTCTATCGTTGTACAACTGTAACTGTGAGGCCACGTGATCGAAGAAGTTCCGTTACACTGATGCGTTTCATGGATTTACCTCTAATTTTTTGCCTATGTGTGAAGTTGTTGCCATGTCTGCCCTTTTGTCCCTCAAACGAATTACTAAGTGAAACCCACCTGAACAACTCATTGACTTTAAAGTAAGTAGTTTATAGTGCCATCTAGAGGAGAGGCTGAAATTTACAACAAAGGACTGCTCCTCTGCTCACCCCCTCCCTTCCCTGAGCGCTAAGGTATCCGCAGCTGGTCAAATGTCGTCCTCGTCGTCTTTCTCCGTGTCAGCAGATGAGGTTTGTGAGGCGAGGGAGAGGGCGAGCTACCGCGGCCGTAGCAGACGAAGCGGAGAGAGAGGAGGCGGGACTTCCGCTACAATTAAAGAGACGCTTGATTTGTTCTCTCGCGTTTGTCCTTACAGGCTCCGGTAGAAACATGGCGTCTCGCTGCTAACAGTGGCTATGCAACCGCGGCCCGAGACCATGTTATTTTACATGACTTTTTGAAACACTACGAAAATAAAACAAAAACTATTATTACTAGACAATGCAGGAGCACATAATATGTATAAAAAAGTGGATTTTGTGTTATATAAACCCATAAATACTACACAGTGTCCCTTTAAATGCTGTACACACGCATAGATCATCAATACGACCTGCTGCGATTGTTGCGCTAACTAACCTGCTGCAGTGCCGCAACAGGAAACCGTGTCACCGTCGCCCTGCTGGAACAGTGACACTGTTTAGTGTGCATCGAGGCGACGCCGCTTGTGCATGTGTGGCGGGGGAAAGGAGCGGGAAGCGGAAAGAAAAACACAATGAATAAATCACAGAAAGACAGATGACAAGATAGCGAGGGAGAAGTCACAGTGTGCAGGGAGGAGAAGGTTGCAGGAAGTGACAGAGAGATAAGAAAAGAGAAGCGATGGTGAAGAATAGTGAGAGAATGAGATAATCAGGAGAAAGACAAACGAAAGAAAAAAAACGTTCCCTGGTGACATGGCGATATTGATCTTGAGCTTGTTGCAGAGAGAATTTCTCTGCAAATGACACAAGCGCTTACACACGGCCGTCCCAATGCATTATGGGGGATCACAGAGGGGCCAACTTTGTGCATGAGCTGATATCTGAGGGGAGGAGGAGGGAGAAGCGAGAGAAGAGGAGGAGGAGGAGGAGGAGGAAACGCACACTGATAAACAAGATATTCAATCACAGCCTTGTCGTCCGCTGTGGCATCTCAATCGTTCACCGTGGCACGGGAGGGACAGAGGGTACGGGAGGCTGGAGGTGGGGAGGGCAGAAACATGAGACAAGAACTAAAGCGGTGGTGACTGAGGAGATATCGCCAAGAGAGTTAGCACACAATGTGTGTTTCTGCGTTTCGGCATGCGTGTGTGTGTGTGTGTGTGTGACAGATGGAGGCAACAGGGTGATGATGAGGTGAGAAACATGGTGCGACTCAGGGAGGGAAATTGAGAGTGAGACAGATGAGGAGAGGCAGATAAGAGTACAATGAAGGTGCTTCCAAAAAAAAAAAAGCTAAACTCTGTACTCACAAGCAAAACATATTCAAACCTCTCCAACCTCTCCTTTACTGTATATACAGGGGTTTGTCTGTTCCTCCTTGTGTGAAATGTCACTGAGCAGCTTTACATGTGCAGGCTGCAGAGTGAGAAAAATGTCAAGCATGACAAAAGCGCTGATGCCTCTTAAATTAAATGCAGAATTGTACACGTGAGGAGAAATCTGGTCATTTAAAGGCGCCATATGTAAAAATGTGGCCAAAAACGGTTACTACACGCAAATTCAAAATACCGAGGTCTTTTAGGATTCGTTTTCTGACGTAACTGGCAACCCTTGGTTGCTCGGCAGCTGAGACTCTACTGACTGCAATGATTGATAGATGGTGGTAGGTGGCGCCACATGATTTCAAAACATAAACATGTTTTTTCAGTCTGCAAAATATTTTTTTTAATGTAATATTTTAGCTGTACTGTTGTTGTTGGTGAGTTCAGTTTGTTATATGAACATTATTCCTGAGTCTCTATGACATATTAGGAGGATTTTATGGCCAGTTGCTTTAGATGTATTACATAATGCACCTTTAAATACGCAAATCAACAGTTTATATAATTCATAAAATAATTTCTGGATATTTTAAACGAAAAAAAATTCTATATTATCTCTTTAAAGGAGTCAAAAGTCATAAATGTGTAACTGTGTGTGTCTCAGCTCGGCACAGTCACGTAGCTGGAGTCTAGTACAGCCTGAGGTGCTTACACTTCACCCAGTCTGTCTCCATCAATAACAAACTGAATCCCATGTTGCAAATGTCAACACGTTGACCTTGAATAAAATAAATATGGCGAACCAAGTCACTGCTCTTCCCGATTGACTCGCTGGAATATTTGTGGGTGTGTGTGGAAATCAAAAGTCACATTTTAATTGTAATATTTGTAAAAACGGCACATGATTTTCAGAGCAGTGTAAAAAGAAAGAAAGAATGTAAATCAGTTAACCTTCACTTATGAAAAAAAGAGCACAAACCTGGAATAGATAATAATGGTTTAAACTTTCCCTCAGCAAGTAAAGGTCATATAAATAATAATATTAATAATAATTCAATTTATACGGTGCCTTAAAAGGCACTCAAACAAAAACACACGGCCAAAATGGCAGGACTGTTTATAAAGATTTTAGTGTCCAATCAGTGCTGGGCGCGTTAACGCATGACACGTTTCCATGACGACTGATCGGAAAAAGACGTGCGTGTTAAAATTGTTAAAATGAGAGGATTTTTTTTATGGGATTCTGTGTCAGATGAGGATCCTCCATTGGAGGTGTTTCAGATCTCCGGGTGATGTGCATTTCTACGATATTTTGAATGCCAGTGACACGCCATGGAGTCCAGTCTGTGCCCGCCACTTGCCGATAGATGTTCTTTATGTTGTTGGCTTCCGATTAATAGCTTATGAGGGCACTGAAGCGGAACACGGCTGCGTGTAAGAAGTCAAAAGGTCAACCGCGAAGGTCCCTTTTGCCGTCACTTAGTGAAAACATAATCTAAATCAGCTGCAGGAAAGCGGACGCCGTAAAGGCGAGGATTTATTGTTACAAGGAGATAAATGGTGACATCTGGCTGTACAGCTGCTTCCAGTGAGTTTTTTTTTATTTACTCGGGTCTGAATTCAAGTTTATTCTCTGCTCTTTTATTGTGTAGTTTCAAATTATACCTTGAGCAAATAAAAGCATAAAGGTTAATTATTTTTGACAAAGTGCAAGAAAAAGGAGTCCACTTTGCTCCAAGTGTAGCTTCAGCTGCAGGTAGACAGGTTTACACAACTCTGACCAGCAGCACAAAAGAACATTTGACAGGTGTAATTTATTATGGTTTCAATGGATGTTGGACAGCAGACTTTGTGAGTTAACACTGCAACAAAACTGGACTCTAGTTAGTATATGAAGCTGGAGAGAACATTTTTGTGCTAAACAAAACTGTAAATGCTGCTGATGAGAAGAAAATGAGAAGACGATAGTGTTCTTTCATTTATTCACTATCTACCCTGGACAGGTCACCAGTCCATCACAGGGAAGCAACACATTTCACATTTTCATCATGTAATCTTTTTTATTGCTTTCCATAATTTTGACTTGATAATTTGACTGGTGCACTTTTAATTACCTCACCTCTAATTACCTCTCCCTCTACCGTAATTGTTTAATTTACCTGAAAGGATAATTAGCACCACAAACTGTATCGCAGAAAGTCTGACTCGAAACTTGTGTATTGGAACCAACATAATCATATTTTTTGGAGGCTTTCCAGTTATTATCCGTGCTAAAGGTGTGGTGGTTAGTTCTGGTGCCTTGTAGGAAAAAGCGTTGGCCTTTCTGTGCGACGTTTCCGTTCTACCTGAACGCTTAAAGGTCCCATATTATGCAAAATCAACTTTTTAATCATTTAAATCCTTATATTTGGGACTCTGGAGGCCCTATCAGTCAGTAAAGTGTGAAAAAAGATGACTCAGTCATGTTTTTTGTGGTCCTCCTCAGTCTAAGTACAGGAGATAAAACACGAGATGTTGACTTCCGCGCTCACTGGGACTGTCTGTTAAACACGCGAGTGTGCAGGCGAGGGCAACGGCATCCGAAAACTCCACGGAAAGTTCTAATCTTGGCTCCACAGTGCAGCACAGAGTTCGACACAAACTTCCAGGCTCAGAGGATTTATCTGTCCAGTGGATACATGTTATATATGACGGCAATGTGCCTGCTAGAGCCTGCAAATGATCACTTTTCCAAATGCCAACTGCTGTTAGCTCCCAGTAGCCTCTGTGGCTGATGTCATTTCCTGTCCCTTAAGTTTAGTTTGACTTTTTTTTTTAAGGTGGACCTAAAGAGATACTACTAAACAGAGCGTTCTGAACAGGGCTGTTTTGGCAGGGTGATTGAACTGCTGTGGTGCTTCATCCTTATGGTATTTTGACCAAAGCATGTCACAGACATGTTCATTAGGACACCAGGGAACTTGGATAAATAGGGTATAATATGTGACCTTTAAAAGGATACGTGAAAGAGAATTAATGGATGAATGAACGCGAGCTTACATCTGCTCTGTGTTTTTTCATTGACGATCAAATCAATTTGTCAGCATCTAATATATATAACAACCCAGTGTGTAGCTGTTGTTATTAGTTGTTTTTTTTCCCAATGATTTCAAAGTTGAAATTGCTGTTTTTAAGAATGGAGAAGTCATTCATAAAAGGGCGAGTAAACCAACTCAGCACATCCGAATTATTTTTAGTATGGTGGCCTACATTTCAGGCTACCTAAAGGATGATAGTGCACCGAGAAGGTGGATGTGTAATTATTCAGAGGTGGCTAGACCCTTATGTGCTCTCCCTCTCTACCTCTCTCCCTATGGGGATGAGACAGAGGTCCAGCTGTGACAGATTCCACAAATCAGTGGCTTGGGGCAACAAAATTTTTGGTAGGAAAAAGATGTGAGGAGGAAGTGGAGACGACAGGGTGAGGAAATCATGACAAAAAGTAACCCATGCTTGATTCCTAACTTTCCCTATAGTGACGAGAGGACGAGTCGGCATAAGGACGACACAACACTGAACGCTATAAAAATAAAAAAAAAGAAGTGGGGGCCATGTTCTTCTCTGTGTGTCACAACAGCAGCTGTATACAGTGATGTTGATTTCTATTCCTTTGTCACACTCGTGTCATCCATTTCTCTTCCCAGGCCATCTGCTCCCTCCATCTCCCTCTATGTGGTGCTGCTTCTCTCTCTCTCTCTCCTTGTATCTTTCTGTCTCCCTCATGCCATCACACCATCCATTTCAGCGTAAATCACGTTCCTTCTTCCTTCTCTTCCTCAGTCTCGTCCTTGCCGTGCTCTCCATCATTTCCTCCCACCTTATCCTCCATCCTCTCCTCCCTTTGTTCCACCTTCTCCACAGGGGTATATAGCAGCTAATTAGCAGTCTGTGTCAGAGCAGAACATGCTAACAGTCCTCACCTGCTCCCCCTGGACTGACCCACAGCTCCACAACCCCCCGGTCCCTGACCCAGCCCACCGTGTTAATCAGGTATTGGTCAGAACAGTCGAGATGGAGGCAGGAATAGAGAGGTGGTGGTTGTGCTGGTAATGCTGGGGGTGATTTGAAGGTCAAACACAGGAGTGCACACACACACTCACACCCGCGTTGACACACACTCGTTTGCAGAGCATCAATCACTGTTAGGCATGGTGAGTGGACTCATAGCAAGAGATTCACGCTTTAGGAAACAGAGAAGATGGCTCATGATTTGACAAGACAAGGAGGGGCTCCATGTGTGTGTGTGAATTACTGCATTTGTGTACACACATTGTTGTTGTGCAGACCTCATGCAGACCACTTTGTTGCTGTGATTTTTGATTATCACGTGATATGACCAATGATGGAACCTCTGGAGTCAGTGAGTTAAGTTTTTATTGAATATTGAACACCAGGTCTGGTTATAAGAAAATGTAATGTTATAATGCGGAGTAATTAAACTTAAAGGCGCCATATGTAAGAATGTGGCCAAAAACGGTTACTACACTCAAATTCAAAATACCGAGGTCTTTTAGGTTCCGTTTTCTCCGCCATTGTAGCTCAGACATAACTGGCAACCCGGCAGTAGGTGGCGCCACATGCCAAAACATGATTTTCGGTCTGCAAAAGATTGTTTTGGCTGTACTGTTGTTGTTGGTGAGTTCAGTATGTTATATGAATCTTATTCCTGAGTCTCTGTGACATATTGGGAGGATTTTATGGCCAATTGCTTTAGATTTATTACATAATGCACCTTTAAAGTTAACTTAAAGGTTAGAATTTTCTCTCACAGCCAGGTGTGTGTGTGGTGCTGCAGAAGCAGTCTAGCCGACTCCTCAGTAAAGAAAGCACCTACTGGCTGTCATCACCTAATTTGCATCAATGGCCATGTTTATGTATTGAATAGACAAAAAAAAAAACATGCTAAATATATTTAGAACTACAAAAAAACTTTCTTCTGTCAATTCTTGGCACAAAATAAATGTTATTTATTAATTATAAATAACACAAAATAAATGTTATTTATTTTGTTTTTTAGTGCAGTAATTTATATTACATTTACGGATCAGCCAGTGGCGGATTCATGCACGCGCGATTCATTTGCAGTCTGGATACGGAGCGTTGAGCAACATCTGCTCTGACTGCAGCTGGGAGAGGACGGCTGCACGAGCAGAGGACCAGGCCGTCCGTCTGTGAGTGCTTTGGGACAGGGCAGGGGACCCCACGGCGGCAGCCGCTGTTTGCTTGGAAGTGAACCGATTCGTCAAGAGTCTCCAAAAGTCTCCCGTAACGCCTGAAAAACTGGCTAGATTTGTCACTTTTTCCCGAAAAAGAGTCGCTCGAGGGTTCTGAATGCTCGCTAAATATAGGGACAAAGTCACTGCACAGAAGTTGGATGAAAACAAGGAAACACAAAGTGTGCTATGGCTGTTTTTGTTGTGTTGTCTCTTGTGTATCTTTTGGAATGTTATTAACTGTGCAGTAAAAGGTTTGTTGCTCTTCTTCTGGTACGAACTCACCTCTTAGATTCTTAACTGAGTATTTAAAGTATTATAAATGAGATAATCACCACATAACCACGACTAATCCATAGTTGCTGAATAGCAAAAATCGAAACACTGGACATTTATATATTCATATATTATAATATATAAACTGTTTCTGACATGTATGGGGTCATTTTTTGTATTATTTTGAGTTAGGGTTAGTACATACACCCTCCAAATGTGTTCGATCTTTAAATACACTTCACAGACAGGCTTCTTAGCGTGGAGGACGCTCATAGATATAATTACCCAAACAGTCACCATCACAACTTCATTCCTAAACCTGACCCATTAACCTAATTCTACCTCTAACCTTAATTAAACAAGGTTTTAACGCATGAACAGCCTGTTTGAGGTGTGGCAGAAACTGAGTATCAGTCCTCACTAAGACATACAAACAGGTAAACACACACTGGGGTATTACCATAATGAGGTGTGTACCTTTGTGCTTACAGAGAGAGTTGTCAGGCCCATATCACCGCTACAATCACATTACAGGCTCGGAACAATTAGTCAGGAGACATCTGCAGTGAAAGGACTCGCACACGCGCGCACACACACTTCACTAAGTAAATCAAGTCTAGAAGTGGCTTCCTGCCACTGCTGAGTTGTCCCTTGAAGTTTTGTGAATGCAAAACATTTTCTTTTTACCTCCTGGCTATAATTACATCACAGTGATTGTACCCATTGATCAAAACAACAAAAAAACATTTGCATGCAAACAGAAACACCACCCTCTCTCTCCACAGCATCACTGTCCTCCTGACCTTGACTCTGGGAGCCGCCATAATCACGTATTATTCAACTTAAACCAACACAAAGACATTTACATGTGAAGCCTCTACTTCACATGTAAATTCACAGATTTACTGGGATTCCCCTTCAGAAACACGATGCGTCATCATTAGTTTGGATTAATTACCTTGGGTCACCAGAGGTCCCCAAGTAATACTCATCGTGCGAATAGAGTAAATTACATAGACGGTAAAATGTTTACAAACTATAATAAAGTTTAATTAATTAACTGACAAAATGCAGGTGTCAACAAACGTTAACTTTGTAGAAATTATAATGTGCTCCTTGTGTTGTTTGACTACTTTGAACATTTAGCTAGCTGCTAACCAAAGTCATTCTCGCATGTGCATATGCTGTAATCATCAATGCAAACAAAACTAATCGAATCAAACAATAATATTATATGTAATATGAATCAATAAAATACATTTGCTACTCACCAAATAATTAGTAAGCTGGAGATGGATCAGGAATGTCAGGTAAATAGCTTCACATGTGCAATGCTCTTCCCAGAATGGCAGAAATAATGCATGATACTGTTATCTAATACACTTTAACGGTAAAGTGCTGTAAAATAGGAATACATTAGGGTTCTGTTAAAAAACAGTAAATGAGCTGTAATTTCACTGATGTTCTGTAATATTAACAGTAAAGCACTATTTATTAAAAAAACAAACAAAAAAAACCCACCTTAATAGGGTTGAAATTCTGCCATATATTTACAGAAATGATTTACAGAGTAGAGGGTAACTTAACTTGAGCAACATCCACTCCAGACCACACACACACACACACACACACACACTGTCATTTATAATTTGAGTTACACATCAAATTAAATCAGAGGAGATAACAATCACTTCAGCAACCGAGATTATTTAAGTGGCACTGAGCAAAGGCAGCTCTTGTGTAATAATGGGACATCCAACATGGACAACATCTATTCATACCTAACTCTAACCGCATTTCAAATCTTAGCCCTAAATGACCAGCTCCTCATAATGAGATTCAGACCAGATTTTGATCTCTACAGGTCCTGACAGTACACACACACACACACACACACACACACACACATGATTATATACAGTGCAGTCCTCTCCTCTTCCTCGTGTATCACTTACTCATGACTCCCCCGCCCTTCCTTTCTTCCTCTCCGTATCACTTCCCTCCCCTCTCGTCTCATGCTGTGATCCCTTTTGGCTGCATCAAAGGTCTGTTCAGTAATATTTCATAAAGAAGCTAATATGCATACCCTGTGCCCTTTCTTCCTGTCTGGATGCATACATGAATAATTAAATCCACGCTTGATACTCTTTTTTTTTTTCCCCACACACACACAACCTGGAGGTGTCCATTTGTCAAATTATTTGTGTGTGTGTGTGTGTTTTCACTGACCTTGACCATTCATGTCATTTATTTAACACTCATTTACAAGCAACAGCTGCAGGCTGATCTATCTCCTCTGTTTTTGCACACACACACACACACACACACTCTCTCTCTCTGCTCTACCACACGTCAGACAAAAGCATTTAATACTTTTTGTTGTCGCTCTAACACCTGCTGACATTCATAAAGCGTCCGTCCTTCCGTCCTATTCTTTATAACGTGATGCGAAATAATCAAAAAGAGCTTCCAGTTCAGCCTGGATGGTCTATAATATAATAAAAGTACAACAGGTCACAGCTATAATGAAACAAAGGGGTGTAATAATTGGATAGGGCTCAAGAAATGTTGCCCTAACGGTGACAAACACACGTCAGAAATTAGATTAAGTGATTAAATGCAATATGTATCAACTCATTTTTCCCCCTCACCTCTATTAGAGGTACGACGTTAGCCGCAGGCCGCGCCGTAAATGGGCTTCTGGATGAGCAGCAGAAATAGGCTGCGGATTTTCTTTATCAGACCCGACGTTGGCTGTGATTCATACTCGTAAGTACAAAAGATCACGGAAGAATAAAAAAATACACACAATGGAAAGGTAAAAAAAAATGAGGTTGAGTGTGGAATCAGACATAAGTAAAAGCTATTAATCCAGGTTACATTTTCATTAGAATTGAATGATGAAAGGTTTGGCGCCTGCAGCTCTGCATTGTCGAGCTGAATGAAACCTCCGGAAACGAGGAAAAAGCCGGCTGTTAAGAGTGTGAAAGTTCAAAGCGGTTTTGTGCACTCGCTGCGGTTCGTTTAGCTGATTGTAGTAAACGCAACGTTAACTGCAGGTGACTCACACTTTTTTTTTTTATCACCTCACATACATCTCAATTAACTCAAGTGGACAAACAAAGGTGAGCGTTAACAGAGATTTTAGTGCTGTCAGCATGTGTGGTTGTTCTGATCCTCTTGTAAGAAGGTCTTTTGAGTAAAGCTATACGGAGATACATGAAAGTAAAGTGTCCAACACTCCAGAGGAACTCAATAATGCATTAGTACAGGCAGAAAGAGTGTGTATGTCAGGACACAAACACACACACATGTATCCAGACACAGAATGTGTTGTTATTATTATTATTTATTCATTAGTCCTGTAGGTCTCTGCTCTTCACAGAGTTTCACAGAGGAATGGTTAAAAAACAAATGAGCCTGTAATAGAAAATCATTACCAGGGGATGCTTCAGGATTTTGAGGAGACACAGTATTGTTGTATCTGTTTGGATGTGTGTGTCTGTGAATGTTGTGATGATAATCCAAGGTCGAGGACTTGATCGCATTTGGTCTTGACGTTATGATCAAACTAAAAAGTATTGAAAAAAGTTACACGGTTGTGTCATCTGCAGCAACACAACATAATCAATTTGATAGCTGGACTCCAATCTGAAGCAGAGTAAACATCCATGAAAGTCTCTGTTACTCTCACATACTGTGCTCCAGCTGATAATGGCTGACCAATGTTAGTCAGACCTGGCTGTCAATCATGATGCATATAACCGGTTATTATATAATCAAATAATAATGAAAAAAAATGTATACTGCTGTTGCTTATGAGGCAAAAGTTCCCTGAAGGTTCCCCTTAGGTTCTTCTGTGGCTAATATGGAAGTAACTTTGTTTTTTTTTGGTTGCACATTTGGTTCCCAGAATTTATTTTGTCACAACCTTTAGAGAACATTCTCTTTTGGTTCCTAGAACCAAATCTCAGTCTCCTGAGGTTTGCACCAGTGACCCACGTGTGGAGGATTAAATGAATAAATTAAAACTTATCAGAAATATATAATAGTCAGAAATGTTATTATATTATGCACATTGTCTTGTGTCATGATATTGTGAATTGGGTTACAGTGATTTGTTATTTTTAAGATGTGGGTTCCTGTACAAAAACTTGTTAAAATTGGCTTGTAGCAAGTCCAGCACGGGCGTTTAGCATGCATTGCTAGTCCTACATTAATACCATATACAACATACTGAAAACGGACAACACTGACCACAGTGGAGGTGTCTCTACCTGACACACAATATCACTCAAACTCTTTTTACATATCACTCAAAAGCCCAGATATCAGTTTTATTGGTCCATTTGGAGAATAAATGAGCTACTGTACGAAACCCAAATCAGATCAAATGAGTCAAATCGAAATCAAATTGTCCCCACAGGAAATTTTTGTGTCACCGAAGTGCTACAACAGCTGTGGAGACGACAAACTGCCAACAAAGGACACATAATTCACAGTATATCGATAACAATATAATAAAGATGAATTCTGCGCCTTCTCTAAATATGAGCGCTGCATCTGCCCTAAAACGCATAAAAACTTGGAGTGTTTTTCCACAGCTGTTAAAGGGATAAAGGGACCTGGGGGGGTTTGTGCAACACACAAAATCACTTTCAGACACACACATAGTGAACATGGGCTGATGTGACACACACACAGATACAATATTGCTCACAGACACAAAAATAAAGAAATAAATCCACCAGGGAATGTCTTTTTTTTTCGTTAGAGAGTGAGTTTTAGATGACTGTGCGGTGGAATGACCTGTTTTGAATAATTGAATCGTCAGAAGTTTAGAAGTGCTGACTGGCGTTTACGACGTTGTTTCTTTGAATACACATTAGACGTAAATTAGTGGAGGGAGAGAGAGAGAGAGAGGGAGAGAGAATGAGTCATGGCGACTTTAAGAGAGGACTGGAGGACAAAAGATGCCAATCAGAGTTAGAGCTGCTCTTTGTAGGTATAGAATAGAAATTCACTCCACTGTTGCATAACGCACACAAAACAACACACCCACCCACTCGCTCATCCTCCTGCACGCATATGTTAACAAGCAAAAACCAGTCACACGTTACAACTACGACTATTTATTCTTCAGTGGTAATAAGTCAGACATTGTACAGTATGATATTTGCATTTGCATGTGGAACTCGTGTGCTTTACCTACTGTATTTTAAGTATTTTTATAATCTGGTCACAACTTAACACAGGTCTTTCATGTGGAGGTTAAAGCGATAGAAGATGGATGGATGGTCACAACTTCTTTCAAATTTTTAGTGTCTCTCTCTGTGTCCACAAGTGTGTGTCCACATTAAAAACTCTTAATAGTAGAGAGTTGACAATAATGGCAAATGGTGCTGTCCATGGTCCTGAAAACACTCAATTGTTCTATCCATGGTGCTGAAACCACTTGATAGATATGGAGAGTGCAAACCTTGGGAAATTCTCAGTTGTTGAGTGGCCATCTTTGCATGGACAAGTTATTGTTTTTCCTTGGACGGTAATACATGAAATAAAGGTGAACTAAGCATTTTTTTTTATTTTTGTTTTTAACCTTTTGGCCACACAGTAAGACACGCATGTGTGTTCCTTCATTTGGTACCTCTCTAGGACCTTCTCTGGCATAAACACTGACCTTCAGGACCATTAGTCTTCATGGAGATACTGGATTTTTGATGGAACTTCAGATCAGGGCTGAGATTTAAATAGTGGTTAGGTTAAGGTTTAGACTGTCCAAATGAGTGGAAGTCAATGCTCAAGTCAAGGCTCTGCTGAGTGACCTTTTCTCACATAAACATTGAATGAGAAACAGATAGAAGCGATACAATCAGTGAGTGCATGGATATTTTTACAGAAGGCCCTGAAACAATAAGAACAATTCACTTTGTCCATATTTTGTTTAGTGACCTGCTTTGAGTTAAGGTCATTTTTTAAAATCATCTTAAATTTTCTCCCCTTATCTACATTGATTTTGTCTGTGTCTCTCCAACCATATTCAATGAGAATGCACTGAGACGTTGCCAGATGATATCATTCTTGCATACTGTATGTGTTTGCACTCACTGAATTATGTAAAGTGCTGAGCAGACGTGGAGTAAAAGTTCAACGTGAGCGGTAAAGGCTGGAAATAACGGTATCATCCTGGGATTAGAGAGTGTGAGAAGGAGAGAGAGGAGGGAACATGGGACACTTTGGCATTGCTTCACTGAAATGACACCATTTAACACAAACAAACAAGAGAGATTGTTGTAAAAGTGACAAGAGGTTGTGTGTTAGCATTAAATTACTGTATTAAAATACTTCACGTGACATGATTTATTGAATAACCTTTTTTTAATCATGAAAACAAGGACCTTGTAAGCTGTGTCTGATCCTTGTCATGACATGAAGATCTGTTGCCTCATAGTCAGTGAAAAATATTCAGTACACACCATATTTTTGTCATGGTTAACACTAAAAATGCATGGGGGGAAAAAAAAGCCCTGAGCGCTTAACATACTTATGCATATGCGTCAACTAAAATTAAATAACATATTAATAAATAACTTGTGCTTCCCACACTTTGCTTTCATTACCGTTACAAGACAACAGATGGCCTTACTGTGGCAGAACAACGATGGAGAACATGAACGTGCTACAGGAAGACGCAGATTAGTGATAAACACAGAGGATGAAGGAAGATTGGACATAATATAGGAGCAGGGAGATGTATATGACAAACTAACAAAAAAACATTCACAAGAGAGAACGCAGGTGATTGGGGGAGGGGATGGAGAGGGAGAGGGGGAAGCTGACATAAACAGACACGAGGAGAGAGAACAGGAACCGAGTTCAGCCTGGCAGCATCTGCTCATACTGTAAATGTGCAGCTTGCGTGATTTGTATAGGGTCTGCAGCGTGTTACATACTCCACAAACACCTCCAACCAATGTTGGCGTGCACTGCACCACGCTGAGAGAGACAGATATTAATGAAGGAGGCCCATATGTCACACACACACACACACGGTCCACCCACTGAGAGCTCTAACATGCAAAGACATGTAGCATAACATCATATGCTGCAGTTATTCCTGAGTGAGGAGGACTGACACAGAGACTTTTGATTATCAGGTGAGATGACAAATGGTGGGCCTACGGTTGGTGTAGTGGTTAGCACTCTTGCCTTTGCAGCTTCCTCCCACAGTCCAAAAACATGCGATATGGGGATTAGGTGAATTGGTCATAGGTGTGAGAGTGTGAGTGAATGGTTGTTTGTCTCTATATGTGGCCCTGTGATGGTGTACCCCGCCTATCGCCCAATGTCAGCTGGTGGAGGATAAAGCGGTAGATAATGGATGGATGGATGACAAATGGTGGTTCCTCTGGAGTCAGCGATGAGTTAAGTTGAAGACAGAGCTGAGACAATGGCTGACATCTGAACAGTGAGGCATCATCACACATTCTGGCGAGCAGTTTGCCAGCTCTGATCCAGAGTTAGTCAGACTTCAGAGAGTCTATTATCCTAAGTTATGGCTGTTAATATTGTACACCAGGTCCGGTTATAAGCATAATATGTACGTAATTAAATTTAAAGTTGAATTATCTAGGTCTCACGACAACCTATTCTTTTTTGTCAAGTAGTGGCAGCAGGTCACAGTAAAAGCTTTTTAAAAAAAGTGATATATGACTGTAAATTACGGTGATTTATGAAGCAAAGAAAATCCAACAAGTCTGAAGTCAGAATGAATAAGTGTAAACTTTGTTGCTGCTTCTAGAGAAAAATGAGTTTTGCTGTGGTGTCAAACTGTCAGGAGCCCCAAATATCAAACACACGGACACAGGGATTTACTAAACAATAGTGACTGTAGTGACATGCTGCGCAGTTATTTGTGGACAAGGTTGTTTGTCACACTTGATCTATGAGAAGCAGCCACTTCAAGTCATATTATTTAAATGAATAGTTTAGATTCATGATTTACTACATTATGTTTTTAGGTTGTTTTTTTGTTGTTGTGGTTTCCTATTTATAACGTTGTTCCTTTTTTAGTGAGGCTAGTGTTTTTGCATCAAGAAACTAGAAAAGCACTCGAGAGCGCAGACCTCTGCCAAGGCAGCTCAAGAATATACACCTGCAGGCACGCCAGAGAGTGTTGTAACCAGTGATAGCGTCTACAGATCATGCCCAAAATCACATTCCTGGTCCCATTGCGGACATTTCCTGTAAATTTAATCCAAATCCATCCGACAAACACACTCTGGTGAAAACATAACCTCCTTGGCGGAGTAAACCTAAAATAATATTATCTGTATATGACATTATTAGTCATCATTATTGAACGGCAACTGAGATACTGTCTTATTAATAATAATGCGTATGTAATTCACTCTATAGCACAGTTTACATGCATTTGTCCGTAGTCGCTGTTTTGTCATTCCCAGATTATTGGTCACGTTAGACTTTTACTGACAGTTTGTTGAAGATATAATATGTAACATTTCTGCATTAAAATATGTGTAAACATTACATCATTATGTATACATTGTTAAGTAGTGTACTTACTTTAGTCATTATCTCTATTGCAGCTAAAGGAACTTTTTGTTTTGGTCACCTTTAAGGACGTCATCCACTTTATACGTCTCTGCTATCATTTTAGAAACATCAGAGTGAGGAAGAAATTTTAAGCCCATATTGAAGTGTGTGAATGGGTATGAAAGATGTGTGAAATGGGTGTAAACTACAGTGTAAAGCAACTAAATACAGTCCATAATACCAACTCTTCTTCTTCTGATTTTATTTGGTCGTAACAAAGATAGTGAGAGGAAAATGTCGTGGAGTAAAAGTAAAACCTTTGTTTGCTTGTTGCTAGAAATACAAATGAAGTAAAGTACAGATACGTGAATTTTGTACTTAAGTACATAAATAACGAATTACAGTATTCCAGATCCTCAGATTATGAAGGTTGGCTGTGGTGCGTGCGTGCGAGGGTGAGAGATTTTGAAGCTTCTGCTCCAATAGGCTGATCTGCATGCAGGCCAACATGCAGCCTCGCCTCACAAACAGCTGACACACCACTTCATTTGTTCTTTGTCGGCGTAGAAGAGAAAGTTTTCTCTGGTGCAGTCTCGTGAAATGATGATGTCTACTCCACTTGACTGTTGGTCCACTGTGTGCCCTACAGTTCCACAAGTGCACGGACTCTAAGTCCTGTGTCGGCCCTTAGGTGGAGCTTAAATGGAACTAAAAGTCCTTTCCTCTGTGGGAGTTTAACGCTCAGTGCATCAAACAGTTGGGTTAGAAGGAGACACATGTTATTAGTAAGTGTTGAGCTGTTTGATGCATTAAACAACACAGATTTGCCTTCTCTTTCTCCCTCTCCACTGCCCACGCCGCTTTGTCCTCCTGCATTCTTTTCCTTTCATTCCTCTTTCCCCATCTCTCTCTCCCACTCACTGTGTGTGTGTGTGTGTGTGTGTGTGTGTGTGTGTGTGTGTGTGTGTGTGTGTGTGTGTGTGTGTGTGTGTGTGTGTGTGTGTGTGTGTGTGTGTGTGTGTGTGTGTGTGTGTGTGTGTGTGTGTGTGTGTGTGTGTGTGTGTGTGTGTGTGTGTGTGTGTGTGTGTGTGTGTGTGTGGCAGTAGTCATGTCAGAGTAAAGGCTGGCTGAAGCCCTTGAAGCAGTCAGCCTTTGATGTTGAGCCCTGCTGAATTAGGCCATCACCCAGCGGTGCTCTTCTGCCTGCCTGCAAACACACACATATACACAAATATACACACACACACACACAGAGAGAGAGAGAAAATGCTTGCAAGCGCATGCATGCAACCAAAAAAAAAACAAATGCATGCTGGCAGGAGAGCGCACGCGCAAATCTAGGCAAACATGCCTTCCCTCCCTCGCCCAAGCAGTGATAGACACACACACGACATGCACAAACACTTTCTATTCTCACACTTTCTGTCTCTGCAAACATACACTGTGAGTTTATTCATATACCTTTTCCCACCCCTCTCTCTCTCTCTCTCGCTCCCCGGTCCGCATAAATAAACATGAATTTGAATTCGTATGGAAGCGCCGGGGCCTCCCTCTGAGACGTCTTTACTGTGGCACAATGAAGACGAAACACTCGCACAACGTAAACAAAGCGAGGGGAAAAATGTAGGACGTTCAGAGTGAATTTATTCAAGAACACAAGAATACAGGGAAGGACTTTTTTTCTGCTAAATATGTGTCCTGAATCACACACAAAAACAACTTAATACTGAACCTGATGTTTTGTTTATGTGCTCAAAATGGAAACACACGTAAAAACCAAAGAGGAGCACGCTAGAAAGAAAGAGTAACATAAATAAATAAAAGAAAAAACAGGGCTGCTGCAGAATTATAGTATCTCAACAACTGGGCCAAAAATGTCTCGAAAAAGTTCTCACATAATGCCATATCAGGTCAAAATAGTACTACTACTACTACTGCTACTAATTATTATTGTTATCATTTATATGAAACATTCTCAAAACTAAAGTGTCTCATAAAAAAATAAAAGCAAGTTTAATACATGAATAAAAAATGGATAATTATAAAAACGTGAGCATAAGCACCCGTGACCACTAATAAACACTAGAATTATTGATGAATCTATAAAAGCAGAATAATAAAAGTATGTTTTAAAGGGGACATATGCAAAATCAACTTTTTAATAATTTAAAGGTGCATTATGTAATAAATCTAAAGCAACTGGCCATAAAATCCTCCTAATATGTCACAGAGACTCAGGAATAATGTTCATATAACAAACTGAACTCACCAACAACAACAGTACAGACAAAATATTTGCATTAAAAAAAATATTTTGCAGACTGCAAATCATGTTTTGGCATGTGGCGCCACCTACTGCCCTCTACCAATCATTGCAGTCAGTAGAATCTCAGCTGCCGAGCAACCACGGGTTGCCAGTTACATCAGAAAACCGTTTTTGGCCACATTCTTACATATGGCAACTTTAAATCCTTGTATTTGGGACTCTGGGGGATCCTATCAGTCAGCAAAGTTTGAAAAAAAGATGGCTCACTCATGTTTTTGTGGTCCTCCTCAGTCTAAGTACAGGAGATGAAACGGGATGTTGACTTCTGTCTCATTGGGACAATGCGATAAATTCCTGGAATTTCCGATGACCAGAAGTACGTGAAGTCCGCAAAAAGTCCTATTCTTGTCTCCACAGTGCAGCACAGAGTTCTACACAATCTTCCAGCCTCAGAGGATTTATCTGTCCAGTGGATACATGTTATATATGACGGCAATGTTCCTGCTAGAGCCTGCAAATGATCACTTTTCCAAATACTAACTGCTGTTAGCTCCCAGTAGCCTCTGTGGCTGATGTCATTTCCTGTCCCTTAAGTTTCGTTTTACTTTTCTTTTACTTTTCTAAACAGAGCGTTCTGAACAGGGCTGTTTTGGCAGGGTGATTGAACTGCTGTGGTGATTCATCCTTATGATATTTTGACCAAAGCATGTCACAGACATGTTCGTTAGGACACTAAGGAACTAGGTTAACTATATATACTAAATACGGTATGAGTCCTTTAAGGGTTCAGAGTGACAAATCTAGGAGTGAGTGAGTGAGTGTGGAGAGCAGGTGTTGAGGTTCACATAAGACAATAACGGCTCACATTTTACACACGTGTGCAGCAGCGACGCGTTTAAAAGTGACAACACCACACAGTTGTGCGCCGTCTCCACCTCTCGCACTCGCAGCGTGTGATCACTGCATATCAATTACACGGCGACGTGAAGATCTATTTCTAATTCAATCAGTCAGAGCTGGTGTCACATCCATCCCTCGCTCTCTGGCTCCTCTACCCCCCCCCTCACCCGCTCCGTGTGCCGCACTCTGCCATTATTATTATCCCCTCGCTTGATTCTTACTGATGCGTCTCAGTCTTTATACGGCTGGTGGAAGCGTGTCTGTGTTTGTGTTTATGCGTGTGTGTGTGTGCGTGCATGTGTGTGTACTCGTGCTCTCCTGTGGCAGCGGTTTCAGTTTTATAATTCGAGCGAGATGACATTTTTGAGGAGTGAGGTAATAATCCTGGCCTGACCTTGTTTCTTCAGAGCCTGCAGGGTTTTACAATTTAAGATGCTATTTGAAACTTTTTTCAAGCGCCGGCGCCGCGTTCTTCGACCGCTTTCATCCCTCGTCTTTGTAAGAACATAAGAGTACTATGTAGTATAGCACAGTACACAGAGTATAGTGCATAGACTACTATAATGTGTTTTCTAATCCATATCCACACATATTTTCTAGTTTCTTTGACTTTCAGCTTCTAAAATGAGAATATGTTCCAGTTTCTGTGATTTTTCAGCTTCTTCAATGTGAATGTTTTCTAGTTTCTTTGATTTTTCAGCTTATTAAGTGTTAATATTTTGTAGTTTCTGCTTTTTCAAATTCTTTAATGTGAATGTTTTCTAGTTTCTTTTATTTTTTTAGCTTTAATGTGAATATTTTATAGTTTCTTGGATTTTTCAGCTTCTTAATGTGAATATTTTCTAGTTTCTGTGATTTTTCAGCTTCTTAAATGTGAACATTTTGTAGTTTCTGCTTTTTCAAGTTCTTAAATGTGAATATTTTATAGTTTCTTTGATTTTCAGCTTCTTAAATGTGAATGTTTTCTAGTTTCTTTGATTTTTCAGCTTCTTAAATGTGAATATTTTGTAGTTTCTTTGATTTATCAGCTTCATAAATCCTAATTTTCCTCACATTATATGTTACTCTTCAAAACAAGATACAAAACCTGCAACTCTGCAAATAGTGAGACATAATTCATTAGAATTCAAGGCAACATTCTCAACAGGAAGAAGAGAGGGGTCAGTCGCAGCAGAGTTTTAGACCAGATTTGCTGCAGTGTTATGAGAATATTATAACTGTGATGTTGCAATGCCATCTTTTCCCAGACCAAAACAGATACATTTTCTCATTTAATCCACGGAAAGATCATTTGTGAGGGCCATTAGTTCACGATCAACACTTTGTTCCCATGTCAACCAAATCCTGAAGAAAGTATTTGCCTCTTCAGCTTCCAAATGCTGCTGCAATAATGCTGCATCTACCATTTATTATCATCTGTGCTGTTTGCAGTTTTCTTTGAAAAGAAGTAGAGTTGAGGGAAAGTTTATTGAGTTTATTTTTTCTTCAATACTTTACAATCAATTGTTAATATAACGATATTGATTAGCACATCTTGAGAAAGAGCTGTTTTTTTGCAATCACAAAACCCTGTGGGATCGTTGCAGTCATGTCGATACTGGTGTCAGTGGAAATAAAAATCTTAATTAGTTTGAGGAGAAAAGATTTTGAGCAAGTTACATAAATAACTTTGATACACAAACATTACTTGCTACTTAACCCTTTGCTTTTTTCCATTACTATGTCTAAGTGTACAGTTTATATACAGAAGCTATAAGAATGTGCAATAATAGAGTGTCTTATATCCTTTTTTTCAGCACAACCTATAGGTAATCGGATTTTCCCCAACTATATAAACACACCTGAGCAAAAAGTACTCAAAATGTTGTGAAAATCAGATTGAATTTGTGAAATTTGGAATCACGCCACAGTTCAAAGTTCACTGGGCTAATTTTTAAGAAAAAAAACACTCTATTTTGTGACGTATTCACAACAATATCACTCCTAAAACATAAAATTAATCATAACTTTGACTCAAAAACACATAAGAAGATGGAGAAGAAAAAAAACACATTTTTAAAGCCTGAATATGAGACCTATTAACACACACCCCCAGGATGTCCATATAAGGAGTTGTGTATTATTCCCACTGTAAATTACCATGGATGCACCTGTGGCACAGACCTGTGCACTAAGGGTTAAATTAATAATATCCAAATTTAGTCTAACTATAGGTAGATAATAATTTAAATTGTTGTGCACCTGCATGTATATCATTGCAATAGGACTCTTCTGTTTCAAATTAAATAAATAAGAAGAAATAAAACACCTGTGTGAATCATCAGAATGGGTTTAATATATGACTAAGTTCACATAAAAACAATGTTTGACCATGTCTTCTCAGCCTCACGCCCTTTGCTTTGGGTCATAAAGTAACACAGACCGATTTCCCTCCTAAATCAAACTGTGTGACACACAATGTAAAACCTTGAGCTACAGATACTTCACTTTACATCAGTCGTAATAATAACACAGTGTAATCAAACCATCATCTTTAACGTTTCGTGTAAATCTGCTACGCTTGGTGACAAATCACTCGTTTAATGGCAAAGCCTCAAAAAGTTAGATCAACAACCAAATAAATTCCACCTCGCGTCAGCTCATGTGCTAAACAGAAGTGATGAATCGGAGAGATTTCTGCTGCTATTTTTTTAATTGTGTGATGTTTTTGTTGCTCCCTCTGCAGATGATTCTAATTAAACTATGGCTAATAGAAACATAAGGTGATTTGCATTCTCTTTGAGCTTTCGTATAAGTTTTTTTTTGTTGTTGTTCTCTTGTCTCCTTTAGATCACAACCATTTGAACAATGCAGCCTTGTCTCCTCTCGGTCCTGCCATGGCCTTGTCTCACCCTCACAACAACCTGGGAATCGGCTTCAACAAGTACACATCGCTCAAGGCTATGGGTGAGCACACACACACACACACACACACACACACACACACACACACACACACACACACACACACATTGATATGGACACGCTTTGTGTACAGAGGTCACTTAGGTCAAATATTGTTAAGTATAAACAAAGCTGAATTAAAATGATGAAACATGCATCATACCCGTGTGCACTCTGAGTGGGGAAAAGTGGTTGATGGGGGAGCAAGCACCCATTAAGATAATGGATTTTTTTACGAGTCTTACTCTCGTCCTGCCGTGTTAGATCATGATTCATGTTTGAGTGCGGCTACTTATTCCCCCACGTTTCTGCAACCTTGGTATAACTACACGGCAACAGATATAATGTACTAAGTAAGTACTGTAATCAAATTACGCCGCTCACGAGACAAAAAAATCCAGTTTGGACAGCATCCTCCCCTTTCCCAGAAATGAGAAACGCAAGACTGGGAAGAGCACTGTATGTATTACAGGTAGTTTCAAAGTTTACTTTATCCTTATATTTGGGACTCTGGGGGTGCTACCAGTCACGAAAGTGTGAAAAAAGAGGACTCACTCATGTTTTTGTGGTCCTCCTCAGTCAAGTACAGGAGATAAAACATGCGATGTTGACTTCCGTGCTCATTGGGACGTCCCTAAATTCCTGGAATTGTTGTCTCGCGGAGCTATGCTTTGTCCGTAAAACACGCGAGAGTGCTGGCGAGGGCAATGGTATCCGAGAACCGTGCAGCACAGAGTTTTACACAAACTTCCAGCCTCAGAGGATTTATCTGTCCAGTGGATACGTGGATGTTATATATGACGGCAATATGCCTGCTAGAGCGTGCACATGATCACATTTCCAAATGCTAACTGCTTTTAGCTCCCAGTAGCCTCTGTGGCTGATGTAATTTCCTGTCCCTTAAGTTTGGTTTTACTTTTTTTAAAGGTGGACCTAAAGAGATACCACTAAAGCGAGCGTTCTGAACAGGGCTGTTTTGTCAGGGTGATTGAACTGCTGTGGTGCTTCATCCTTATGGTATTTTGACCAAAGCATGTCACAGACATGTTCATTAGGACACCAGGGAACTAGGTTAACTTGGAGATATAGGATATAATTTGGGACTTTAAACATGCAACAAGAATACATGTCATTTAATCGAATACAGTTTTTTTTTTTTTTAGCTACACCAACCAATAATGCGCCCTCTACTTTATCAAGAGATCTTATCAGTCAGATCAGAGCACAAGCATAAATATTCATGCACACGCTCACAGGATAATGTACTCGATCTGTTCTCTGATCACTGACAGACGACGACACGGTGACGATGATTGCGAGCGACAGCTTGACACATACACATGTACCGCTGTTTGGCACAATATTAAACCTGATGCAGGAACGCCCGTCATCGCTGACCCTCGTCATGTTCTGAAGGACAAAGTTGTTGTTGCAGTTGGATGGAAATCATTTTTTCCAAATTACTTTTTCGCTAAAAAACACACATTAGAAAAGTGTTGAAAAAAAGAGGACTCACATTAGAAACTCTCTCTGGGTTAAAAGCCAATGAAAATGAACACGTTTTTTAAACAAGATTTAAAAACATGAAGTGTGGGGGCCTGTCTGATGTGGAGTGGGAGGTCGTTCCACAATTCAGGAGCTGAAACAGAGAAAGCTTCAGCCTTAAGTTTGGAACAACTAAGAGCAGCATATCTACAGATCTTAGTGACCTTGAGGGAACATAAGACTGGAGCAGATCACACAGAGAGACAGTGCAGGGGAAGCATAGGGATGTTTTCATTTTTAATCATTGCTGTAAAAATCTAGTCTTCAAGAACGACAGGCGGAAAGGTCAATAAGAAATGTATGTGTACAGATGAGGAAGTTTGAGGTAACTCGGCGGGAGGCGAAGATGAGCTGAGAAAACTGGAAAAACAAAGAGAGAAGAGACGGAGAGGCTCCTGTCTTTGTTCTGCTCGGCGAGTGAGAAACAAAAGGCCGATGAAGCAATGAGCCAAACACTTCAACTAACAAATCGCTCACACACCGAGGTGTGACGCTCATCTCTTCGCTCTCGAAATCTACATATTCACTTCTGCCGTGAATGCAATGACGCACAGAAGATGAGCTGCTGCTCTTTGTGCCCGACTGTTTGCTGTCTGCTGTGACTCTCTGTCTTTGTCTGATAAACACAGAGAAAAAGTCTCCTCTGTTTATATGGACTCAAATAATGTACATTTAGACGTGGAGCAAATATTTTTGAACATTTCACATCAGATTATCATCATCCAGTCAGATTCAGATGTGAAGAATTTTAGCTAAATGCTAAATGTGTGTACATTACACATTTTTGTGCATGTTTTTTTTCAATTATCTACAAACATGTACAATTAAATGTCTCATACATGTGCATTTCAAAGGTTTACAAAGACCCAGTTATAAACTACACCTACTTTGGAATTGTGAACATCATCAGATAAGATGAGATAAGAAAAGTCCTTTATTAAATGTCCGGCAGTGGGCAAATTTACAGTCACTGCAGCAAATACAGTAAAGATAAAGATAATAAATAATAAACATGCATTTCCAGGAAAGTACAATATAGAAAGATAACAATAAGACTATAAAAAGTTAAAATAGAATGTACATTATTGACAATTTCCAGAATAGATACAGTATAAACAAAGATACTGATATTGAAGATACTCTCGTCCCACTGACACAAAGCATGTAAAACACACATATACACACAAACACACTGGTTTCCATGACTTAAAGGTGCATTATGTAATAAATCTAAAGCAACTGGCCATAAAATCCTCCTAATATGTCACAGAGACTCAGGAATAATGTTCATATAACAAACTGAACTCACCAACAACAACAGAACAGACAAAATATTTGCATAAAAAAAATATTTTGCAGACTGCAAATCATGTTTATGTTTTGGAAATCATGTTTTGGAATGTGGCGCCACCTACTGCCGTCTACCAATTATTGCAGTCAGTAGAGTCTCAGCTGCTGAGCAACCACGGGTTGCCAGTTACGTCAGAACTTTTGTCATTATTCATATCACAATACTTAAACACAAACTGATTCAATTCGTCTTGCAATTCTGTGATTACTCTGATTCGATTGTTTCCACAATTGCTATTTTCTTTTTCTCCTTAAACCAAACATACATTTCATTTTTTTTGCACACTGCTTATCAGGCTGACTGTCTGTCTGACATTTATATATAAAGTGAATGGAATATATAAAGGCCAAGTATGGAATAAATTGCTCTCAAAACAAGACACAGTATAATATCACTATCCTGGAGGGAGATTTTTTTTAATTGTCCAAAAGAAACTCAGAATATTTACATTTTTCTACCCCAACCATATTACTTGAAGCCAATACGTGCAATTTGCGAGGCCCTCAGCAGGACGTTCTCCACCAGGCTTTGCAGAAAAACTTCTTCCCTCACAATTCTCAACATCGTCACCACCACCTCTTCACATTCAGTGGCCGCCTACTTTCACACAGGAACATTAATGTGCTCACAACCCAATCATCTTTTCACACGTGCTTATCAGTTTTCTTGCTGGGCAATAAACAAACCACCGGGGTTCCGGCTGTGTGGACAAAGTCACGGCGAGGACACACGCACGACACAAACACGACTGCTGACCGTTTTCCGGATGAAGCAGCAGGTAACTGGACCGAGCTGCTTGGAAATCATCAACACATCGCAAAAGAAACACAAAATGGTGATATGAATAAAGGAAGGTGTTAGTACAAAAGGAATTCAAAAGAAGTTGAAGGGCAAAATTGATCAAAGAGGTTGGGAATCTAACAGCAGCTGTGATTTGTGTTAAATAAACGGTGTTTGAAAGAAGTACAGGTGGATTGAAAGTGGCGTTAAGAATCTAAAGTTTAGATATTATCAAAGTAAGATGGCAAAGTTTATGAAAAAGCAGAGCCTCAGAGAAGAAATAAACTTAGAGAATTAAGCCTGGGTCACTAAACTACCCATGCTTAATTCTAGTATTCATGTGAGTCATGGAACCAGTGAGTTGATTTTATTGGAAATAAAACAGAGTGAACATGCAAATATGTTGTGCAACAACAAAGAATTGGGGCCAATTCCAATTCATATCTTAACCCTCAAGCTCAACACTTAATTTTAACTGGCCCTCAAAACCAAGTGTTGAGGGTTATTACACTTAAAAATGAGAAATGGGACACCCCTTAAATGCAGATACGTCTTCAGACTGTGGGGGGCAGAATAACGTGAAAGCTGCGTCCAGTCTGTCAACTCCAAAAAAGAAGAAGAAGAAGAACACATTTACGTCAAGATTATTTATTACAATCCGTTTGTCAGTCAAGTTATTAGGTTGTCAGTTAGTTGTAAGATGATACTCATACAAATACCACAACCACGGACATATTCAGCTGACAGTCACCACACACCACGGCTTATTAAAAAGTAAACGATAGCAAACGATCGCTTGTCCGCACCGGCCGGCTATTGACAAAAGATCATAAAATTAAAATAAATGTTACGCAACAATGACGTCAGTAATCCATAATATGGTCCTAAACTAAGATAATACAATGGTTTTCATAATTTTTATATCTCTATATCTATTAAAGAAAATACTGCTTTCGGCGCCATCTTTGTTATGTCAAAACACGCAATGCATTCTGGGTAGCCCTTGCTCCCGAGGGTGGTGTCGGAAAATCTCAATATTGAGGGCGATACAGCCCTTAAACTTGCCCCTCAACTTAATTTTCCTTAGAATCGGGACAGTACTTGCACTAGAGGGAGAGTGGATTTTTGAGATTGAGGGTTAAGCAAGGAATTGGAATTCCCCCATAGTCCCCACAGGAAATGAAAGACAAAATAAAACATACAACAGACGGTGGAAGGATTTTATCAACAACACAAAAAGGGTGTGAAATGTCCTGTTCCAGGAAACAGGACACAGAGACAGCATGGAGTCTTTAATTAAAGTCTAATAATCCAACTGTCAGCACTCCTGGAGATAATATGGCCATGAAGTTGAATCATTTTTTTTTACATTTGTTTATGAAAAATTCACAACAATTTTTAAAAGGTCACAGAAGCGACTGTTAAATAAACATCTTATCCACCAAGAATAAATACATATTGACATGTTTTGTTGACTGTTTCCCATGCATATTTGAATTATTAGCCGTCTTCAGAGCGGTTGCTGCATCTCTGGCAGGTGCTTCAGGTCAGTGAATGAGTTTAGGAAGCTTTTTTTAAGGAACGGCATGAATTGGAGCGGTGGCTTTGAAGAAAGAGGCACTCCTTCAACTTTCTCTGGCTTAAAGTCTTTTATGCTTTCACGCTTCAAACTAAAGTTTCTTCACAGTCAGTGATAAGTGGAGGACCTGTGTGGACTAATGAGGAGAGGCTTTGCAGCATGACAGCTCACTGTAGTTAAACGGAGACTACAGGTTCATTTTGAATAAACATTTATACGTTCTGAGTTTGTCGATTCTGTGCTCGGAGCTGATGTTCTTTCTGTTTCTCTGGACATCCCTGAGTTTAAAACACTATAAAATGCGGTTTAAATTCCATCAACATGTGCATCAAGTGGTGCTGATGTAGAAGATTGACATTTAAATCAGATGTAATGGTGTAAGCTATAAGAAAGTGCCATCTGGGATTTAAATATGTTATTAATTGCAAGACATATACGTAGCTGTGATGTGTGATTGAAGTGTCAATGAAACATAACTGATCGCTCAAAAACAAGCAAAAATAGTGATTAGTAGTGCTTATATTTATGGTAACTGTGTGTTAGTTGTTATTAATAATAATTCTAACAATAATAATAATAAACTTTATTTGTATAGCCCATTTCATTCAAGGATTGCAGCTCAAAAGAAAAGAAATGCAAGTACAACTAGAAGCACTCGGGGAGCACAGACCTCCGCCAAGGCAGCTCAGCCCCCTACAAAATAGCGATAAAAATAGTGATAGCGTATACAGATCACGCCCAAAATGTAATCACTTGTTCCTGGTCCCATATGCGGACATTTCCTGAAAATGTCATCAAAATCCGTCTGCGACTTTTCGAGTTATAAACAATAAAACACAACATGAGGTGGAATGGCGGAAAAAGGCTAAAGTCAAAAGGTAAAAAACCCTGTTTTCACTTTGAAATAAAACAAAAGATTCAAATAAAACAGTAAAATTCAACACATGGTGCAATAAAATAGGACAATTGTAGAGTTCAAGAGATAAAAACCCTGTTTTAACTTTAAAATAAACTAAAAATGCAAATGATGGGTGTCAGTGGTTTTCTTTGGGAGGCCAAACTAAGAAGTACATTATAATGGTCAATAGTCTGCTTGAGATACTGTAATTCCACTGTAATGCATGTTAAATGTTTTATATTGAGCAGGTTTCCCCAGAAAAACTTAAGTAACCGCAATAAAAAAAAATTGTATGTTGTCAAACTCTGAAAGTCTTGGGCCCACGAGCCTCGCTTTAGGCAACAGCTGGCAAGAGAGCAAAAATGCTGATGTTGTTAAAGAGTATGAAAAGAAAAAAAATGAAACGCAGAGGAAGAAAGATTGGGAAAATGACAAGAGCAAAATGAACAAGCAGATGGAGAGTCTGTGAAATGAAGAGGAAGGCACATAATACTGTCACAAAGGGACTCTGCTGTCAGGTTCTCCTGCTGGCAAACCTGTGTGAAAACACACAAAGTGACTGGGCGACAGCAGTTGTTCTGGGAAGAAAAGGTTTGTTTAATTCATTGTTTCTGGGCCGTCCCACATTTGACCAAACTGTCCCGAGATTTGCACCGAATTAACGGTGGCGTCTGTCACTGCAGACGATAATTCTTGGAGCTTCAGCCAAGAAGGATCTGTAGCCAGGGCAATTTAGCACTGCAGGTAATCTCCACAAAGGACAAAAAAATAAAAAATAACTTCATAAAATGAATCCCAGGTAGTTATGTGTTATGTCTCTCAGGGCCCAAAAGAAGTGCGCGGAGTGGTCATCTCACTTTAGAAAGGATCTTTGTTGACCTCTCACTCGCTGCTGTGTTGTGTGGACAGAAAAGTCAGAAGAAGTCAGACTTGAGCTTGATAGAACAGAAAAAATATACAGTACATATATATATATATATATATATATATATATTAAGAAGTTGAAGCAGATATAAAACCCTGAAACACAGGAGACGACTGAGGAACTATGACTTAGTGTGACTTAATATGTTCTCACAGAAACACAGAATGTCCCCTACAGTGTACACGCACATTTTTCAGAAAAGCTGACATGTTCTTAAGACCTAGACCTTGTAGCACTGTGTGTGTGTACATAGAGCCCATCAATCTGCAGTAATCCTGTCGACAAACCAAGAGAGTGTCCACATGTTACTGTGATGAACAGGCAGCTGCAAAAAAAACCTTGATTTGGTCCACTTCCAAAAACCGTGTGCTGCGCTTTGTTAACATGAGAGTTGCATCCACATCGGCATAAAAAGACCGAAAAATATGTCTCTTGAAATAGATGTTGTAATGGAGCCCCTGTTGTTTAATTGCAGTCAATAAGCACTTACCAGACAATGGACACATTTCTGATTTCTGTATAATAAGTCAATCTGGATTTCTTAAAAAAAAAAAATGCTTTTTATGCATCTAATCCAAGAAAATACATATATTCAGGCTTCTATCCTCTACAAATGATGCATGCTCCCACTCCAGAGTTTGCATTCAGCAAACGACAAGCACAAAAATGTCCAGAGCAATTAATCAACCAGGGTTGTGTACTGATACGGAGTTCCTGATACTTGTATTTGCAGAGCTGCACAGTACATTGTTAGTGAAATAATTAATAATCCATACACAGCATAGCACAACACAGCACAGCAGCATAGTAAACGAGTAGGGAAAGCTGGAGAGAGAGGACGGGCTGTCAGCAGCTCTCTCTTAGCTGATAGATGTCGTCTGTTGAGAAGCCGGTGGTCTTTTGGAGTGCAGAGAACACTCCTCATGACCTTCTCTGCAGCTTTCGTTTGTGGACTCGTCTGCTGCGACAGCGGCCTTTCAACAGCAGACACCACTTTGATAGTAGGGCGTGCTCAAATGAAGTAAATACCAAAAATATTGATAAATATGAAGTGAAATAGATCCGATACTTGAGATCTGTATCAGGATATAATGCCCAAACATGATTTCGATGCCATATTATTTCTTTTTTTTTTAAGTTACATTCATACAAGTCCAGAAATCACACAAACACTCACACATTAAACGCCCACATTCATATTACAGATTAAACCTCACGACTCGTCCATCCTCACACCAACCGTTGTCATTGATAGCGCTGTTGTGTTCCTGTTTGGAGTGCAATAATGATACGATCAGATACGCAGCCGCGCGTAATCTGTCATACTGTCCTAAAAATACAATACAGGCTGAAAGCAGCTGCGTCCTGTTGACGTTCTGTTATGACGAAAAAACAGCTCGAAACTTATTGAAAAATAGCGTTTCTAAAGAGGAAGACAAATGATATGGAAGACTCTGACAGTGAGGCAGTGAGAGCTTGTATTTCTCTCCAGGGATGGAGGGATGAACAGCCAGGGTTGGTCCATGTCTTGAGGTGTTTGTTAGGGCAGCAGTTTCGACCAAACAACAGCGTCGTGTTCCACTCACGGAGCTCGGACTAATCTGACATGACATGAGCTATTTTTGCTCCCCGTAAATCTGCCGTTTCGTCTGACACTTACTCAAACAGCTTCTGCACCTTATTTTGATAGGATGTTTTCTCATTGCTGACAGAGCTTTAGAATGTGAGCTCCATGTTGGGGCTGGGTGTTTTCTGGACCCAAGAGCCCCATGAGCACCTCTGGTCCTGTCAACTGTTTGTAGAAAAGCTGCTAAAGAGGTATCACAAACATGCAGAGGTGGACAGAGTACACAGCTTCATTACTTGAGTAAAAGTACAGATACGCCTTGCTAAATTTTGCTCAAGTGCAAGTAAAAGTACTAAAGTCAGATGTCTACTGAAGTACTCGTTTTTAAAAGTACTTGAGTAATGTACAAGAGTACATTTTCTAAATATTGGATTACTACTGCCACAGTTCTTACATTTACATATAGAAACGTCCCACATGGAGTTATGAAAAATGTTAATGTTAATACCTTGAAAAATGTAAAAGGAATTGAAAGTAAAAAATAAGTAATTTTCATCTTTTTACCTTTTATGTTGTTTTATTTAACATTTCTCACTTGCCCACAACCCAATAGTACAATGGCAACGCTCTCGCTTAGAAATGTAAGGAAGTTTATTTCAATGTACGCACCTTGACATGCTTCCTCAAGTTGGAAGATTAATTTTTGTAGGCACCATCATTAACTTGTTCAGAAAATTGAAATAGTCTGTAGAGGTGGGGCAACGTGTTCCACCTCTTCCAGAGATGGACCTACTGCGTCTTCATCCATTGTTTCGTCCATGGTTTCGTCTCTCAACTAAATCTGACCATGGAGTTGTTGTTTTTTATAGAAGTAACGGTGCTCACGGTTATGGATAGAAATGTATTGGAGTAAAGAGTACAATATTTGACTCTCAAATGTACTTGAGTAAAGTCATGAGTACTCCCCAAAAATCATTCTTGAGTAAAATACATATCCCTCTAAATTGTACTGTACTGTACTGTACTACTCAAATAAAAGTACTCCTTTACTGTCCGGCTCTGCAAACATGTAAACACACACAAGAAGCTTTATGAATGCCTCACTCGAGGTGATATCTTTGCTCCCGGCCCTTAAATGGTGGTCCAGTATTGCACTTTGTTTAAATATGGCTGTAGTTGCTGGAGCAGCCAGTGTCACAAATTTAGGATTATCCACTTTTTTTTTCTTTTTTTTTTAACAAGGAAACTGCTATCACTATAACTCTGGAAATCTGATAAAGCTCCCACATTTTGATTTGTGGTTGAAGGAGTTTTGGCAAAGTGCGACACCTGGAGAAGAGAAGAGAAGATACTCTGTGACAAATGGAGAGGGACTTTTCTGGGAAATCTGACATCATTCTTGTCTTGAGCACGACTGATAAATTGTCAAGTCAATTCATTGTGTTGCTTCACCGACATTTGCAACATGTACATCTTACTACTTACTACTACATTTTATCTTCTATACCAGAGTTTCTCAATCCTGGTCCTGGAGACCCATTGCCCTGCATGTCTTAGAAGTTTCCTTGCTCCAAAACGTCTGATTCAAATAAACAGGTCGTCAACTGGCTTACCTGGATTGAGAAACCCTGTTCTAAACTAATGAAATCTATATAATCCCACAGTCTATAGGAGGTGTTGTGACACATTGTCTTATAATGTAACCATGTCTCTGTCTTGCCTTCCTCTCCTCCCCTGTCTTTCTGCCCCCACCCCTCATCCAGACACGACCACCAGGGATTACTACAAGAGCTACCCCATGGTAGATTACACCCACCGCCAGTCCCCTCCCACGTTCCAGCCGATCAACTTCCATCCGAAGGACAAACCCTTCCTGCCGCCGCCCGACATCCACGCGCCGCTCGCCATCACCATCAACACCTCCCAAATGCCCAAGCCTAAGATCTCCAAGACCAACACCCACCCGCTCACCTCCAGCTCAGCCTTCAAAGTATGGGACCCCAGTAAGAGCCACATCGCACACCCGGTGGCCGCCCACATAGCCCTGCAGGGGCAGCATCAGCAGCATCAGCAGCTTCAGCAGCATCAGCAGCATCAGCAGCAGCATCACGCCATCCAGCAGCAGCATCAGCAGCAGCAGCAGCAGCAGCAGCACCTTCATCAGCCGCTGCATCAGCAGAACAGCCGGCGCCAGGCTTACTCCAACAAGAGGCAGTTTAGCATCGAGACGCTGCCCGAGCTCTTCTCGCAGCCGCTGGGCTACGGCCACTCGCCGCGCATGCTCCCCAAGCACAAGGGACTGCCCACCAACAGCAAGACGGAAGTCACTGTCTGAACTATGTGGCTGAAGTTGTGAGGGAAGAAGTCTTCAGATATCATTTATATATAAATATATGGAAGACAAAATCCAGGAAATATCATACGAGGAAGGTTTTTTTCATCATTGTTGACAATACTACTAATAATGTGAGTGATATCTGTGTACTTTTTTTTTTTTTTTTTTTACCACCACTGGATTAAAGCTGCAGCAGGTAAGCTGTGAAGGTGGTGGATTGGCAGGTGCTGGCTGTGACTCTTTGAACCCGACAGCTCTTCTAAATAATTGAGCGGCCTCTCGGTGTGTTGGCACAGCTCTGTCCTGCTTCTCCCCTCTGCAACGCAATGACACCACACGCAAATGTTGCAATCACACACACACACACACACACACACACACACACACACAGGACACAATTTCCCTCCACACACTGAGGCAGTTGTCGAGGCAGGTAGAGCAGTATTTCCCCCGAAGACTTTGGGTTTCAATCAACACAGACGATGCCACAGGGGAGCAAAGGAGATGAGAATATTGTGAACCAGCATATGCACACACACACACTCACACACACACACTTACTCGCCTGTTAACAATTATCGAGGGTTCCCAGCAGTTTCAGAGACCAACGACGCACAAACGGACACACACAGTCTAAATCTCATTCTCCTTTTTAATGGTTTGTTGAGCAGCTAATTCCAGCCCCCCGTCCCGTCCCCCCCTCTCTTCCAGGATGTATGGTAATGCCTAAAAAAGGGGCAGAAGAATCCATATATCCAGAAAAGGCCATTATAAAGTCATCGCAGTCCCTTTCTCTTTCCCTGTCGCACTTCACTCCACACCGGAGCTTGCACCGTGCTGCATGTGGGCACCAAGACGCTGTAACTCAAGAGCATAATATCATCCCTAGAACAAACACTTCACTGTTTTCTGACAACATATATATATGTATATATATATATACATATATATATATATCGATTTGCAAAGCAACTGTGTCATAATCAGACACTTCTGATTTACGCCACATCCCTGTGTATGTGTGTGTGTGTGTGTTCTTGTACTTGCAGCAAACTGAGGACCAGTGTGGGTTTTTCACCAACAAAGTGAGGACATTTTGGCCGGTCCTCACTTTGTCTTCATTGAAATCCCTTCCTTAGGTTGTAAACATGCTCAAGTCTTCAATTTGGTACAAAAACCCGTTTTCCAGCCCTGGTGTTTCACACACTGTTTGCTCTAGGGCTCCACCTGCAGACATGTTATGGTACTGCACCCAGTAGTTCTTTATAGATGTCATTCATGAGGTAGATATTTGTAATTGTGTTGATTTATAAAGTGGAAATGCTGGTCCTCAGTGTGCAGCAACTACAAGGATATGTGTGTGTGTGTGTGTGTGTGTGTGTGTGTGTGTGTGTGTGTGTGTGTGTGTGTGTGTGTGTGTGTGTGTGTGTGTGTGTGTGTGTGTGTGTGTGTGTGTGTGTGTGTGTGTGTGTGTGTGTGTGTGTGTGTGTGTGAAGAGAAAGCAGCGCTGCGTGACAAAAAAAACACAAGTTCTCAATGCGGCGAGTCCCAAACACAGCTGTGTGATGCATGTGTTTACCGCTGCATCGCTAATATAATCTGAGAGGCTGAAACTACTTGTCACTCGCACTGCAATTTACTCCACTCTGTGTTAATGAAGTGCTTTAACGCTCACAGCGACTGCCTGCGACTAAACAAAGGGCAGTTCCCTGAACTGGAGACATTCAAACACAGGTCCTGTCTTTGTTTTTAATTTTGAAAAAGAATAGAATAGAACTTTACTGTCCAAAAAGGTGGACATTTCACCAACGTAAAATCATAAAAGGAGACGCGAAAAGTCATAAAATCAGCACACAGAGTAACAACAAACCAATTTATTGCACTTGAAATGCTGTACATTAATGTACATTTTTAGTTTCCAGGGATGTCAAAGATATCGGACACAATCCAATTATATATTAACACTATTTCACTTAAAACTGCATTTTTGTAATGTTGTTACACTCTTTGTGTTGGCATTGTGCTCAGCTTTGCCTGCTTTCTTCTTCCCTACAGTGTGTTTTTGGGTAGATTTTAGTTTCGGGGGGTCAGCCCACTCACCAAACTGAAAGTTATATTTAAAACTGGCCTATTTTTCAAGGTGAGCAGTGACAGGAGGTCTACCAGGACTCAGAATGTTGTAGTTCTCCTTATGTCTCTTGGTTCTTCGTCTTCCTTTTCCCCATCATATTACCATCATGTCACTGAAGAGGTCATGTTTCTGGGAAACATTTGTCAGTCTGTGAGCAGTGCAACTCAGAAAGTAAAGGACAGATTTTTACAAACTTTTCTGGGGATGTTGGTTATGGCCCAGAGAGGAAGAAGTTATATTATTTTGGTGTGAGAAAGTGAGTAAGTTTGCGCTCCTTGAGTGCTTTCCCTAGTTAAAGTGAAAGTGACTGTGAAATAGTAATTTTTTCCCCTTATTAGCTAGCTTCTCTACCTTTACCATAAAATGACAAGTCAACTGTTTGGTAGAGCATGTTTTGAAAAAATGATTTGATCCTTATAAGACTTATTTTTGTTGAATTAAGTTACACAATTATGTACAATGACTCCTCTGACACGACAATATGTCAACAAAATAGTCTTGCCTTCGAAAGTCATCAAAGGATGAGTGAAATTTCGTCACTTGCTGTTTGAAGGAATGGTAGAGATGGTTCATTCGGGTTCAGTTCAGCTTGATGCATTTTATAGATATAGTGACTTTAAGTGTGGTCGACCAAATAGTTGAGTAGTACCTTAAAGGTGCCATATGTAAGAATGTGGTCAAAAACGGTTACTACATTCAAATTCAAAGTACCGAGGTCTTTTAGGTTTCGTTTTCTGACGTAATTGGCAACCCGTGGTTGCTCGGCAGCTGAGACTCTACTGACTGCAATGATTGGTAGACAGCGGTAGGTGGCGCCACATGCCAAAACATGATTTCAAAACATAAACATGATTTGCAGTCTGCAAAATATTTTTTTTAATGCAAATATTTTGTCTGTACTGTTGTTGTTGGTGAGTTCAGTTTGTTATATGAACATTATTCCTGAGTCTCTGTGACATATTAGGAGGATTTTATGGCCAGTTGCTTTAGATTTATTACATAATGCACCTTTAAAGGGTTAAGGTCACATTTTACGGAGTTGGGTTAAGAAGAAAAGAAACTTTGTTGACAAGTAATTCATAATTTTCTTGAAATTCACCATTGCTCTCAGCTGTCAAAATACCTCCCCGACACATTCTCTCATTCCCACTGCTCAGATTATTGAATTCACCTTCATTTGTTATCACGAGGACGGCAGATAAGCTGCGGTGCATATGCCAGGCACATGCTACGGCACATCAGACAGGTGGTGGAACCTAATCAAACGGTGGCGCTTACCAGTCACACACCATTTAGCACTTTCTCCTCTCGCTCTCTTTGGCTCTCTTATTTTTTGGCTCTCTCTATCTTTGGTTCATTTTCCTGCTCTGCACGCTAACAGACTGTCATGTGGCCCTCACCCTCCCTCTGAGTGCGTCTGAGAACATCCAAACCCCACAGAGGGTTGACTGATGGGTCCGAAGCATTTGTCCGATTTTTTTTTTTGGAACCCAATGCCCCGTGATATTCTCACCAGGACCTCTTAGCATGTGTGTTTGCATGCATCTGTGTGTGTGTGTGTGTGTGTGTGTGTGTGTGTGTGTGTGTGTGTGTGTGTGATGAGGATGGGGGTATAATTAATGACCGAGTCCATCACGGCGTGTCAGGCTCCAGATTGCCTCCTTGGTGCAGCCCTCACAAGCAGCATTTGCACTCAATATACACATAGAGAAAAAAGGAAACACACAGCAACACAAACTCAGACTGGGACATCAATGACCAGATGCTTTGCAATACATTATTCACATCTTGAGAGTTTCCAGTGCCAGCCTCAAAATGAACCTCGTGGAATTAATGTAACAGATATTTTAATTTGCAAGCAGACATGTCAATCTCCCCCCCCCAAAAAAAATTCTTCCGTTTGCATCTCTGCTTTATGGAGCGGTGCATGTACACAAGCAAATAAAATGAGCAGCAGAGTTAAACTTTCATGAGAGAGAGAAAATAAATTAGCAATATAATGTGCATTTGCAGTGCCGCAATGGCTTCTCCACTTTACCTCCAAGATGTGAAAAAACCTGTTAAGTAAGCTGTTGGATCGCTGCTCAGCGCTGCTGGCACGCTTTTGTAATAAGGGCTCAGCAGAGAACGGGGATCATAAATACAAAAGCATCAGTGGGATATATGCACGGTGTGAGAATGCATCAAATGCATGTGCTGTTTGTGCTCTCCTCTCGCCAGCGCTGCACAGTATGTAATGTGCCACGTCGCAGGCTCTACGGCTTCCCTGTCTCTTTGACTTTTTATCCCCCATGAGTTGCCACTCTCTCAGTGGGGTCACCACTTTTTTTTTTTTTTTTAAAAAGAAGCTCTTTCTGGTCCTGCTGTAGAAGCCTGTGACCAAAAATGTTCACCGGGGTCTGTCCTTAATCACTCGAAATGCATTAGAGCTTGAGGACAAACAAGGGATGACGGCGAGCAGACGAGCAGTATGTAAAGCAATAAGTGTCCGACCGTCCTCGCAGCGGGTGCATTTCAATGGAGAGTTGAGGAGAGCTCGACTGCTCCATTTAATTGGACTACTGTCCTTGTCCCAGCCCAGTGTACAAACACTCGGGGCGATATATGCTTCCTTTCAGCTTGTTAGTTTTACAAGTTTTGCAGTGAACTTAAAGGTGCCATATGTAAGAATGTGGCCAAAAACGGTTACCACATTCAAATTCAAAATACCGAGGTCTTTAAGGTTTCGTTTTCTGACGTAACTAGCAACCCGTGGTTGCTCGGCAGCTGAGACTGCAATGATTGATAGACGGCGGTAGGTGGCGCCACATGATTTGCAGTCTGCAAAATATTTTCTTAATGCAAATATTTTGGCTGTACTGTTGTTGTTGGTGAGTTCAGTTTGTTATATGAACATTATTCCTGAGTCTCCGTGACATATTAGGAGGATTTTATGGCCAGTTGCTTTATATTTATTACATAATGCAACTTTAAATTACAGACCAAACGCAAGTTTAGATCGTTGCAAGTTGAGCGCTCGCTGTCTTTGCACCATCCGTTAACGAAGCAAACAATTTCCTCTTCGGTCCAAAAATGCACCACTTTTTCTCACTGTTGTCTTTCTCTTATATGTGGTTTATGTTCGGGTCAAAGCCAAGGGGACGGCGACTGTGGAGCATGCACGCAGCACCCAGGCCCAGGCTTGAGCCCGACTGAACGTGTACATGCAGTAGTAATTGAACCCCCCCGATTGCATTGTGTTTGTGTGACTTTGTAAGGAATCCATTTTTTCAGTGCGATTCCAGTCGAGCTAACAAGTCAAGGGGGGGGACGGTGATACCAAGGGGAGGGCAGCAGAAGAGTGATCTCTGCAGACAAAGGAGATGAGACAGAAGAGAGGAATAATATGTTTGCATGAGCACAGATGATACAGTGACGGTTGTTTTTCATTCAGATGTGTCTGGTCATCTAAAAACTATAAATCCTGTCTTTTATCTCTCAGATTTTCCCCAAAGCAACCATCTCTCAAAGCGTTCTGTGTCTTCAGTTTTAAAGGGAAAGTTGATCTTTTCTGTGAATTGCACAGCTACGCCATCAAAGTTGTTTGTTGTCGGGTCTCCATTCATACTCCCACTAAAACATGGCTGTCCTCTGGGGTTGTAATTCTATCGCTATCTGATGCCAAACGCTGGCACACTGGATTTACAGCCAATAAGTGAAGTTTCTTCACAACAAACAGAGGATCTGAGGACAGGCTACCAGCAAAGATAAAGAGTCTCACAACTTTTTTTTTCCCTCAACTTTCTTCACTTTGTCTTGGCTAACATGGCGGACGGAGGTAAAAAAAAAATGAAACAGGCACCGTGAACGTTTGATTCTTCTTTGGGACGTCTGCATCGGCGGTGCCGTAATCACGCAAAGAAATCACGCTGATGTTCTGGGAAACAGTGACACATTTTCCAGTGTTCATTTCCACGTGGTCATACATCTTGGATCTAGGATTCCTTTTTTTCCTCCTTCAATGCTGGATGGACTTTTATGACTCCCCTTCAGGCAAACATGTGCCTGGAAACAACAGCAGGTGAAATCTAAATAAATTAAGACAGAAAAAAAGCCTCTAAAGAACCACAGTTTTGCCTCTTATCATGGAAGATGTAAATACTTGAACACCTGCACAAACATGTACACACACGCGCGCACACACTCACACACACACTCACACACACACAGGAAGCGAGGAGCCACAGAGGTGTAATACTAATTATATCTTCCATACAATGTCCACACATTTGTGGTATGAAACAGGACCAAAAGCCTTGAATCAGGAGAAACTGAGTACACCTAAGTGATGCCTAAACATCCAAAAGAGTAAGAATGCTGAGACTGTTTTGGATCGTCACCTTAGAGTGCATTTACTCAATCTCTCCTGATTTTTAACAGACTATGGCATTGCTTGCTCTTCGCAGAGCTAACTGACTGTTGTTTGTAAAACTTCCTATATAAAAAGAAACGATGCAAGTATTCTACTGCGGGTTACCTGAATGCAACCTGGTAGACATACTTGGGCTCCGTGATCCTTAGCAATATATAGATTATTGTGTATGGTTCAGTTGTTTCTTTGTTTTCCTGTCATGTTGTTTTTTTGTACTGTTTCGTTTTGATTTTTCTAAAGATTTTGCGCTTCTGTCAAAAATCATTTTCATTCGAAACCAACGGAAAAGTTTTAAAGTGCTTCCAGATTTTAGACTCGTCGTCACTCGGTCCCAACTCCCTTAACCATCAGAGTTCCATTTTATGGTACACATGAATACATGTATTTAATGTTAAAAACGATATCGCATTTTATCCAAGTGATATTTGCCAACACACTGGCTGAAAGAAAAAAAAAAGAAGGGAAGATTCAGTGATTTTCTTGTACAGCTTTTGCATCTGCAAAAAAAAATGAGAAAAAAGACAAAAAAAAAAAGAAAAATCATGCTTTGTTTCATGGTAATTTGTAACGGGCAGCATTAGGCTGCCTTGGATTGCTAAGTACTACTTGTGTATATGTATGCCGTGCCACTTGTCTGCTGTGAAATTTGTTGACTACTCAGCTTATATAAGGGCTTTTTATAGATATAAAAGCAGACTTGTCGTCACTCTCTGTAACACGAGACATGAGGTGTGTGTTTTTTTTCTGAGACGGAATTGAATTTTCATGCATACGAAAACAAAACTATACGGAATAAAGCTTTGATGGACTGAGAAAAAAAAAAAGTCTATATAGGCACTCATGCAACATTGGCCACACGTGTCCCCCGTTTGAATAAATCTTTCAAGAAACGCAGCCGTGGTTTGTTAATCCTCTGTGTTCTGGCTGTTTCTCTTCAGGACCACGAGAAGAAATCGACAGAAGTCCGGCTAACAATATTCACTGCTTAGGTAAATAAATATCCCTTTTTTTACACGTTTTCTAGTTGAGGCTGGCTTTACACGACAATGCCCCGGGGTGAAAACGACAAAATATTTTTATCAGATGTGCCATTCGTTTAGACAGCGATGGCGTTTTGGGGGCTTAAAAACGCAAAAAAAATTAACCCACCCTCCAGAGTGGAACTGTTAAAAACGCTCCACTGTCGTGTTCCCGTCTAAAGGGATGAAAACGCAAAAGTGAGCTGCTCTGAGCTGCTCACGCTGGCCATCCTCCTGTTGATGTCAGATCCATGTGCAGTAACAGCCAAACAACAACAAACATGTCGGATTACATCCATCAGTCGGACATTCAAGTTGCCTTAGCTGCTACTTTGCGCTACTAGAGAGAAGTAGAAGGAAGTTTCAACGCTCCTGGTGTTATTGAATGGCAGTGCTCCACAGTGCCACCTAGCCCCCCCTGGCATGCATACTACATCAAATTTCACACACTTTTGCATCACCGCGTGCGTGCAGATTTCCCCCCAAAGACGCTCGTCTAAACGCGAAATAAAAAGTGCGAACGCAACGCCACTTTTTGCGGTTTGTGTTCAGATCGTTGTCGTGTAAAGCCAGCCCGAGAAATACAGCAGAAATGTGTTTAGACTGGGAATAGGGTGAGACTGCCCATTTGGATTTGATTTGTGACATCATGCAAAGGCACATAAGTCTTTTTTACCTCCCTCCTCTTCCCTGCAGCCTCTCACATTTGACGTTACAACTATTAATGCAGTGAGGACAGTAGACCGAGACAATGCAGGAGTCATCATCACCATCACCACTGTGATGACTCACTAACGCGGGAGCATCCTATCGGACGGATCGATACGCATTAATCCACTCGATGGCGCCTGACTTCTCTCATTTCCAGCTTACGCTAAGCGGATTTTTTAGATGAGTTAATTGGTTCGATGCTGATAATGTGATTAGCCACTTATCCGACAATAAAGACACACACACACACACACAAGAGGTAGAATTGTTATTGTTTATTACCCCGGAGCAATGATACGACGCAGAGAGATAGAGGGAGCAGGAAGGCAGAGAGCGACTTGACCTCCAGGTGCGGTGCTGCAGATATATTGACCACGTTTGTGTTCAGTCATTAACAGGCAAATGCACAAATAAAAATGAGCACAGGTGTTTACAAATGAGGATGCTTTGCAGTAGATATATAAAAAAAACTGTCAACAACTGAGCCGGTAGGTAAAACAGGGTGAACTGTGTGTTACTGGAGGCACATCTTGTGAGATAGAATGTAAAATCACTTCTGCTGTTGATGGACTTTCATCTTCATGTTTCCAGCTGCTAAAAAGCCAACAGTGTTGTTTTATTTTTATTTTTATTTTATTCCAGGAAGAAATCTGAACACAGTGTGTAAGCATGATGTGTGCGTATGTGTGCACACATGTACCCGTGCACAGCCAGGGCAGTGGTGGGCATCATCACCAGATGTCACTGATGTCACACTTCGTTTGTTTGTCTCAAGGGTTTGGACCAAATCCATCACAAAGTGCAAAAAGCCAAATGCTACAAGCCATGTCCACAATAATTCTCTATCTTTCTCTCTCTCTCTCTCTCTCCCTCTCATCCTGCGGCACAGCACCAGTGTATAAATGTTCTTATTCAGGTCAGAGGACGCTGGAATGTTGCATGACCATTGCTTATATAGACGTCCCGCTAACACCTATGCAGAGATAAATCCTCTCAGGAACCGTGTATTGTACAGAGAGGGAAATGTTTAATGATGATTGATGAAAATATGTGTTAATGCAGGTTGAAATATCCACTGGTGATTGTTCTAAGACAGCAAGGGAAGATCAGATTCCTCTAATACAGGGGAGTCTAACTCATTTTTCTTCAGGGGCCACGTACTGCACAGTTTGATCTCAAGTGGACTGGACCAGTATATTATAACCTATTATAACCTATGAGCAACATTACATTTAATGAAGAATCTTTTTGCAAAACGTGACATTTGTGGAGAAATATAAGTGCAATTTCGACAATATTATGCCTAAGTGAAAAATATTGTATTTGACAGTGACATTTTAACGAATTCATCCTGTGGACCCTCTGACGGGCCAATTCTGGTCAAATATTCACTGTGTCGTACTTACATTTCAATCCTAAACGTGCGCAAGAACGTGATTAGAGTGTGTCACTAATTCAGAATCAGCTGTTTATCACAGATGATCATCTTATGTGATTTTCATTTTCCCATAGAAGCCTCGTCCATTAAAACCACTTATTTCATTTTATTTAACCTTCATTTAACCAGGTAGCATAATATCATGAAAAACAACAAACAGCAGGTAAAATTAAAGTCACACATGAAGCTCAGCTTAGTCCATGGACTAATGCAGCAACAATCGCCACTTCCAGGGAAGCTCAGCTTCTCTCTGAGGCGATGGAGCAGCGTGCGAGCACGGACGTTGGGCTTCTGCATCACGACTGGAGAAAGTGTCTGAAAGGCGGAGCCAGTTTTTGATAGACAGCGTTGCACGACAGTGAAGCCTTTTCTGCCTCAGTCCTGTGTGGATTTTGTACATACTTTTACAGCAACATACAGCATCTCAGTTTAACATCATTATCGTGTTTTCTTTTTGTAGTTTGCGGAATTTGCAGAATCTATGTATTTAATAACTGGGCCTGAAATGAGCTTCCCATGTTTTTCAAAGTCCAGCAACCACCACTGGTGTGAACTGTTGGGTTTTTAATATTCAATTTTGCAGGCTGTTGTGGAGCTCGATCAGCTTAAAAATAAAAATTAATTAATTAAAAAGTGTAGTTCCTGGAAATGTCCCTATAGATCCTGGATCATATAGATCCTCCTCCTGAGGAGGAGCTTGACCCAGGATAAGCTTGAACCGATAATCTGGCGGCCCGGGGCCACATGAGGCCCCCCAATGATCACAGTGTGTAGCTGAGGCTCACCTGCCAGCGAGGTGATAGAATATAATATATGTTTGCTGGCAATGTTTTTTATAACAGTAATAATAAGACATTTGGTCATAATTATCCCATTATTAAATGTATCATATACATAATTCAATTACATATATAAATACACTTGTTAGGGCCCGAGTCACTATTATTTATGTAATTTGAAATAAGTGTCTGTTTTTGATATTAATTAATTAATTTTGCATCATAAATAGTATTATTAAGTATACGTGTGATATCATGATATAATATTGTGAACAGATTTTTTTCCCACTTTTTGTTCTCTAGGCCGGCCCCCTCTTGACCATAATAGATGCACATTTGCCCCCAGGTCATTTGAGTTTGAGACCCCTGATCTAACTCCAACATCGATTTTTGTTTATAGAAAAAGACAATGCAGTGTAAAAAAAAAAAAAAAAAAAACTTACATAACAGGTTGATAAGAAACTGCCTCTTAAAATGAAAAGCACATTGTGACACAAGTGAATAAACTAGGAGATGTGAGGAAGAAGTCGAGCCGCTTTTATCAAGCGTCCAGCGGCCAAAAAATATTCAAATATTCCTTCCACTGCATTGTGGAGGCAGCGCTGGCATTTTAGCAGACCACCTTTATGCAGCATCTCACCAATGAAAGCGTTTTAAACTAGCACCTGACAGAACCAGATAAGGCAGGAGCTGCTACACAAAGGCACTCGGTGGATTTGATAATGACAAACACACACACACACACACACACACACACTAGCACCAAAAAGCCAGAGGGGGGTGAGGAGGAGGAGGCGGAGGAGAGGACGTATCTCTGAGGAAATATTGTCAAAGAGAGAATGAGACTGTGCCCATTTTACCGAGACAAGAAAGGGAGCACAAAAGAAATCAGAGAAAAGGGGAGATGACATTTCTAGCTGTGCAGGGAGAAAAGTTGGCGAGAGGCGTGCATGTTTGCCGCAGAGCTGAATCGCAGGGCTACTGTGAGGAGGAAGAAATAACTGGTGAGGCTGAGGCAGCAGAAGCAGAAGCAGGGAGACAAACAAAAAAAAGGGAAAAAATGACATGCATTAAGTGTGGTAGTGCTGCAGGAGCGAGACCATCAAGCAGAGTGAGCAGCAGGAGTGTGGAGGTTAATCCAGCTAATGCTGTGGTCAACTGGGGAGTTCACAGCTGGAAATGAGGCCACGGAGAGCTGGAGAAGTGCTGAGCTAAGTGGTTCACTTGGCTAAATGACGCCGAGTCAAGAGCGCGTGGATTGTTGTGTCATTTCCACTTAGCTGTTTTTAAGCCGTCGTACCTTTTCCGTCGCCCTTATTTTAATTTTGACATTTATTTTCCATATAACAAGAACATCCCTCTAAAAACAGAACACGCCATTAATTGAAAGTGTTATTTCCCTTCCAGTCTTTTTGCTTCGTCTGTATTTTGTCAGATCAAGAACATTTAATAGTTTTCCTTTTTTTTTTTCATATTTTAATACATGTCAGCAGCCGTGAATGTGTTAATAAGCTGCAGAACATTTAAAAAAGAAAAAAGAAAAAAGAAGAAGAAGCTCAACCGAACTTCAAACAGAATAAGACTTAATAAGAAGTATCTGGGTAATAAGATGTGTGAGAATTATAATCGCTGGGGTAACAACGTGACACGGAAAATCATCAGGGAGAGAAGGAGGCTGTCAGCTCGTGTGCTCAGAGGATAAAAGACACAAACTGGCACATACAAACAGGCTTTTTACCCTTTTCACACACACACACACACACACACACACATTCTTGTACTTGCTGCATACTGTGGACCAGCATTTCCATTTTATAAATCAACGCAATTGCATAAATCTACTTCATTAATGACATCTATAAATAACTACTGGGTGCAGTACCATAACATGTCTGCAGGTGGAGCCCCAGAGCAGAACGTGTGTGAAACACCGGGGCCGTAAAATGGGTTTTTGTACCAAATTGAGGATCTCTTTTAAAAACAGACTATAGCATGTTTACAACCCTAAGGAAGCGATTTCTATGAAAACAAAGTGAGGACCGGCCAAAATGTCCCCGCTTCGAAAAATGACCTCACGTCGTTGGTTAAAAAAACCCTTACTGGTCCTCGGTATGCCGCAAGTACAAGAACAAACACTCACACACACATACACGCATACTCACACTGTGATACAATATGCAGTCATTAGCAAGTCATTTTTTACCTCCTTTACATCCTCACGTCTCCCAGAGACAGCTCGCTCTTTCCTTCCCTCTAATCTTCAATAAGGAAATTCTCTCTCACACACATACACACATACGCACACACACACATACGTGCATTCTGAAGACTCACATGTGTTTTTACAGCTCCATCAATCCGGTCAACTCTCTGTCTGCGACCATCTGTCAACGCACCGTCAGGAGCGTAGCAGGCAGCAGACAAAATATAAGTTTACGTGCACGTGTCTTGCTGCATACTTGTGTAGAGAACTGTGTGTGAGCGTGGATTGAAGTTTTGGAGAACAGCTTGCAAATTACAATGTCATTTGAATTCATCGTCGGTGTGATGCTTTGGTACATGCAGGTGGCCCTTACCCAAAAAAAGTAGAGGGAGCAATAAACATACTGTACAAGAAAGAAGTGTAGACATAGTGTGGAGTGTGTGTGTGTGTGTGTGTGTGTGTGTGTGTGTGTGTGTGTGTGTGTGTGTGTGTGTGTGTGTGTGTGTGTGTGTGTGTGTGTGTGTGTGTGTGTGTGTGTGTGTGTGTGTGTGTGTGTGTGTGTGTGTGTGTGTGCGTGTGTGTGCATACTAAAATAAATCAAGCTCAGAAAATATGGTAATATGTCAAATCAGACACATGCTGTATATACACTCTTAGAAATAAGGGTTCCAAAAGTGTTCTTCTACAAGGGCTGAGGTTCTACATGGAACCATTTTCTTCTGGAAAACCCTTTCCCAAAGAAAGGGTTTTCCAAGTGTTCTTGGTAACACTAATGGTTCCAGTGAGAACCATTTTGATCCAGAGAACCCTTTAAAACCCCTTTCCTGAATAAATGGTTTTAAAAGGGTTCCATGTGGAACCTTTATAAAAAAGGTTCTACCTGGAGCCAAAAATAGTTCTCCTATGATGACAAGCCGAAGAACCTTATATTGTTCTGCTTAGCACTTTTATTTCTAAGAGTGTAATCTTACCGATATGGTTGTATTTTATTGTTTGCTGTGCCAGATTGATGAGATTGAATAGTCTATTAATATAGTAGCATTTTATTTAAAGGTGAAGTAAGTAGTTTATAGTGCCATCTAGAGGAGAGGCTGAAATTTAAAATAAAGAACTGCTCCTCTGCTCACCCCCTCCCTTCCCTGAGCGCTACGGTATCCTCAGCCGGTCAAATGTCGTCCTCGTCGTCTTTCTCCGTGTCAGCAGATGAGGTTCGTGAGGCGAGGGAGAGGGCGAGCTACCGCGGCCGTAGCAGACGAAGAGGAGAGAGAGGAGGCGGGACTTCCGCTACAAGTAAAGCGACGCTTGATTTGTTCTCTCGCGTTTGTCCTTACAGGCTCCAGTAGAAACATGGCGTCGTGGCAATGCAGTACCGTCCCGCGACCATGTTATTTTACATGACTTTTTGAAACACTACGAAAATGAAATAAAGAATATTATACAGCGACTAGACAATGCAGGAGCACATAATATGTATACAAAAGTGGATTTTGGGTTATATAAACCCATAAGTACTACATATTGTCCCTTTAAGTATGTCTGTTTTTGATGAAGCCTTAAAGTTTCCATTCTTGTGGCTAAGGCTTTGTCTGCATTGTGTGAGGATTTAAGGAATGGGTCTGGTGTTTGTCTGGTTTATGTAAAAGTGACATACTCATATGTGCATCTTTGTTTTTGTTTATTTCTAATGTTAGTCTGTGGAATAGAGTGTGTATGCCAGAAATGTTTATAGAATTCTACAGGAACTCCATCGGGTGCAGATTTTGTTTTAGGGCTTTACTGAGTTTCTCTGGGGTGATCGGTGAGTCTTAACCGTGAGCTGTTGGTGTATTCAAGAAGAAATATTCAATTTCTTCTGTAGTAGGTTTGTGAGTGGAGGAGTTGCTGTAAAGACTTTGAAAAAGTTGTGTTAATTTCCTGTGGGTGTTGGATAGTTTCACCTCTGGAGTTTTGATTACTGACGAAATACTTGATTTGTGCTGGAGTTGGTTTGCCACATATATTTTATTTTTTCATATTTGAGTCGTTGAATTCAAAATTGTGTCTTTTCTTTATTTGTATGATATTGTCAAGTTTGGATTTAAAGGTGGCTTAGTTTATTACTGATTGCAGTGACCAGCCGCCGCCCCGTCCTCCTTAAACAACAACGGGCGATTTGCAATGACATCTCAGTAGGAAACCTCCCTAAAGGGGCCCCACCTCACATTAACCTGTGTGAAGTTATCGTTCTGCAAGTTGGAAAATGAAGAGGATTATTTACAGTGTAATGCATATCTTTTTTACTCAGTTTATATGTTTTTTTCAGTTATTTACAGTATTTTATTGTTCTATATATTTGTATTGTTTTATAATGTGGGTTCTTTTCAGTGTAATGTATTTTTTTAATAAGTTTATATAGTTTTTTAAAAGCTATTTACAGTATTTTATTGTTCTTTACATTAATAGTTTCACATACTTTTTAATTACAAGGTTTTTCCATGTTATTTCCTTCATTTTGAATTTGAATTCATACATTTTTCGTTGGTGTCAGATTATTTATAACATAATGGTGATGAACACTGGTTGGAAGGGCCCCCTGGGAATTTTTGCTTAGGGCCCCTACAGACTCTAGAATCGCCCCTGCTCTTAGAGCTGCTTAAGTAACGACTGTGATATTTCCTTTTACAATCTGCAGGTGAAATTGGTGGAAATTTGAGCAGGAAGAAGTAGAGGCGAGCAACAACTCCCTCAGGGGACACAAGTGACACAGATGAACAGATGAAAACGAGAGGTAAAAAGAGGTAAAGCTAAAAATGACCGAGACTGAGAGCTGTGAACATTTAGAAATGCAGAGCGAGAGAGTGGAAAATGTAAAGTTTGGGAGAGAACATAAAGCAAATGAAACTAAATAAGAAAAAATCAAGAGAGAGAGAGAGAGAAAGACACCAGATAGTAAAGTGAGATGAATGGAGGAAGAATGAAGGCGAAAGAGGGATAAAAAGATCAGGTGAAAGATGGGTCGCTCCAAGGAAGACTCTTCCTCAGAGATCACGGTGCCATTAGATGGATGTCCTCCATCAATCTGCTCCATCCACTGCTTCATAAACTCAATTAAACTGCGAGTCTCCTGAGAAAGACGTACTCTTTCTCCGTCTATCCATCTAGATCTAACTCGGCATCCCTCCATCCTCGCTAATCTGCTGGGAAATCTACCAGTTTGTGTCACTAATTCTCCAACCTTTTCGCCCCCCCGACTCAATTGTCTGGAGCAAACGTAACAAAGGTCATTATATATATAACAACTGGTCATACAGCACCTTCTATTGACCTCACCCATTCAGACCTTTTAATCTGAAAAATGCTACATTTATTTACTTGCTTTCTGTCAAAAAAAACAAACAAACGTCATCTAAGGCCATATTTTTACAGGCCATATTGCAGTTTTACATCGAGGGACACTACCATTTTATTACCGCGGGTGACAAGTCAAATTCCAGCTGCCTTCAGCACCAGAACAACAAGGACATAAAAGAAAGGGGAAGATTGAGACAAGCACCCTGGACTACTTCATAAAAACGCCGACAAGCACCGATCAATACATCTGCTTTAAAGGGGGAAATGATAGAAGATGGAGAGGTGGGCAGCAGACAGCACATAAAACTGACGGATTGATGGAGCCAAGACCTACTGCACAAAATTAATTAAACTTAAGGGAATTCATGGTGATTGGACACATCCATAATTACCTTGGCTTGAGTTGTGTTTGCATGTGTGTGTGTGTGTGTGTGTGTGTGTGTGTGTGTGCAATGATGGAGGTCTTAATGCAGATAGAGAGAGTTGGGCAGGCTTGTGTGTGTGTGTGGATGAATTTAGAGAGCGTTTATGTTGTGCTCTTCTAGATTAACTCTTTGGAAGTAAACTCCCAGCCACTAAAGCAGTCACTCAGCGGGTGATACAGTCTGTCTGGTACAGTCGCTCTCTCTGACTGTACCAGACAGACTGTTCCATTACCTGTAAATGTTCAACACTTAACTCTGTTTAGGATGTTTGATATATCAGAAATTAATTAACAATATCATATTATTACATATATTTACACATATTATAATCAATATAATACCATACAATAATACAAATCTCAGCATCTGTTGAATCATGAAAAGTTGCACTATGATGCTTTGCAGAGAGTGAAATTCCTCTGTAAAGGACCATCAGCATGTTAAATCAAGATTTGCAACTGTGTTTAGCTATCGCCGACGCGACAGTTTGTTATTTCCGGTTTAACCGGAAGTTTATTTTGAAAATCTGTATCCGTGTTTTTGATGACGCGGAAAAGTACGAAAAAAACGGGAGAAGCGACAACGTTCAGAACAGATTGTTTAAACGTAGGAAGATTAAGAGATAACGCATTTAACAGATAACAGTTAAAAGAACATTAGCACCAGTCAAGAGTGGCAACAAGGTAAATATTGTTTTGTGTCTTTTATTTAATGGCCAGCTATGGGAACTTTTGCGTCTGCTAGCTTACCCGGTGATGAAGAGCCACCTGCTATGTTATTTACAACGGAAATGCTAATGTTGTGTTTTTTCTGTCTAATTTTGTCTAGCTCTTATGTTGTTGGTCTTTCAAGGTCAATTTAACTTATTCACCATCAGTAATGGCTCCCCCTTTCTTTGACTGGATGCTACATCCACTCATTTTGATGGTTTCCCAATTAATTTGGATTATAAATCCCATAAACTGCCATAGTTAGTGATAATCTGCAAAGGTGCTGTTGTGAACATGAGAAATAGTAAACCTGCTTATTATTCTGATGTTAACATTTGTCTCAAATTCAGCTGAATGGCGAAAATAAATGTTAAAAATGTTATCTTTTTCTAATTTTGTGCTGGATTATCATAACAATAATTGCCTTGAGGAGAAAAACAATAGCTTAAACAAATGCTTAAGGCTATGGATAGCCAGCTTTTAGTGATTCTGGAATGGGTTGATAATAGCACCACAGCTTAATCACAGGTGCTTCAGCTGGCTCACACTTACGGTGATTCATGTGCACACAAACCCGAAAACTAGAAGAGGAAACATTTGCTCAAACTGAGTCGAATAAAATTTGATGCTCGCATTAAAAGCCACCTGTTAAAATGGCTTAAGCTTAAGATTTTTGGTAAACCAGCGGTTTTATACCCACATGCTTCTCATACACAGAGCGACAAACACACAAACGACTGCAGGACATGCATCACTGGGGAGTGATCACACACTGATTACGATTACATCATGTCACTCTCCATCACCACTCTCTTAGTGTCATTTCGAACTAATCCCCCACTCTACCGACGACGTCTCTCACCATCGCAGGGAGCTGTGATTTTTCCACTCAATCACCACATTTATCTGCTTGTTTTATCCCATTAATCACGCGTTCCCCGCTCCACTTATCACTTACCTGTCACCGACTGAGATTCAGTCGAGCGGCCGTCTGAACGGCAAAGAGCTCAACAATCGATCCAACGAATAAATGCAGAAAATCAAAAGTAGACGATGCTTTTATTTTTCTTACTATTTATAGTCTCACCCACGAGTAATCATCGACAGGGTTTGAGAAACGCTGAAGGTACGCGTGATGCCTCGAGTCCTTTTCTGAGATTGGTTTTCGGTTGTCCTTGATTACATGTATTTGAAAGCTTACGATCATACTATATGATATGCTATAATTGTTATACTATAAAACCTTTATTTTATCTTAACAAACACAAAGGAAACAGGAAACATTCTTGTTCCGCTCATTCTCGCCATAAATTCTGCTGAAAAAATACAAATCAATGTGAAATTTAGAACCATTTAGCCTGTTTTTGCAATATTGATAACAATATAGAGATTTGACATTAAAGCTGCTCTAATTGATCAAATGATTATGTGTAACGTGACTTAAAGAGTCACTTAAAGTAATCAATCTGTAGAGAATTGTGACTTAAAGGTGCATTATGTAATAAATAAGCAACTGGCCATAAAATCCTCCTCATATGTCACAGAGACTCAGGAATAATGTTCATATAACATACTGAACTCAAATATTTGTATTAAAAAAAATATTTTGCAGACTGCAAATCATGTTTATGTTTTGAAATCATGTTTTGGCATGTGGCGCCACCTACCGCCGTCTACCAATCATTGCAGTCAGTAGAGTCTCAGCTGCCGAGCAACCACGGGTTGCCAGTTACGCCAGAAAACGAAACCTAAAAGACCTCGGTATTTTGAATTTGAATGTAGTAACCGTTTTTGGCCACATTCTTACATATGGCACCTTTAACATAGCAACAGCAGCCTGTCTTTGATTTCAGATTTGTAACGATTGTCGCCGATTATCCTTTTCACTCATCGCACTTTATGTGACAAAAAAAGCCTCCGCAGCTGCTTTCACTTGTGCTCTCCCCTCAGTAAGCACAAAGCACGTCAAATGACAATGTGAGAAAAGTAGGAGATGAGATTCTGAAATGGGAACACACAAAAGCTTCGACTGCGGACTAACAATAGTTCCACAGTGTAACAGAATCTTTCGGCGAACCTTCACGAGATAATAGTTTAATTGCTGTGGGCAAACGTTCCCATAATAAGCCACGTTCGGCACATTTTTCCATTCAGCGCGGTCTCTTGTTTAGCAGTACATCAGATAAGATTTGCATTTAGATTTGCAGGGCGTCATTGTTCTGATTGCTCATGCAGGTCACTCCTTTTAATCAGCCACACTTGGCAACGAGATCTGACACCTGTGAGCCGCAGAATTAATCCATTACACTCGGCTCTGCAGTTTGTTGGCCCGCCTCCGCCTCTGTGCCGCAATGAACGATTCGATTGCAGTCACTTCAGGTTAAATCAGTCCAGTCTGTCTTTGTGATTGCTGAATGAAACAGTAATTCCAGGCTTTTCAAACACATCATCAGAATTATTCAGTCGAGGACAAGATATGACAGATTGTAAACCCGTGAATATAGAATGTCCTCACTCTTTTATCGTCCTAATGGTTAGATGAATATATGCTTTTATGGTCAGTTTAAGGCAGGGTCGTCAAACTCATTTTCACTGAGGGCCACATCAGCATAATTGTCATAAACGTCATACAGAATAAATGTAACTAAATGTAACCAAATATAATGTAAAATAAAGGTAACTACTCTGTAACATATTGATAAATAACTTTCTGTATTTATTACTTATTTCACTCGTCGCATGATGCATATACAATGACAGACTGCGATCTAGTGGCGATGCCGTCACTTTGCGGGTAACGCAATTGCCGTGCATTGTGGGAAATGTAGTTTATGCACACCTTAAAGCAGCAAAGACCTATTTTAACACAGATTTTTAAGACCAATTAATCACTCGCGGGCCACATAAATTGACGTGGCGGGCCACATCTGGCCCCCGGGCCTTGAGTTTGACACGTGGTTTAAGGGGATGTGACTGGAGAAGCTGGAGATCCTGCAGCTCAGTGTCTTGCACAGTATACTCCCTGTCACCCAATTCTCTCTCTGTTTTTCTGTCTCTCTGAAATAAGATCAATCTTTGATGATTCCAGTTGGGAGTAAAATGCCCGGGAGCAGCAAATATGGGAGAACAAGTTTGTAAGAATGTAGCAAATTTGGTAAAAAATTCAATTACACTTAGACAAACGTATTTTTTTACATTTGTTAGTCTGTGCTCTTCAGGCCCTTCAGGTCTGTTTCTTTCTAATTCCTTGTGTGTGTGTTTGTGTCCCCTCTCTCATTTGCTCGACTCGGCTCCATGTGTTGTGTCTTCAGTGCGCCTCCCTGTCTTTGCTCGATGTGCTGTCATTTACTCGCTCGAGGCGACTGGTTTCAGCTCATCAGTAAAGTCAACCGCACAAAGCCGGGCTCGGATTTCTGCCTCACATCTCAGGGAAAAGTTTCCAGCAGCTTTTTTTTTTATTTTATTTTATTCATCCTGAGAAACTACACTCTAGTTTACAGAAACTTGCCAAAATGTCAAATTCGGCTGCATCCGAACAACAACTGTCCAATCAAAGATTAATAAGCACAGCAACACACGTCAAGAAAGCAGTGCATGTGCCAAACACCTTTTTGTACTTGTGTTGCATATACTATAAGTTCAGAAACTAAAATTAAACTAAAAGGCAAACAGTATCAGTATATACAGTTGAAATAAAAGACTTCTCCGATCATCCCTCCTTATCCCAAGAACTTTAAGGAACTATGGTGGCCTTCACATAAAGAACAATGTTGTTCGTCTCTGTTTGCATAGTAAGCAATAACTTCAAATTAATATTATTAAATGCACATTCTGGCTGTTTTTATTTTATTCATATGGGTAGTTTATTTAAAAAACAATAATCCAATAATCCCTCCTAGCTGCCAGGTAGCCAGATATAATTTACATCACTTTGAAATAAAGGACACGCATTTCAAAGCATCTTGAACAATGCTTAGAGGAATTGTATCATTTCCAAGCAAAAGGTCAGAATAAATTTTTCATCACGTCAGCTGAAAAGTGTCACAGCGAGCAGCGGCTGAAGAGAAATGTGTTCAAAAAGTTTGGACGAGTGATGTTTTTCTGTGAGATTTCACGATCTCTGGCAGTCTTTTCGCCCACCATTTTTGAAACTTTGCCAACGTGATCATACATTATAAATAAAAATATCCTCAGGAAGGAACACATCACCTGTAGAAGATTGTACACCGTTACCAGAGAGGACAAATGTTCTCAAAAGCTATTATTCCCTGTGCTTCCCTTTACCTCTACCTTTCTCTGTAAACCCTGGAAATGATAGAGGGGTGAAAAGTGCAGTAGATTATGAGTTTCTGAAACAGCCAGACCAGTCCATCTAACACCACCAACCACGTCACGTTCAAAGTCTCTTAAGCCACATTTCTGATGTTCAGTTTGGACTTCAGTCGATCATCTCATGCCTAAATAAGACAAATTGCTGCCTTGTGATGAATCAGTTCAAAAAGCAACACATGTAGCTAATTTAGTTGCTAGTATATGTATATTGTTGAGAAGAAAAATGTAAATAAATCTTTAAACCTGATTTGAAGCAGGGCAAGGTTAGAGTTAAGTCATTCTAAATTAGAGAAAAGTAACTTTAAAAGTTTTAAAGCAACACAAATGGCACCTGTCAAAAGGTCTGCATTTATGTAACTTCTGGTTTTGGGTCCTCTTCATTTTATGTTGTATTCAATCCATCAATCAATCAATCTTTATTTGTATAGCCCACATTTTACAAAACATAGTTTGTCTCACGGGACTTCACAGGGTTGGTAACATCCTCTGTCCTTAGACCTTCGACCAGGGTAAGGAAAAACTACCAGTATTGCTTTATACTTCTCCATAACATTTAATTCACATACAACTAATTCAATTTATTTTACTTTCTAAATATATCAACTTGTGAAGTATGATGCATGCAATTTGCACGAGGTAACTGGTAAGAATGATAAAGTTGCAGGAAGTTGAATTGTGCTTGTAATAATCACCATTCTACTGTTTGAATTCTGAATCCACATCATTCCCTTCAGCATGTTTTAACATTGTGGTTTGTAACATGTAAATAAATGAGCTTCCTCCCATACTTAAGGATACAGATTGCATTATGTAAATGTGGGCCCTTGGACTTAATAAAAACACAAGGGCATAGCTCTGTTTCCATTACCCATATATAACTACACATACACGCACTGATATGTGTCAAAGGTTGAATTATCCACATAAAATTGAGTTTTATTTTGGATTGACGGGCATATTAATTGCCACTTACCTCTTTTAAATTAGTTTATTTAAAAGGATTAAAGAATAATAATTAAGAATAAAAACTTTATCAGTTTCATCAAATCATTTGTAGGTGTTTTTTTATGCTGATTTTTACCCATCACTGTTAAAGCCCTTGATTATTATTTTTTTTTTAACAGGACAAAAGTGAGGAATATGGTGCCATTGTCCATTTTTCAATGACATTTTTAACCATTGTGAGGGTTTTCCTCTGAGGGGATATAACTGTGTTCGATTTAGAGAATTGCCTTTGCGACGACTGCCAGCTGGCTGAACTTCTCATCCCTCCTAAAATTGACGCAGAATCTGCCCACACTCTCTTCCTGTGGTACAGTATCAGCTTCCTGTCAGAGATTTTTTCGATGTCTACCAGCTGCTCTCTTTGCCTCTGTGTGTCAAGCCTCAGCTCAGGAAATACTGTAATACTGCATGGCCTTGTCACTGTGAACATATTTTACCTATTTTCTTTATGTCATTGTGTCTTGGGTACAAGCTCGAGCTGTTGCACTCAATGATTCCCCATCGAGAGTTGGTGAAATTGGGTTGTGTTGACTGTTGGTAAACGCATCTATTGTTGTTGTAAAACTCGTCCCGCAGTTTTGAGAAAACCCCCACAAATCCTATATCGAAACGTGCGGTTTGATCGGGAATGATGTCTTATGTCTTTCTTCACGTTTGGAGTAACCATGGGGGCAAAAATCGCGAGAAACTGCGAAGAATTTCTACATAAACGTGAATGGGAAACGGCCCATTTTGGAGCCTCACAGTGTCGTCACATTTTAACGTAGAGACGTGGTTAAACCTGTAAACAGGTCCGAAGACTCAAGTCTTTTTTTCACCTAAATCAAAGTTGAAACCTGTTACGGTTTTTAAACAATCGCAGTTTAAGTTGTATACTTTTTTGGGGGATTTTATAATGAGTGTGTATTGCTTGTTTAATCTCTCTCTCTAAGTTTTAAAGGTTGATTCAACAAAAATACTGCTTTGTCTGAATACTTCAAGTTTTAAAGGTTCAATCCACCCAAATTTCGCCACAGAATTTAGTTTAGATGCATTGATCCTTTATGGTGTGTTTATATTCTGTACGTTTGCTGTTAAAAACTGTTTTTGCAACATGTTTTTCCAACATTTGTTGCATGGATTTGGTATTATTGTATTCTTGCTGAATTTGCCGCGTTTTCTTAATGCAATCGTACATTAAACTACAGCATTTTCAATCCTATAGTGTCTAAAATGTACAAATCAAGATCAAATTCCCAGAGGATTTTTCACCCCCCAGCATAAATATGAACATCAGTGTGTTGGTGTGCTTCATATAGACAGGTTTTAAAAAGAGAGTGACAGACAAATTAAGCCCCTGGGACATATTGATCTTTATAGACAAATATAACTGAGTTCAAGTGAAATTACTCCCATAAAAGCTGCACATTAGATCCGTATATGCCAAGATCTATTTTCAGTGTGGTTAATACTGTTCTGCTGGTGCCATCAAGTGGAAAATGCCCACAATGCAAAAAATCATTAACTTCTGCTGATAGTGAGCAATTTCAAGCTTCCAGGTTTGGTCTAATTTTAGTCAGCTGTATTACAGTTGGAGTCAAAACTGCCTCTATTGCCAAAATGACAAAATGTCTTAATAAGATGTCTGGAAGTTTCCTTTTTCTGAAAAAAAAAATTGTGCAGGAAATATTCATTTTAGGGCATGTTGTCATTATAAAACCATGGCTTATTGTTGAGCCTCTGTATTCATCAATACCCACTAAACCTCAGGTCCCTGTGGACTCACGCTTCTAATGATGGACAAAACAGGTTTGCAGTCCTGATGCTGCTGTAAATACAAACATAGGTCCATTTAGACGTGTTTGCGTTTGCATGTGTGTACCTTTTCTGATCCTTGTCAGGACCAGCACTCATCATAAAGACCAAAACCTGGTCCAAATGAGGCAGAACTTTATTTCTGCAGAAGCTATAGGTCCAAGCTGTTTTCTGTCTAACACAACTGTTGCGTTTGGCCCGTTGTTATTGCAATCGCCAGTGCGATTCATTCACTATATTCGCTCTGTTATTCACTAAAATACTGTTCATTTGCTGGGTTTATTTGCAAGGTAGGCGCAATACTGTGTGCATCTGGAGGACAGTTTAGTATTCCACAGATGTCAGCTGTTTTGTTGCTTGCGCTTGTGTAATTCCTATTGCACTGTGGATTATTTTAGTCCATAAATCACATGCAGGTGTTACTGTCAGACACAAAAGTTGGCGAGATAGATTAATAACAGTGGCGCAATAGGTCAAGCATCTAAATCATCTTTGAATAAGAGGTCATTTTGGGCAGACGGAGGAAGCTGTTTTACTAAACAGCAGCGACTCCACAGATGCAGGAGGTTGAAAATGGTTTTATATTTTAAGGTGGTATTGCACTGCAGGAAAATATTTGAATCCATTAAAGATTCAAATTCAGACAACTTTATTGATAAGTAGTTAAGAGTTAAAGGTGCCATATGTTAGAATGTGGCCAAAAACAGTTACTACATTCAAATTCAAAATAAGGAGGTCTTTAAGGTTTCGTTTTCTGATGTAACTGGCAACCCGTGGTTGCTCGGCAGCTAAGACTCTACTGACTGCAATGATTGATAGATGGCGCCACATGCCAAAACATGATTTCAAAACATAAACATGATTAAATATTTTTTTTAATGCAAATATTTAGGTACACAACAACAAGCAGATAACATTGTTAATTAATTAAACAATACTAATTAAAACATTACACTCCTTTCAAAAAAAGATGACCACTCTTTCTATATACCAGAAGGAGTCATGGTTTATTCTTGCGTGAGGCACACTACCACCAGAGGGCATCACAGTCAGGTTGGCTTATGACTGTTTTTGCTTTAATGATATCACTGAATATTTTAGTCATAGGTTTTAATAACAACATTAAGTGTCTGCTGGCAAAAGAAAAATATGTGTCATCTCCCAAATTATTTCTTCAAATGACCTCAGGATGTGTGTAAAAAAAATAATATCTTTGTTTCTTAAAGTTTTCAAGTTTACAGGAGAACAGATAAGGCAACATTATCGTCATCACACACACACAATGTCCAGATGGGACAACCCAAGGGCATTCCAGCCAACAGCTGCAAAGGGTGAGTGATGTAGCAGAAGGTCTCGAGGACAGTTCACATGTACTTACACATCTATGTGTTTATGCAAGGACATGGCAGTTATCCTGGAGTCTGGCTTGACACAGACAAGGAACACACAGCAGCTGCTGACCTGACTGATTCCAAAACGGCTGACCTGGCCAGCTGGCCCGGCTATTCCCGTTCTGGTCGCCCGTGGTGGGAGATGACAACTTGGAGTGGCGGGTAAAGGAAAGCGGGGGGAAGAGGTGACCTGGAAGAACAGACCAACTGTATCCGAGTGGGTCAAACTGAAGTGAGCAGGTGTCTCGTACCCTAATTACCTTGCTTTCAACTTTGTGTCAAACACTCACAATGTTTTCTCATCTAAGCCTTAAAGGTCCACAGCGTGAGAATTAGTGACATCTAGTGGTGAGACTGCAGAGAGCAAACGGAGGATTAGTCTGCTCACCACTTTTCATGGAACTACACTGGTCTCATACCAGAAACGATGTAAGTGCTCTTTAATAACTCTCTCTACACTCTTAGAAATAAAAGTGCTAAGTAGAACCATATAAGGTTCTTCGGCTTGTCCTCATAGGAGAACCCTTTTTGGCTCCAGGTAGAACCTTTTTATAAAGGATGTGGCCAAAAATGGTTACTACACTCAAATTCAAAATACCGAGGTTTAGGTTTCGTTTTCTCTGCCATTGTAGCTCGGATTTAAGTGACAACCCGTGGTTGCTCAGCAGCTGAGACTCTACTGACTGCAATGATTGGTAGACGGCGGTAGGTGGAGCCACATGCCAAAATATGATTTCAAAATATAAACATGATTTGCGATTTTTTTGAAGAGTACTGTTGTTGATGGTGAGTTCAGTTTGTTTTATGAACATTATTCCTGAGTCTCTGTGACATATTAGGAGGATTTAATGGCCAGTTGCTTTAGATTTATTACATAATGCACCTTTAATTTCTGCCAATAAATACGGAACATTTAGGAGTTTTACAGTTCACAGTTTACTACATATTTATTATTTATTTCACTCCTCATCCTTAAATTATGTACATACAGTTTAATTAAATTCTTATATGTTTATTCTATTCTATTTTTATTCTATGTTTCTGATTAATAAAGTACATCTATTCTATTTAATTCAATTAACTGTTGTATGTTTTTGCATGACGTAAAACAAAAAAAAGAGCAGGAGTGACTCAAATATCTGAATATTCTGGCTGTTTGCGTTTAAGTGCATGACAAAATGGAAGAAAAAAATAATCAGGACAGAAACACAGTGTCATTCAGGGACAGTGGTTGTTTATATGCTTTCACTTTGCATGAGTGCTCCACTAAAGTTATCGTGAAAATGAAAAAAAAAAAAAAAAAACTCAGTGGAACGCTTTGTTGTAATGGCTGCAAAGTCTAAGCCTGTTACCTCTGGAAAGCAGAAATGGATGATGGAAAATGATAGAGGTTAAGGAACAAGGTCGGGAGAGTTGGCGGAGGAGGCGAGGAGAGAAATTAGAGGAGGAATGGAAAGCGGAGGAGGAGCAGCCAAGCAAAAAAAACTCCCTGGGTAATTAAGGATTTTGAGAAAGAGCAAACAGGGACAGACATGAAAAGAAAAAATACATATGAAACAAAGAATGGAGGAAACAAAGGCATAAAGATATGTGTATAAGCAGGTTAAAAGTAAAGAGAGTGAGAATTTATAGGTTAGGAAAGGATGACGTGAGAGGATGAAGCGAGAGAATCAATATGGAAATTGATGGATGATATAAAAAATAAGAGAAAAGCGATAGAGGGTATAGAAGGAAGCATATCCTCTTTTTTTGTACATGCTAAGAAAAGCTGCAGTGACACGGTGACAGTCATTCAAACTGACATTATAGCAAAGATGACCCCATGTCTGAGCAAGCATGACTGGACAAGAATAATCATCATTCTTACTGATGGATTTAGCCAGACTCCTGTGAGACTGCACTTAATTAAATGTGGAGACAAGTGTCATGGTAATGTGAAAGCACTCTCCTACAAACTTGGATAGATCATAGAGATTTTTGATTTAGGCAGAATTTGTTTGGGAAGTGTTTTTGTTACTGGAATCAAAAGAGATGAGAGAATCAAGACTTTGTACAAGAGATCTTATCTTCCTGCAACGCACAGGAAACATGACAAAACAACCTGATACTCACTCACTCACTCACTCACTCACTCACTCACGGCGCGCTGCATACTTTAATTATTCACTGTTCAAAGTTACGAGGGCACCTTCAAAAATGGCACATGGAGCTCTTAATTATGCACATCAGGGCTAAATGAAACACAACTCTTCCCCCCAAAAAACTTTCTTTATAGGTCATGAAAAATGCAGCTTATAAACACGCGTGTGTTAAAATACATCACTTTCACTCGTACGCAGAGACAAACAACACACACACACACTTTGGGGACACTATTATATGGTTTTATGGTTTAATGTGTCTTAAAGGTGTATTATGTAATACATCTAAATCAACTGGCCATAAAATCCTCCTAATATGTCACAGAGACTCAGGAATAATGTTCATATAACAAACTGAACACACAAACAACAACAGTACAGCCAAAATATTTTTAAAAAGTATATTTAAACATATTTTGCAGACTGCAAATCATGTATATGTTTTGAAATCATGTTTTGGCATGTGGCGCACCTACCGCCGTCTACCAATCATTGCAGTCAGTAGAGTCTCAGCTGCCGAGCAATCACGGGTTGCCAGTTACATCAGAAAACAAAATCTAAAAGATCTCGGTATTTTGAATTTGAATGTAGTAACCGTTTTTGGCCACATTCTTACATATGGCACCTTTAACTTCAGGATCATCATATTTTCTCTGTCACTCACGCTGTCGTAAAAACCCTTATTATCTATTTCACCAATATGTAAAGGCCCAGAGTATAATAATTTGTATATGTTACCCATAAGTATGTTTGACTAAGGGAAGGCCAAGTATGTAAGCCTCTGATGTGTACTCTAGGCCTAGGGCCTTGCTAAATCGATACTGCCATCTTTGCCATGTTTCTACAGCAGCCTGAATGGACAAAAAACAGCATTTGTGTGCATTTGAGAAGCTGAAACTTTACAACGCAAACAATGAACAGCTCTGCTCACATTCACCTGGTGCATAAACCAACGGAGAACAAGAGGCAATGTATTTGAATTGTCTTATTTTAATAAAAACGACTGTAATGTTCCATAAAAGAAGGAAAAACAGGCCAAACACTGCAAGGAAGTCGTACTCAACACAAGCAAAGAAATTCTGTTTTATTGTATGTCTCCTTAAAATTAGTCTTACTTTACTTCATTAAGCTTTGAATTTCTTCAATTTGCACACACTAATTCATCATATTGATGAATATTTAAAGCTAAGAGTAAGCTGTAATGTCTTATGAAAACAAAGCATGTATATGTGTATAGACATACAAACACTTTCTCAGAATTGAGGCTTATTCTACTTTCTTAAAAATCAATTTTTGTCGTGGAGAGAGTTGTGAAAGAGTGTTTACATCCTTTCTGGTATGTACAGGCCACCATAGTTCCCTGATCTGCTAAGGCCTGGGTCATACTTACATGCGGGATTATAATTAATCTCATATTGCATTTCAGTAGCAGTGATTTCATGGCAAAAGTTCACATCCTTGTATTCTTTATCTTGTTGTGCCAGCAGCATCAACTCCCATCACTTCATGCAAGTGTCCATGGTTACCATCGTCTTCATCGTCTCTACTGACCAGAAGGAGAGCATGTAAGAGAATTAAGAGCAGGGATACGGTCAGTGACACAGTGACATGATGTTTTTACCATATGGACAAATTATATTTGGTATATTTGACTGAAAGAAACACTAACTTTGCGATAAAATCACTGTTGTAAACTCCTGGTATGATAAATGAATGTGGGTTTGATTCACAGCCTGCGTAACACGTTTCCTTCACTCGTTAAAAACTTTCCGTGTGTCAGTATTTATCAATATGATTTTCCATTTTTATTTTCACTACATTCACTACTTTCTTACTGACCTTCACTTTCCCCCATGAGCCTCAGTTTTGCCAAGCATTCACTTTAGTCTTAACACTCACAGGTGGGTGTTGTTGTTGTTGTTGAGTCACAACATCATTTATGGTTAATGCCTCCGTTATTGTTTCTTGATAGCAATTTATTAATAGAGGGAGGGGTGAAGTAATGTTGATTCACTGTTTGATTAAAGGTTGTGTGTGTGGTTCACCCTGGGTTTTGAAACGGCACCCCCCAGAACTAAATCCTTTGGCCTTTAAAATGCACCTGTAGAGACACAGTGCAACACTGACACTCTGTGGACACTCAGAGTACTGCAGTAAGGAAACATGACTATTAGAGCATGTGATGGGTTTAATTCAAACTGACCAGTTACAATACAACTGTGTCCTCTCCCCTCTTTTATTTGTTATATGCACAACAATGATTAATGATGAATGAATTAATGATTTTGTTATTGACTCTCCTCAACAGTGATGATCATGGTCCTGTAGTGAGAGATTTTAAAAAATTAATGTTGATGAAACAAAAGCGTTGTGGATTGATTTTTTTGGGGGGGGGAACTTTGTTGAAATGAAAATTTGTTATTTTTGGTTTATCAAATATGTTCAAGTGTGCACCAATATCTGCTTTTTATTTATTCCTGCAGTAATCAGCCTTCTTAATGGATCTTAAATGTGATTCCATGTTTATTCTATGGTACTTGAACCTTGAACTGAAGTAATACAGTAATTTGGCACTGAGACAAGTGGATAAGGAGTAACTCATAAGAGGAATTGTGTGTGAATTATGTGTAAATTATGTAAAATATTTGCACATACAAAACAGTAGATGTGTTGTATGCATGCAAATGTGTCGGTGAATGGGTGGATGGCAAAAAGTCTCTGTAGGGAAGTGAATTTCATCCTAAAAAAAGTTTTAAATTTACATGAGAAATCTGATTCACATTATTGTAGTCAAAACGTTTTGGTTTTTTTCATTTTTATGCCTTATTCCCTTTAGAATCTATACACACATATGGGAAAAACTGCTTGTACACACAGGGAATACACTTGCATATGCAGAATATAAAAATATTACACTTGAGTTCCTTATTATTAGTAGTAGTATTGGTAGCCAATGGCACCAACCTAAATACATGCACAAGTTGAATCACCAAAGTGTCAGGGATCTTATAATATCACCCATTTACTGTGTCTTGAAACTTTAAATTTAAAAACAGACACCAGAGCGTCACACATTTGCAGTCACTGGCTTTATGCATTGGTCAAATTACAAAAACAATCACACAGACAATACAAACAATAATATGCATGAACACATCTAGAGGGAATAATATCCATAAATATACTGTATGTATTTTAAATTCCACATCACGGGGGCGCCAGCAATAACACACATTACAGCAACAAAGGGTGACTTGTGTGCGGTAATACATTTCAGTGGTCTGGTCAGCATGTCAGTTCGTTTGTTTAGCGAAATGAACTCAGGTTCAGTTGAGTTTTCTAACCTCCTCGAGGGGAACTCAGTCTAATACACTTACAGATGTCGGATTAAACGTTCAGCAGCGACTGCTGGGAGTGTACGTGGGTGTCAGGTTTATTTATTGCAGGAGATGAAGAAAGTTACTGCTGGCTCAATCACACTTTGAGACATATTGTTTTTTCCTGTGCTTTTTTCATCTTTCACATTTTGTTTAAGCAGGAAACGGCTCGGGCGGTTCAGCGTGTTTCATGTGTGTAACATAATCAGATTAAATCTTAAGCATGTGATCTCCTATGTCATTTATCCTCCATGTATGCTGATATATGTGAAATGGATTATGCCACGACTTTAGGATTTCTTTTAGGTTCAACTTTAACCTAATATTTAGAGACCTTTATTACATTAAAATAATCAGATATTTAATGCAGGTGGCACAGGGGTGTGTATATAATCTTTGATATGCTACATCCACGCACACCCCGCAGCAGTGTGACTATGACCAAGCGAAGGGAAATGAAGGCACAGAGGTGTATCGCTTATCAAACACACTCTGGTGAACGTTAAAGGACTTCAGCAGATTGTTAATAAGTGGTCAGTGTGCGGCAGAAGCCTGCATTAAGTCACCTCAACATTAAGAAGTATCTAAGCGGATGTGCAATTGTGTAGAATTGCAAAACATGGCAACGAGAACATAGTGTTTTTATAGGTGAATAAATAGCACAGGTCATTAGGAACAAGTTAAATAATAAATAATCAAAGAAATCAGATTTAAAACCAAATATTCTTGGTTATCTCTATGTATATATATTCAAAAAAATGCTTTTATTTCTCATCTCGCCCTGCTCACCTCACACTTATTTTATTCCAGTGTTTACTTTTCATACACACAGACAAAACTGAATTTATAATCCCAGTACTGCCACAAACGTAATATAATCTCTTATTTTATCACCTCTCAGCTAATCATGCGTCATTCATGTCATATAAAAAAAAAAACGGTGTGACAAATGGAATGACAATGTGAGTTTGAGTTAGCAGGTGAATTCAGCACACAGACACATATTCAGGTACAAAATGACTGCTGACGCTCAATGAAAACCAAGCAACCAGATAACACAAAATAAAAATCAACAAAAGTGCAAAATGAAAAAGTGATCGACTTTAAAAGATTCAGACATTCTGTTTCCCTATTTTACATCAACCTGCATCCATTCAATTGAATATATTAAACATACGTATGCTAAAGTGTGCACCTACAGATTATTTCCATTGTAGTCAGCAGCCAATAATGACCCACATGTAAAACCTGATATGTCAATAAAATCCTGACTAAATAGCGAAAATATGTATTCATGGAAATAACGACGACATGTGTTAAGAATTTTTTTTTTTTAAATGTCATATAATAAATTAGCTTAATGCACTAACGTGCAAGGAGGTATTATTTTGTATTTTAATTGCAGCGAGCAGATACACAATATTTTTTCATGCAGTAAAAGTAGATGTAATGACGTTGCAGTGCCTCAGACGTGTTCAGTAAAATACCTGTTGAAGTTTTCTGCCTCTTCGTGTTCAAAAAAACTCGTCACAGACATGGTGTCAGTCTCATCAAACGTAAATGTTGACGTGAGGCTTTGCTGGTCTGGTATAATTATCAGTACATCGTGTTAAATGTCAAACTCACAAAGGCACCCTAAAAACCTCAGGATGGAGCGGTCAGTAAATGACCACAAGGGTTTTTTCAGCATCTGACTAGATTTTAAGGAGGAAAAGAAAACCAGAAAAGTAAAGAAAAAGGTGTTTCTTGGACTTCTTAGTGACTGACCACAATGGAAGTGACCTCGAGGTAACACTCTGTGACTCTGCTGCTTTCGCTCGGCTTTATGAGTTTCTGCCTCCGTTGATGACGTTTCCTCCTGGAGGTGCGATGTGGATGGAGTCCAGGATGGGCCGCAGTATCTGACCAAACGGCCTGGAGAAGAAAGCAACAGAGCTGATTTTTTTTTTTTAAAACATACATAATATGTCTGTCTGTGACCACAATTATGTTATTTTCAGTGGCGCAAAATTAAATATCTTAGATTTCTGGAATGCAGTAAGTGCTATCAGGCTGTCTTTTGAAACTCAGGGTCAACCTGGTCTTTGTTCACTCTGAAATCATCCAGATGAAGCTCCTGAATCAGTTGGTGAAGGAGAGTCTTGTTGTTGTTGTTGTTACTTGTTTTTCCTACACATGCAAAGCTGCTGCATGCATTGTCTTTGTTTTGATTATTTGTCTTTTGTTTTGTTGATTTTATTCAGTGAGGCTGGTGTCATCCCAGCAGCTGCCAGGTTTTGGATGCTCAGTAATGACCAAAGTGACAGGAGTGTGCGATCCTGAAGTGCTTTGTTTGGCCTCTTCCACTTGTTCTTCATGCGTTTTTAACGCATTTCTAGGCACTGACTGTGATCCAGGTTTCCAGATCTTAGTTTAGGCCCATTTTATAGATTACTTACGTCATTGTTGCGTAACATTTATTTTTATTTTACGATCTTTTGCCGGCCGGTGCGGGACAAGCGATCGTTTGCTATCATTTATTTTTTAATAAACCGTGGTGTGTGGTAACTGTCAGCTGAATATGTCCGTGGTTGTGGTATTTGTATCAGTATCATCTTATAACTAACTGACAACCTAATAACTCGACTGACAAACGGATCGTAATAAATAATCGTGACGTAAATGTATTTTTCTTCTTCTTCTTTTTTGGAGTTGACAGACTGGACGCAGCTTTTGCATTATTCTGCCCCCCACAGTCTGAAGACGTATCTGCATTTAAGGGGTGTCCCATTTCTAAGTGACAAAATAACCCTCAACACTTGGTTTTGAGGGCCAGTTAAGATTAAGGGTTGAGCTTGAGGGTTAAGATTGACGGTTAAGAAAGTTTCCTGTAGAACTGAATGTGACAGTTAAAATGAGATCAAAGTGAGGTCTAAAAATGAGTGATACTCCTCAGAGGGTCACATTTTTCCAGGCAGGATATGTCCTATGCCATAGAAATTGCATATCATTAACATGTCAGTTGATTGAGTCTTCAGTGTGTTTTCAGTGTGTTCTCTGTTTCATCAGGAAATAGATATGATTGCATGGTGTTTGTTGGTCAACGGGGACAAAGTCTAAAACCGACTGTGTGAGTGTCAACCATGGGAAGCTGCAGGAATGCGAAGTAGACTCACGTGGAGAGGACTTCAGACGGAAGGTCCGTGATGTAAGAGGGGATGTGCCTGCCCGTCAGAAACTGAGCCACCTCGTTGGTGAACGTGTTGCAGTTGTGCTCAAACAGACGATACCTGTCGCCTCTGAACCGAGAAGAAATTGAAGGGTTAAAAGCTTTCCTGCATCATGACAAGTCAGTAACAAACGTGGTCCTAATAGTGGTTCAACTTCATGTATAATGCTCCTTCTGTGTGAGATAAAGAGGGATGTTGGTATGAAGAGGAGATGATCACTGCACCTGTATGTGCTTTCTCCCAGGGACGCGAGATAATCCATGAAGATTTCCTCAGACACTTCAGTCTCGCCCAGCTCCACGACTGTGTCCGGAGGTCCCAGCATCGTCCCACCCTGAAAAATATACACAAGGAAATTTTACTTTTTTTCCTCCAGTTTAATCTCAGCACATCCTGTGATCTCACATTACAATCACACTGCAAATTAAGAGAACTGCTGGAACACATTATCTAGGTGACAGGATTGAAACCAGTTGCTTGTAGTATATGAATTGGTCTTTCTGTCCCACCTCTGGTCTGCAGGTTCACTATGGGTTTTTCTCTTTGGGTTTTTGTAACTTGTGAAAGAGGCTGTGTGTGAAAATGCTTTAAGATCTGCATCTACTTCTTGAGCCAATCCGATGAGATTAGACAAACAGAAATTAGTCCTACTTACCGGGGAACAACTAGAGATCCCCTCCCCTCCAAAGAAGAACTCATCGCCGTATGACACAATAGCTGTGTGCCTGGAAGAGAGTGCAAACAGAGACTGGTCACAAAATGAACTCAAACCCCTAAATATCACATAAATGCTTTATTAAGCAGAGGCTTTAGAGCGATATGTGCACCAGCATTTAAACTCATATTCAGAGATATTTGTTTCTTCTTTTAAATGAGGATAAATTTGCTATTCACGTGAAGTATTATGTATTTGAAATAGCTGTCTTATTAACAGCTGAGTTGGTTAAAAGATGCTAAATGACTGTCTCTGACTGTATATTCGTGTTGGCAGACACTCACAATTGTGATATCTGTATCAGGCACGAAAAGTGGTACTGAGCCATTCTAAAAATTAAAAGAGGTAAACAGTAAAGGTCAGAACAATGTCATAACAATCGATTTAAAATGAATTCTCAGTGTCAAACTAAAAAGCAGACCACAAACTATTTTGCAAACAAGGTGAAATGATGACAGACACAATGTGTAGTGTGTCCTTGTCATTAAAATCCCCTTAACTTTGTGTTTCTTTTACACTTCATAAAAGTTATTTGAGCAAAGTTGACATATAAAAAATAACTAACACACTAACAGCAGCTGTTTAGCAGTATTTAATAATGGGTCACTGTCCTGCGCCTGATTGACCCACACAGTACACAAGAAACAGTGTTTTCATGAGTCAAGATGCAATAATGTCAGAATAGTATTATTTAAAAATCATACCATATACCATCCAGCTGTTTTCCTGTAACAAATAAGGAGACAATTATTGCAATTATTGTATTATGAACATTACTCTGCCACGCTTTACAATTTATTTTTGAAATGTTGAACGATAATCACAACATATTCAAACAAGCTCTTATTAATAACTTGTGAGTGGTTCAGTGCAAACCATAGAGGGCATTTTCAACCCGGCATTATTATTATCAGCATCACTATTTTCACCGAGGCCAGGCTGTATCGGATTTTTTTTTTTTGTATCTGTACTTACCTAACATGATAGGACTGAGGCTGCGAGCCATTCCTCTCGACAAGTCATAAATATACAGCTGCACATTGTAACGCGTAGCATTCTTATCCATTGCGTAAATCCCCGAAATGTATATTTGTTGGTGTTGTATTCGTGTATTTGTTCGCTGCCTCCAATAGGCACCTTTCACTGCACAGCTGACTGGGCGGGGCTCGGCGCAAATGATGTCATTACGTCTTAAAGAATAGCACTTCCTTTTCCATTGCTTTCAAAATAAAAGCTTTATTTGTAAAAAAAAAACGTAACTGCAGTTCAACGTCTCTCTTGAGAAATGGCTTTATTTTTGAAGGAAATTCGTATATCTTCCGGGTTTGTCCTAGCTATCTTATGGTGACTTGACTCACGCGGGTTGACCATTGAGCTGACAGCGGTCTTTTTATTGCATATTGCACCAGAACCAAAGAGGTTGCTAAGAACATAAAGAGACACGATGAGGCTTTATCTCCAATTAGATTGGTAAAGGTCAGATTACAAGTCACGGCCACTGTCCTTTAGTGAAGTAGATGCTATTGCTTTATTGCACGGTAACACCACGGGAGGGCGCTAAACAATATGCTAACTGGTGTTGTGCTCTATCGCAGTGTCTTGGTTCCTTAAAATATGTATTTGGTTGTTCACATAATGTCAATAAGGTTTTGGTTTTTTAACTATAAACTATACGGAAAAATAAATTAAATATAACATGACTAAGACTTAGTCATGTCTCCACCGGAGGGTCGCGGGGAGTGCTGTGCCAATCTCAGCTGACATAGGCTGTCGATAGGCGGGGTCAGTCACACCCAGGACAGTTCGCCAGTTATAGACATAGCAAATAATAATGTTATTGTAATACACTCATGTTGCTGATCCGCACTCCGGAGCAGTAGGTGGCGGTACAGCACCTGGACCTCATGTTAAACCTCCAAACCCTCCTCCTACCTCCCTCCCTCTGAATCGTACGCAGCCCTCCTGCTTCGGACCAAAATAGATAGTTTCGGGCTGAGCAGCAGCAGCTGATATCGACTAGAAATGGCTGCCACCGGAGTTCTTCCCTTCATCAGGGGGGTGGACCTGAGTGGAAACGACTTCAAAGTGAGTCTTTAAAACATTAGTAGTTGACTGTGTGTCCGTAGTTGTTTAGCGTAGCCGTGTTGCTGAGGCTAAAGATAGAGAAACCAACGACTAAAGCTCGCTAAAACATTAGCCTAGCTTCACAACCCCAGCACTGGGCGTTAGCCAGTTGTCAAATGTTTGGCAGGGACATAGTAGAGACCGACTGGTTTCCTGTTCTGGTGACTAACACGTTTATTTTTTATGGTGAACTCGCACTTTATCACCCTGTTAGTTGACTATAGTTAGAGATAAACACAGCACTTATTGACAACGTCACGTCCCCCATGCTATTTAGCTTGGGTTTTGGCTAACTATGAGTCAAGAGCACAAACGCTGTGTTGGAACATGTCAGCATTATCAGCGTTTACCTCAGATAATACTGTGGTCAAACACAACGTAAACTGATGTTATAGAGGTCACGGAGTTGCTGTGGCGGCACACTTTTGACCCATTTTGCGAGCTCCATATGGGCAGATAAGGGAAGCAGCGACGGCTCGAATAATCTCTGGCACAATGTACAACTATATAAGTACATAACACAGGCCACTGCCTTAGTTTTAACGTAGTAGACAATAACCGTTAACTGTGTGTGTGTGTGTGTGTGTGTTAATCACTGGCTGACAATGAAAGTCCTATTTTCAGCCAGTATGGGATGACATCATTTCCTCTGCCAAAAATGTGCCCTGCATTCACATCTAGCTCACTTGTACATGACTGAAAGATAGAAAGTCTGTAAGATTTACTGTACCAAATTATGTATATTTACTCTGCATTTTACTGTATTTGCTGGTCTTGTATTACCCCCTGAAAGTTGCCATTTAACAGGTTTCCAGTATTATAATAATAATAATGTCCACATTTCAGGTATAATACATGTTTTTAAATGTGTGTAACGGGCACCATCACACTGGATGAACTCCTGGTAAAATCATAGCTTTGACAACAGAAGAGGGAAAGATTACACTTATCGTTCCATCAGATCCTCTCTCTCACTGTTTCCATCTACAAAGCAGTACAGAATAGGGGTGAACAACTTGTAATTGTTAAATCTAATTTGCAATTTGACTCAATGGAATTTGCAAATTGCAAAACACATGACACTGTCAAAACATTCACTTCTGAATCCTAATCAGAGTTGCTAAACAGTGAGTGTTCAACTGAGTCTTGACGTTAAAAAATAACGTTGCAAATAAAATCTTAATTGTGAAGTCAATCATTCAGAAAAGTTGTGATAATATTATTTCTCTAAATCTTCTTGAAGCCTGTACCTAGGCTAAAAAATAGGCTTATCTTAAGAGGACCAGACCACTGTCTGTTTATCTTTTGTTCAATCACTGTGGTCCTACTTTGTGCAATAATATAGTGACATTATTTGTTAGTGGTATGTGTTTAATATTTATACCTTACTGAATATATGTAAAATATAGATTGCAGACCATTAGTACTGTTTGATAATGGATTACAGAAGCTAAGCCATTTTTAATATTATGTATTATTATTAAAAAGTTATAGTTTAATCAGATAGAGGAAACAAGTAATATATGGTCCAAAAAAAACATAAAGTCTTAATCTCTCTTCTTCATTATCATTGCTGTTGTTAAAGTCTTGTCTTCCTATGGTCTGTCCTTACAGGGTGGATACTTCCCAGAGCATGTCAAGTGTATGAGCAGTCTGCGATGGCTGAAACTAAACAGGACAGGACTTTGTTACCTGCCAGAGGAGCTGGCCTCTCTGCAGAAGCTGGTGAGATTGTTATTATCGTCTTTATACATTGAGGCATTTCTTCAAAATATTTGCATCTGTTGACTGTACTGTACAGTTACTGTGTACCTGTCAAGAGTTCCAATATTGTATTGATAATGTCTTAATTATCCAATGTACTTTTGTTGTCACCTTTTAAGATGTCATTCAACATTGCCTAACATATTCTCTATTTATCAGTGATGTTAAAAGTGTGCGTAAAATATGAAATTACACCTGGAGACTGACGCATCTCAGCAAAAACACAAAATAATCCCCAGCAAATGATCTGTCCTGACACGCCTAATTTTACCTGGTTGACGTAAACAGGATTGGTGTGTGTTGTCATGTCTCACAGTCGTTGTGACTGGGGTGTGTTTAACTAAACGTCTACTTTGGTGTTATCCTTTTTGTAATTCGGCTTTTAGGCAAATGAGCTTTAGTGCAGGTGTCGCATTACACAGCAAGCCACCGTTTATGATATCGGACATTTTAGATTATGATGTCATGTGTGCACTGGCTTATGTATCTGATACAAAAAAATCTGTTTTCCTTCTTTAGGAGCATCTTTCAGTGAGTCACAACAGCCTGACCACCTTACATGGAGAACTGTCCAGTTTACCAAACCTACGGGTAATTTACAAAGTTATTTCTTTGTACACTTGATTTTTCTGCAATGCTTGTTTTTTGGGGGGAGCTCACCATAATTATGTAATATGTAAATGTATTCCTGTTATAACTCTGTACTAAAAGTGTTTCATTTTGTGTGCAGGCAGTGGTCGCCAGAGCCAACAACCTGAAAAACTCAGGAGTCCCAGATGACATCTTTCAACTTGATGATCTTTCTGTGCTGGTATGATGATGACACTCTTTAATTTTATCATCCACCCACACTCTATATTTTCCCTTTACACAAACACTTATTACTTTTGTTTTTAATTGGTTGTTTAATTTTCCTGTCCTCGAATAAGTCTGGCTTGCAGACAGTGTCTACAACAAAAACACTCTGATTTGTTTTGTTTCTCTCTGTTTCTTCTTTTTCTCCTTTAGGACCTGAGTTACAATCAGCTGTCAGAGATTCCCAGGGACCTGGAGAACAGTAGAAACATGCTGGTGCTGAATCTGAGCCACAACAGTATTGATTCCATTCCCAACCAGCTGTTCATCAACTTAACAGACCTGCTGTACCTGGACCTGAGTGACAACAAGCTGGACAGTCTCCCACCCCAGATGAGACGCCTGGTGCATCTTCAGACTCTCACTCTGAACAACAACCCACTGATGCATGCGCAGTTGCGGTAAATCAAATACTTTTTATGTTGTCATTATTCTTTGCCACATATTCCTTCTATTACTTATTTTCCCAAACACCCCCAAAAGTTCAAGGTGCCCATGTTAAGTTTACTTTTTTATTTGTTATTTTGTTTTATTTAACATGAGCATGTATCTGGTTGCTAATTTGATCTTTGTATTTATATTCCTGTGTGTGTGGTTCTGAGCAGACAGTTACCAGCCATGGTGGCATTACAGACTCTCCACCTGAGGAACACTCAGAGGACGCAGAGCAACATGCCCACCAGCCTGGAGGGACTGACACAGTTGGCAGGTAATACACACATCACTGTGTGTATGTCTGGAATTCACACTTTTTTTTTTTTTTTTTTTTTTAAACTATTAACAAACATATGCTCCTTGTTGTATCCGTCTCTTAGATGTTGACCTGTCATGTAACGACCTGTCTCGAGTGCCAGAGTGCCTCTATTCACTGGGTAGCCTGAAGAGACTGAACCTGAGCAGCAATCAGATCTCTGAGCTCTCCCTCTGCATTGACCAGTGGACTCAGCTGGAGACACTTAATCTGAGCCGCAATCAGCTCACCTCATTGCCCGTAAGGAAGACGATCATTAAACCTCTGTTTTCATACAGATTTATATAAATTAAGTTATCATATATTCAATTTTCAACCTTATTTTCTTTGATTTTCTTTATGAAACATGAATAACACAAAACCTGAAACCTCTTAAGATGTCTAATATTTAAACTATATTCTGTTTGCCTCCATCCAGTCTGCCATCTGTAAACTGTCCAAGCTGAAGAAGCTGTATGTGAACTCCAACAAACTGGACTTTGACGGTGTTCCACCTGGCGTGGGTAAACTCTCGTGCCTCACTGAGTTTATGGCTGCAAACAACAACCTGGAGCTTATTCCTGAGGGTCTCTGCAGGTGTGATATTTGGTTAATTTGCCAGACTGACAGATCCTTAAATGGCAAAAAAAAAAAAAAATTTAAATCCACATTTTCTGCACTGCTCAAAATGTGATCTTTTTGTAGGTGTGGCAAGTTGAAGAAGCTGGTGCTGAATAAAAATCGCCTGGTGACTCTGCCTGAAGCTATCCACTTCTTGACCGACTTAGAGGTAAATTGCTAACCTTCTAGTCAACATTTCAAATAAAAGTTGACTTAGTCATCCTTCTATCATGGCTTATTGGTGGATAAAGTGTTCTTATTGTGTATGTTGACAAGGAAAGTTAATAAAGGCAAAATAAAGAAAAGTAATTAGACTAACCCTAAGCATATGGAGTAAGACAAAAGGAGAGGATGTCACGATATGGATTATACCTCTCTGTAGATGCTTGACGTGCGTGAGAACCCCAACCTGGTGATGCCTCCTAAACCTGTGGACAGAGGATCAGAGTGGTACAACATTGACTTCTCCCTACAGAACCAGCTCCGACTGGCTGGAGCCTCGCCTGCTACAGTAGCGGCTGCTGGAGGAGGTGGGTGTATACAGCTAGTACATGACATTTGGACTATATCAATGCAGTTGTGTGTGTGTGTGTGCTAGTGGCTAGTGTCTGTAATGTATTGGTATGTGTGTCCAGGGGCCAGCCCCCGAGATCATATGGCGAGGAAGATGAGGCTCAGGAGAAGAAAGGACTGCTCTCAGGACGATCAGGCAAAGCAGGTGTTGAAGGGCATGAGTGACGTCGCACAGGAAAAGAAGAACATGGAGGTAAATTTAACAGTTTTTCTTTTTTTTAAGAAATAAAAGCATGAACAAGTATGGTTCTGTACAATATTTCCTCTTATCGTGGATCTGCCAAAACATTTAAACATGTTTTTAGTTATAACTTTGGCTGTTGTTGTCCTGATTAGAGGATCAGTTTCTTTATTGTTTGTATTTGATATTTGACTAATGAGTGAATGAAAAACATTAAACGGGATTGATTTGATTTCATTTACCAAGCAGGAGAACGGAGACTTGAAATATGGTGATTTAAAGATTCGACGTTGGGACAAGAGTCTAGAGAAGCCTCATCTGGACTATTCGGAGTTCTTTATGGAGGACGTGGGACAGGTAGTGTGTTTGTTTGTGTCTGTTATTCTGTCAGGTTGTCAGGTTTGCTTACAATCACGAATAATGTTCTTTTTTTAATCCTTTACCTGCAGGTTCCAGGTGTAACAGTGTGGCAAATAGAGAACTTTATTCCTCTTCAAGTGGATGAAACTTTCCATGGAAAATTCTATGAGGCAGACTGTTACATTATCCTCAAGGTAACTTGCCAATATTTATAATTAATATGTGTTGAAAGTAGAGAATGTCATTATGTCAGCATCAGGCAAGTGTGAAAATTAATGACAAGCCCCCTGCTCTGTGCATTCCTCTAATTTTTCTCACACTCTATCATTTGTATTGTAGACCTTCTTGGATGACAACGGCTCACTGAACTGGGAGATCTACTACTGGATTGGTCAGGAATCTACTCTGGACAAGAAGGCTTCTTCTGCTATCCATGCCGTCAACCTCCGAAATTTCCTTGGAGCGGAGTGCAGGTCGATCAGGGAAGAGATGGGAGATGAGAGTGAAGAGTTCAGTGCGGTATGTATAGACGTAATGTACATATAAGCAAATGTGTACTACATATATACTTCTTACACCACTTACTATCAAATTTTGTAAAAGTAAAGTAGCTAAATCCTTTACCGCTTTATAAACCATTGCTGTCTCGTGTACAGGTGTTTAACAATGAGATCTCCTACATTGAGGGAGGAACAGCCAGTGGATTCTACACTGTGGAGGACAGCAACTATTCTCTCAGGTAGATTGGAAGCAGCATTTTCGTCGCGGAATTTGGTCAGATACCTATTTTGTAGCATTGTTTCCTTATCGTTTAACACCGTTGTGTTTTTATTAGGTTGTACAGAGTTTACGGCAAGAAAAACATCAGACTGGAGTCTGTGCCTGTGAAGAACTCCTCCCTCGACCCACGGTGACTCTCACACTTTCTATCTCATATACTATATGACGCACACTTGCATGTTTTGCTTCACCATTCAACACACACTCCATTTCCAATGTTATATCAGTTTGACAAACTGCTCATTTACTGTAGACATACCTTTTGATCTGTGTCTCCTTCCATGTGGACATTTGTGACCATAACACGTTGTCTGTCTCTTTTTTTGTCAGCTATGTCTTCCTGTTGGACACCGGACTAGAAATCTTTATCTGGAGAGGAGCCAATGCTACTCTCAGCTGTACCACAAAAGCAAGGTAAGACACATTTGAAATGCAAACGATCTCTCTCTGCCACTTGGTTTCCACATTTTCAGCCAGGTTCCATATTAGTGACACAAACAAATTCTCTGCAAATTCTGCGATCTAAAGCTATGTCTTATGTTTCATTGTCATCCTCCAGGTTATTTTCAGAAAAGATAAATAAGAATGAGCGCAAGGGTAAGGCAGAGATCACAACACTCAGGCAGAGCCAGGAACCTCCAACGTTCTGGGAGGTGCTGGGAGGGCAACCAGAGGAGATCAAAAAACACGTACCGGATGACTTCTCTCCCATCAGACCTAAACTATATAAGGTTAGTCTTTAGATAACTTTGTAGGTGTGTTGGAGGTTTACTGATAAGCACTCTGCTTGAATGTACATAACTATACTTTTGGAAAAGGTTCATGGTGATGTAGAGTATGTTGGTTAAAAAAAAGTTGGATGTCAGCAAACCACACGTTAGACTTGAAAACTATCTCTTGGTTAGCTTCAACAGGAATCTTTTTAAAGGTGTAGTTAAAGTGAATAAGTATCACAGTTGATGATGTTTTTGTTTGTTTTTTTAATCCCTTTCCTGTAGGTGGGCTTGGGTCTGGGCTATCTGGAGTTGCCACAGGTTAACTACAAGCTGTCAGTGGAACACAAAGACCACAAGATCAAACTGGACACTCTGCCAGAACTAAGACTGGTATGTGCAGCTGCTGTATCGTCACTAAAAGGCAGTAAAAAAAAAAATTCTGCTCTTGCTTCACTCTTTATTTGACACCGTCGTCTTTCCTTCCACCTCTCACCTCAGGTGCAGTCTCTTCTGGACACAAAGTCCGTGTACATCCTGGACTGCTGGTCTGACGTGTTTATCTGGATCGGGAGGAAGTCGCCCCGTCTCGTCCGAGCAGCTGCTCTGAAACTGGGCCAGGAGATCTGCTCCATGCTGCACCGGCCCAAACATGCCTGTGTCACCCGCAACCTGGAGGGAACTGAGTGTCAGGTAACAAATAAAGCAGCAACTCTTATTTGCCACTTAAACCTTAAAATACACCATGACATTATATAATTGTTGCTTTATTCTTTATTTGTCAAAATTGTCATTTGTCTCTTCATCGTCTTCACTAGGTGTTTAAGTCCAAGTTCAAGAACTGGGATGATGTGTTGAAGGTGGATTACACCAGAGCAGCAGAGACTGTACAGCAGAAGGACAACCTGCAGGGCAAGGTCAGTGATGCAGGTGTCAGTTTATTCAAAAATATAATTATGAATAGTTTGAATTAATTGTCAAGTTACCTGACAACCAAGGCAGTGTTCAAAGTGGATCACGGTTTTTTTTTTTTAAGCATACAAACTGATTAGAGCATCCACACTGCATTGTCAAAAAAGACCGTGACAATGATCTTTCTTCACAGTTTCAACATCTCTTTTTCTCTCATATGTCACAAACGTAGCGCTTCTTGTTCCTGTTTCAGAGTAAAAGCACTCTAGTGTTTCATCTCCCTGATTCGAAAAACAACATTTTATTGTGAAATATGTGCACAACTGATGAATGTGTGGCTTCATACTAAAGAGTCCAGGTATTAATTAGTACAGAAACTATTTTTTTATATCAAACAAGGCAGCAGGTGTGCAGAAGACACATTTCCTGTGTGGCCAACAGAGCTGCACGCATCCACTGAGAACCTGAACCTAAGAAACAGAAACAGATTCTGTGTCTTACAAAAATATTGGGTTATTCTCAAAATACTCACATTCTTTGAAAATAGACTCACTTGTTTTTTTTAAAAGGTTCTTTTTTTCCCTAACCACAAATGTGTGTGGATGTTGTGTCAGGTTACCACATGAGGTAATCAGGTTTGTGTGTTTTGTCTCACAGGTGAAGAAAGACGCAGAGAAGAAAGACCAGATGAAAGCTGACCTGACAGCGCTCTTCCTCCCCAGGCAGCCAGCCATGCCTCTCACCGAGGTAAGAGCACATGCACCATTTCATCTCTCCCTCGGTAAATCCTGGTTTGATGAAGGAAACGACACAAAACAAGTTCCTCACTGTGTTTGTTTTCTGTTCAGGCTGAGCAGCTGACGGAGGAGTGGAACGAGGACCTGGACGGCATGGAAGGATTTGTGTTGGAGGGAAAGAAGTTTGCTCGTCTGCCAGAGGAAGAGTTTGGGCATTTCTTCACACAGGACTGTTACGTCTTCCTCTGCAGGTTGTTGTGTGTCTGTGTGTGCGAGTGGTAGACCACTTTTTTTTAGGGTTTTCTGGTTTATTTTTACTTTAAAAGGATTATATATCAAGACCACAGTACAAATAATAGCATAAGCCCTCTGTAGCTGGAATGTTTAGTCACTAAATAACAGCTGCTGCTCCTTCCTGCCTCCATTCATACAAACTAAAGTTAGGTCCATGACGCGAGGAGAAGCTCTGTGCTGTCACGGGGCAAAGATATCACTAAATCGTCCGTTATTAACTAGAGGCTTAATTTGTACAGCAACACCAAAAAGAAAATGTGCAGCAAACACTACACCAGTACGGCTTCTTCACAAAATCAAATTTTTGTGGGGAAAAAAAAGTAATGCTTAAAAACAAGAATACGTCACAAAAAGCTGCTTTGACCAGTGAAAATTAGAGTTCCTATACAGTTACAGATGCATTGTCACATCCCAGGGCCCTGTGTGCTTTGGTCTTTATCTTGACTCTTGACTTTCTTGTCTTTAAAAGCCTTCACTTAATCTCGGTTATTGTGGTCTTGACTGAAGCACTAGAGAGAAGAGGGAAAGACACTATGTTGGTGACTGAGGACTGTATGTGAAATGGTTGTAGGTTGTGCATAAATTGACAAACATTGACACGTCTTTCTCAGATACTGGGTGGCTGTGGAGTACGAGGATGATGAGAAAGAGAAGAAGGCAGGTGAAGGAGGACGAGGTGAAGGAGGACGAGAGGAAGAGGAGGACAAACAGCCGGAGGAGGACTTCCAGTGTGTGGTCTACTTCTGGCAGGGCAGACAGGCGTCCAACATGGGCTGGCTCACCTTCACCTTCTCCCTGCAGAAGAAGTTTGAGAGTCTTTTCCCTGGAAAATTGAAGGTATGGGGAAAATTGCTTCAGCTTCAGTTTTTTTTTGTTCAAATCATCATTTACTTATGTTTACATATGGTGTTGTGTAGTATTGTTAACAACTGCAGCCTCTTTTCCTCTTTAGGTGGTGAGAATGACACAGCAGCAGGAGAACCTCAAGTTCCTGTCTCATTTTAAGAGGAAGTTCATCATCCACAAAGGGAAGAGGAAACTGAAGACGGACTCTGCTCAGCCTTCACTCTACCACATACGTACCAATGGCAGCGCACTTTGCACCAGGTTAATGTCACTGTGGATTAATCCACACTAGCAACATCACAAGGACCCGTTTCCTCCAGAGACGAGTCAAAGTTTTCTAAAGTTCCCCGAAGCTTTGTTTTTACTTTTGAATCTCTGTCTTGTAGGACCATCCAGATTGGAACAGATTCAAGCAATCTCAACTCGGAGTTCTGCTTCATACTCAAGGTTGGGTTTTTTCTTTCTGTCTTTAAAGGCTTTTTATGCAGCAGCTAGCATTATCCAGGGTGGTGGCTTGTATGATTCAAAACTTAAACTCAGCACTACAGATATCCAGAACTAAAAAATATATTATTTCACATTGTGACTAGAGCGTGTGATGTGAAATGTTCACACCCCTGCACTAACCTCTCTGACGAAAAAAGACTGAACTTTTTCTCTGCGTCCTCTCCTTCAATTTTCACCAGCGCATGAAGACCAACCCCTGATTCACTCTGGTTTTTGTGCGCTCTGCGATAAAACTCGTTAAAGTAGTGTTTCTTAGATGCTGTGTCAGGCTTCTTATTCCTGCCAAACTGTAACCTGTTTGTTCTGCCCCCTCGCTGTTTTTGGCAAGATGATATAAACACACTGGCTCTTGCCCAGAAACAACCCAGCCAAGAGCAAAACAAAGAAAAAATCATTAAATACCAGCAGAGGGCAGCGTCTCTGCAGATAAATCCGCCACCGCACACCTCTAGTGGCTCCGTAATGATCAACGGGAATTGCTTTTAGATAAATGTTTTGGAAATTCCTGCATACCTGGCCTTTAAATCTTCCAGCCCACTCACTTGTTTAATGGTGTTTGTATCTGCCGTGTCCTCAGACTCTGTTCTCACAGTAACGTGACGCCTTTCCTGCAGGTACCGTTTGAGAGCACCGACAATCAGGGCATAGTTTACACCTGGGTGGGCAGAGCTGCCGATCCAGACGAAGCCAAACTGGCCGAGGACATCATGAACAGCATGTTTGACGACACGTACAGCAAACAGGTTTGTTCATGCACACGAGTACGTAAGAATGAAGTGGAATTTTCTCGGATTAATTTTCCTTTGATGACTATGGAGAAAAGACGTTTCAAAAGGCTTTGAACTGCCTCATCTGTTTTTTTTTTATGTGTATTTCTACATCCGTCTTCATCTATACTCCCTTTACACATACTGATGAGCCACTCTGTCTCCTAGGTAATTAACGAGGGGGAGGAGCCGGAGAACTTCTTCTGGGTCGGTATTGGTTCTCAGAAAGTGTATGATGAAGATGCAGTTTACATGAAACACGCTCGGCTCTTCAGGTGAGTCACGGTGTTTAATAATTATACATGGATGTGTACGGGGCTGTTCACTTGCAGCGTCTTTTGCGCACAAACGAGAGCGACGTCGTCTCAACCAAGATGAAAAATAAAAGTCATCTCTTTTTTTCCCCCCACGCGTATCGATCGGCAAAGAGCAGCGCTGGTAGTCTAATGTCTTTGTTTTATGTGTTAATTATTCAGTGAAGCTGTGGCAGATTCACTCGTCTCTGCAGTTTTGTTTACTCGATAAAGATGGACATGACTGAAGCGCCCAAATACTCTGTGTATCTTGTAAACACAACAAACAGAGCAGTATTTCTTCCAACCGAATATATAGGAGCATAGAGGATTCTTTCTGGGATGTATTTAAGTGAATATATACAATGTTTTTTTGGTGAAAAGTAACCTGGTTGTTTCATTTTCCTATATCCTCTCCTGCTTGTGTTGAATTCTGCTGAATTCATGCATTTATGTGACTTCTTCGTGCACTTTTCAAGCCTTTTTTGGATGCTGCATGTCAACAGCCTCAGTACAGCTTGTTTCAACTTTCCTATGTTAAACATCCGTATTCATCCCTCCTTCGCTGCCTCAGGTGTTCAAATGAGAAGGGTTACTTCTCCGTGTCCGAGAAATGCTCGGACTTCTGCCAGGACGACTTGGCTGACGATGACATCATGTTGCTGGACAATGGCAACGAGGTAACGTTAACCGATTCATGCATGTGGTTTTTCGCCTGTCGCTCTCTAGCAACGGTGGAATCATCCTTTCATTTCCTGCAGTACCGTTAATTTCCCGTGTTGTTCTTCAGGTCTACATGTGGGTTGGCACTCAGACCAGCCAGGTGGAGATCAAACTCAGTCTCAAAGCGTGTCAGGTGAGTAACGGCCTGCGTTTTGTGTGTTAACATATTTGTTCTACGTCGACATCTTCTCTCAACCTCTCTCTTTTTGTCCGCGTCCAGGTTTACATCCAGCACATGCGCTCCAAAGACACCGAACACCCGAGGAAGCTGCGACTGGTGCGGAAGGGAAACGAGCCTCACTGCTTCACGCGCTGCTTTCACGCCTGGGGAGCTTTCAAAACTCCACCCGCATAGAATAAAACTTACGCACACCTTCAAACTCATTCATTGCCATGAACTTTTCTACCAGGTAGATGCTGTATTTACGATGATAATGATGTCTCTGTGCTTATACAAGTCAACTTTAACCTGCTGCTGTTCGTCAGACGTTTGAGCTCCACGTCCCAAACACAAAAAAGTTATTCTGATTAAGATGCTGTTTTCTCTGCTTTTTTGAGGAAAATTACTTCTTTTTTTTACAAGCGTTTTTAGCAGGGAGTCTGATGTTGAAGAATAATTAAGAGAATTGTGTTTCTTTAAAGATGTTTAAAGACTTTAATAATAATTAAAAAAACAAACCCCAAAGGGAGGAGAATCCATGAACATATCACACTCTTTGCTGCTTTCACACAGCTTGTGCTGCATGGTTGTTCTTTGAGTGCAGGAGGCTGGAGTTTCTTCTGAGCTCAGTGCCATTTTGTGCATCTTAAGTTTTTTAGCAGTTTATCGCAGATACAACTTTGTTCCGCCCCAGTATCGAGGGATTTAACAGAAAACTATATTTGTTTTCAGGGGAATGTTGGTTTATATACATATATTTTTTTGTTTCCTGTTGTGTGGACTATACATGGTGTGTGTGCCATGCGCCTTTGACTGAAAAGGGATCCGTCCCTTTACCATAAGTCTGATTGAACTGGTCTCTCACCTTCTGTAACCTCACCACTGATCTGAAACGGGTATTCTCGTGTAAAAATGTTTAAGATGAAAGCTGAAACAGTTAAAACTTAAGAAACGGCTACATTTATCTGTCCAAAGAAACCTTGTGGTCAGTGCTCAGGTGATGGGTTGTGACACAGAGCCTTGTTGAATGTTAAAAATGTGCAATCAGTGGAGCCTGGGAAATTCCTGAGAAAAAATAGTGTGGACTGCATTCATCTTGTCACAAATTTCTTGCTTTTGGGTGGAGAGAGTAAATACAGCCAAAATGTTCAGTTGAAAATGTAAATGCTTGATTCTACAGGTTAAAAAAGTGCAACATGTTACTCGGACAACAATCAAAAACTCTTGCTTTGTCTTTCATATGTTTTTTTTTTTTTTTCGATTTGTTTGGATATTTTAAAGGGAGATGTCGCATCATGTCGGACTTATCTTAACAAATAATGACTTCCAGTTCAGCTGCTCACTGTTTGTGGCCCGAGCGTTAAATTAGGGAGTACAAAACTGCTGCAGTGCATCATGTGACCTGTAGGGCGTTTGGCTACTAAGTAAGCGTGATATGTATTTATCTTTTGGCTGCAACTTTGATCACTTTTGTTTGTTTCTTCTATATTTTTAGGGTGAATTGTTTTGCCTTTCAGTACGCTGAATCCTACACAAGTTTGTATGTGGGAGTACATGCTCCTGATTCCACCTGCAGATGCTTTATTTATGTATTTTATATAAAAATAAATTCTCACATCACATACCAAGTCAACTGAGCATGTTCTTCAACACTGTCTTGTCTTCACTGACCCTTTGGAACTGCAGCCATTTTGAAAAGCACAAAGGTGAAAAAAATCATATTGACTCAGTTCCATTTATCTTCGACTGCCTGACTGAGATGAACTGAACTGAACAATAATCAATATACAACAAATAGTAACACATACTTTTTCAATTGTCAAACTCTCCAAAAATTTGAACAAGATGGTAATTTTCAGAATATTTGACTTTTCATTATTATTTTGGAACTCGTTTGACATATTTATTCTTTTTTGTGCCTTTGTGTTTGGTTTACAATTATCCATGCTCCAACTGACCTGTTCTCGTGTTGTTTGAACAAAGTTTTACAAACAAAAACAAGAAGCCTCTCCCTCTGTTAGTGTGTCATCCGGACAAAAAGTCATACAAACCGGTTACTTTTTTGTCCAAATTTGGACAACATACAACCAATGACGTTTTTGTGGAATTATGGACCAAAATGTTTTTTCCAAATAATTGTCAAATTATGGACGCCATAGTATATAGTATGACATTTTTGTCGAATTTCCGACGACATCGAATAGTATGATCTTTTTAAAACATTTTTTCATAAAAATTGTTTGACAAATTTTTGACAAATTTTGGGCCAATTTTTTTCTTCAAAAAAGGTCACATTATGGACGGCATAGTATAGTAGGACGTACTACATAGTATAGTATGACGTTTTTGTTAAGTTTTGGACCAAAAAAGCGTTTTTCAAAAAAATGGTCAGATTTTGGACGACATAGTATGTAGTATGTCGTTTTTGTCAAATTTTGGACCAATTTTATTTCTTCAAAAAATGGTCACATTATGGACGGCATAGTATAGTAGGACGTACTACATAGTATAGTATGACGTTTTTGTCAAGTTTTGGACCAAAAAAAGGTTTTTCAAAAAATTGGTCAGATTTTGGACGACATATGTCGTTTTTGTCAAATTTTGGACCAATTTTTTTTATCAAAAAATGGTCACATTATGGACGGCATAGTATAGTAGGATGTACTACATAGTATAGTATGACGTTTTTGTCAAGTTTTGGACCAAAAAAACGTTTTTCAAAAAATTGGTCAGATTTTGGACGACATAGTAAAGTATGTCGTTTTTGTCAAATTTTGGACCAATTTTTTTTCTTCAAAAAAGGTCACATTATGGACGGCATAGTATAGTAGGACGTACTACATAGTATAGTATGGCGTTTTTTTCAAGTTTTGGACCAAAAAAACGTTTTTAAAAAAATTGGTCAGATTTTGGACAACATAGTATAGAATGTCATTTTTGTCAAATTTTGGACCAATTTTTTTAATCAAAAAATGGTCACATTATGGACAGCATAGTATAGTAGGACGTACTACATAGTATAGTATGACGTTTTTGTCAAGTTTTGGACCAAAAAAAACGTTTTTCAAAACATTGGTCAGATTTTGGACGACATAGTATAGTATGTCGTTTTTGTCAAATTTTGGACAAATTTTTTTTCTTCAAAAAAGGTCACATTATGGACGGCATAGTATAGTAGGACGTACTACATAGTATAGTATGACGTTTTTGTCAAGTTTTGGACCAAAAAAACGTTTTTCAAAAAATTGGTCAGATTTTGGACGACATAGTATAGTAGGACGTACTACATAGTATAGTATGACGTTTTTGTCAAGTTTTGGACCAAAAAAACGTTTTTCAAAACATTGGTCAGATTTTGGACGACATAGTATAGTATGTCGTTTTTGTCAAATTTTGGACAAATTTTTTTTCTTCAAAAAAGGTCACATTATGGACGGCATAGTATAGTAGGACGTACTACATAGTATAGTATGACGTTTTTGTCAAGTTTTGGACCAAAAAAACGTTTTTCAAAAAATTGGTCAGATTTTGGACGACATAGTATAGTAGGACGTACTACATAGTATAGTATGACGTTTTTGTCAAGTTTTGGACCAAAAAAACGTTTTTCAAAACATTGGTCAGATTTTGGACGACATAGTATAGTATGTCGTTTTTGTCAAATTTTGGACAAATTTTTTTTCTTCAAAAAAGGTCACATTATGGACGGCATAGTATAGTAGGACGTACTACATAGTATAGTATGACGTTTTTGTCAAGTTTTGGACCAAAAAAACGTTTTTCAAAAAATTGGTCAGATTTTGGACGACATAGTATAGTAGGACGTACTACATAGTATACGATGTCGTTTTTGTCAACTTTTGGACCAATTTTTTTTCTTCAAAAAAGGTCACATTATGGACGGCATAGTATAGTAGAAAGTACTACATAGTATAGTATGACGTTTTTGTCAAGTTTTGGACCAAAAAAACGTTTTTCAAAAAATTGGTCAGATTTTGGACGACATAGTATAGTAGGACGTACTACATAGTAAAGTATGACGTTTTTGTCAAGTTTTGGACCAAAAAAAACGATTTTCAAAAAAATGGTCATATTTTGGACGACATAGTATAGTATATCGTTTTTGTCAAATTTTGGACAAATTTGTTTTCTTCAAAAAAGGTCACATTATGGACGGCATAGTATAGTAGGACGTACTACATAGTATAGTATGATGTTTTTGTCAAGTTTTGGACCAAAAAAAGTTTTTCAAAAAATTGGTCAGATTTTGGACGACATAGTATAGTATGTCATTTTTGTCAAATTTTGGACCAATTTTTTAAATCAAAAAATGGTCACATTATGGACGGCATAGTATAGTAGGACGTACTACATAGTATAGTATGACGTTTTTGTCAAGTTTTTGACCAAAAAAACGTTTTTCAAAAAAATGGTCAGATTTTGGACGACATAGTATGTAGTATGTCGTTTTTGTCAAATTTTGGACCAATTTTATTTCTTCAAAAAATGGTCACATTATGGACGGCATAGTATAGTAGGACGTACTACATAGTATAGTATGACGTTTTTGTCAAGTTTTGGACCAAAAAAAGGTTTTTCAAAAAATTGGTCAGATTTTGGACGAGATATGTCGTTTTTGTCAAATTTTGGACCAATTTTTTTTCTTCAAAAAAGGTCACATTATGGACGGCATAGTATAGTAGGACATACTACATAGTATAGTATGACGTTTTTGTCAAGTTTTGGACCAAAAAAAGTTTTTCAAAAAAATTGTCAGAATCAAAAACGACATAGTATAGTATGTCGTTTTTGTCCAATTTTGGACCAAATGTTTTTTCTCCAAAAATGGTCACATTTTGGAGATATAGTATAGTATGACGTACTACATAGTATAGTATGACGTTTTTGTCAAGTTTGGGACCAAAAAAACATTTTTCAAAACATTGGTCAGATTTTGGACGACATCGTATAGTATGTCGTTTTTGTCAAATTTTGGACAAATTTTTTTTCTTCAAAAAAGGTCACATTATGGACGGCATAGTATAGTAGGACGTACTACATAGTATAGTATGACGTTTTTGTCAAGTTTTGGACCAAAAAAACGTTTTTCAAAACATTGGTCAGATTTTGGACGACATAGTATAGTATGTCGTTTTTGTCAAATTTTGGACCAATTTTTTTTCTTCAAAAAAGGTCACATTATGGACGGCATAGTATAGTAGGACATACTACATAGTATAGTATGATGTTTTTGTCAAGTTTTGGACCAAAAAAACGTTTTTCAAAACATTGGTCAGATTTTGGACGACATAGTATAGTATGTCGTTTTTGTCAAATTTTGGACCAATTTTTTTTCTTCAAAAAAGGTCACATTATGGACGGCATAGTATAGTAGGTCGTACCACATAGTATAGTATGATGTTTTTGTCAAGTTTTGGACCAAAAAAACGTTTTTCAAAACATTGGTCAGATTTTGGACGACATAGTATAGTATGTCGTTTTTGTCAAATTTTGGACCAATTTTTTTTCTTCAAAAAAGGTCACATTATGGACGGCATAGTATAGTAGGACGTACTACATAGTATAGTATGATGTTTTTGTCAAGTTTTGGACCAAAAAAACGTTTTTCAAAACATTGGTCAGATTTTGGACGACATAGTATAGTATGTCGTTTTTGTCAAATTTTGGACAAATTTTTTTTCTTCAAAAAAGGTCACATTATGGACGGCATAGTATAGTATGACGTTTTTGTCAAGTTTTGGACCAAAAAAACGTTTTTCAAAAAAATTGTCAGAATCAAAAACGACATAGTGTAGTATGTCGTTTTTGTCCAATTTTGGACCAAATTTTTTTTCTCCAAAAATGGTCACATTTCGGAGACATAGTATAGTATGAGGTACTACATAGTATAGTATGACGTTTTTGTCAAGTTTTGGACCAAATGTTTTTTCTCCAAAAATGGTCACATTTTGGAGATATAGTATAGTATGAGGTACTACATAGTATAGTATGACGTTTTTGTCAAGTTTTGGACCAAAAAAACATTTTTCAAAACATTGGTCAGATTTTGGACGACATAGTATAGTATGTCGTTTTTGTCAAATTTTGGACAAATTTTTTTTCTTCAAAAAAGGTCACATTATGGACGGCATAGTATAGTAGGACGTACTGCATAGTATAGTGTGACGTTTTTGTCAAGTTTTGGACCAAAAAAAGTTTTTCAAAAAAATTGTCAGAATCAAAAACGACATAGTATAGTATGTTGTTTTTGTCCAATTTTGGACCAAATGTTTTTTTCTCCAAAAATGGTCACATTTTGGAGTCATAGTATTGTATGACGTACTACATAGTATAGTGTGACGTTTTCGTCACGTTTTGGACCAGATTCTGGGGGCAGCAGTGGCTCACTTGGTAGAGCATCTACCCCATATTCTGAAGCTGAAGTCCTCGCTGCAGGTGATCCTGGTTCGAATCCTGCACCCTGTCTTTCCTGTGTGTCATCCACCATCTCTCTGTCTCCCGTTTCCTGTCTCTCTCCACTATACTATCATTAAAGGCAAAAAGGCCCAGACAAATATATATATATATATAAAAAAAGATCACTTTTTGGACGACATAGTATAGTGTGTGTGTAGTATAGTATAGTATAGTGTGTCGTTTTTGTCCAATTTTGGACCAAATTTTTTTTCTCCAAAAATGGTCACATTTTGGAGATATAGTATAGTATGAGGTACTACATAGTATAGTGTGACGTTTTTGTCAAGTTTTGGACCAAAAAAACGTTTTTCAAAAAAATTGTCAGAATCAAAAACGACATAGTATAGTATGTCGTTTTTGTCCAATTTTGGACCAAATTTTTTTTCTCCAAAAATGGTCACATTTTGGAGATATAGTATAGTATGAGGTACTACATAGTATAGTGTGACGTTTTTGTCAAATTTTGGACCAAAAAACGTTTTTCCAAAAAAATTGTCAGAATCAAAAACAACATAGTATAGTATGTCGTTTTTGTCCAATAAAATTTTTTTCTCCAAAAATTGTCACATTTTGGAGATATAGTATAGTATGAGGTACTACATAGTTTTGTGTGACGTTTTGTCAAGTTTTGGACCAAAAAAACGTTTTTCAAAAAAATTGTCAGAATCAAAAACGACATAGTATAGTATGTCGTTTTTGTCCAATAAAAATTTTTTCTCCAAAAATGGTCACATTTTGGAGATATAGTATAGTATGAGGTACTGCATAGTATAGTGTGACGTTTTTGTCAAGTTTTGGACCAAAAAAACGTTTTTCAAAAAAATTGTCAGAATCAAAAACGACATAGTATAGTATGTCGTTTTGGTCCAATTTTGGACCAAATTTTTTTTCTCCAAAAATGGTCACATTTTGGAGATATAGTATAGTATGAGGTACTACATAGTATAGTGTGACGTTTTTGTCAAATTTTGGACCAAAAAACGTTTTTCCAAAAAAATTGTCAGAATCAAAAACGACATAGTATAGTATGTCGTTTTTGTCCAATTTTGGACCAAATTTTATTTCTCCAAAAATTGTCACATTTTGGAGATATAGTATAGTATGAGGTACTACATAGTATAGTGTGACGTTTTTGTCAAGTTTTGGACCAAAAAAACGTTTTTCAAAAAAATTGTCAGAATCAAAAACGACATAGTATAGTATGTCGTTTTTGTCCAATTTTGGACCAAATGTTTTTTTCTCCAAAAATGGTCACATTTTGGAGACATAGTATTGTATGACGTACTACATAGTATAGTGTGACGTTTTCGTCAAGTTTTGGACCAGATTCTGGGGGCAGCGGTGGCTCACTTGGTAGAGCATCTACCCCATATTCTGAAGCTGAAGTCCTCGCTGCAGGTGATCCTGGTTCGAATCCTGCACCCTGTCTTTCCTGTGTGTCATCCACCATCTCTCTGTCTCCCGTTTCCTGTCTCTCTCCACTATACTATCATTAAAGGCAAAAAGGCCCAAACAAATATATATATATATATATATATATAAAAAGATCACTTTTTGGACGACATAGTATAGTATGTCGTTTTTGTCCAATTTTGGACCAAATTTTTTTTCTCCAAAAATGGTCACATTTTGGAGATATAGTATAGTATGACGTACTGCATAGTATAGTGTGACGTTTTTGTCAAGTTTTGGACCAAAAAAACGTTTTTCAAAAAAATTGTCAGAATCAAAAACGACATAGTATAGTATGTCGTTTTTGTCCAATTTTGGACCAAATTTTTTTTCTCCAAAAATTGTCACATTTTAGAGACATAGTATAGTATGACGTACTGCATAGTATAGTGTGATGTTTTTGTCAAGTTTTGGACCAAAAAAACGTTTTTCAAAAAAATTGTCAGAATCAAAAACGACATAGTATAGTATGTCGTTTTTGTCCAATTTTGGACCAATTGTTTTTTTCTCCAAAAATGGTCACATTTGGAGACATAGTATAGTATGACGTACTGCATAGTATAGTGTGACGTTTTTGTCCAATTTTGGACCAAATTTTTTTTCTCCAAAAATTGTCACATTTTAGAGACATAGTATAGTATGACGTACTGCATAGTATAGTGTGATGTTTTTGTCAAGTTTTGGACCAAAAAAACGTTTTTAAAAAAAATTGTCAGAATCAAAAACGACATAGTATAGTATGTCGTTTTTGTCCAATTTTGGACCAAATGTTTTTTTCTCCAAAAATGGTCACATTTGGAGATATAGTATAGTATGACGTACTGCATAGTATAGTGTGACGTTTTTGTCAAGTTTTGGACCAAAAAAACGTTTTTCAAAAAAATTGTCAGAATCAAAAACGACATAGTATAGTATGTCGTTTTTGTCCAATTTTGGACCAAATTTTTTTTCTCCAAAAACTGTCACATTTTAGAGACATAGTATAGTATGACGTACTGCATAGTATAGTGTGATGTTTTTGTCAAGTTTTGGACCAAAAAAACGTTTTTAAAAAAAATTGTCAGAATCAAAAACGACATAGTATAGTATGTCGTTTTTGTCCAATTTTGGACCAAATGTTTTTTTCTCCAAAAATGGTCACATTTGGAGACATAGTATAGTATGACGTACTGCATAGTATAGTGTGACGTTTTGGTCCAATTTTGGACCAAATTTTTTTTTTCCAAAAATTGTCACATTTTGGAGATATAGTATAGTATGAGGTACTACATAGTATAGTGTGACGTTTTTGTCAAATTTTGGACCAATTTTTTTTCTTCAAAAAAGGTCACATTATGGACGGCATAGTATAGTAGGACGTACTACATAGTACAGTATGACGTTTTTGTCAAGTTTTGGACCAAAAAAACGTTTTTCAAAAAATTGGTCAGATTTTGGACGACATAGTATATAGTATGTCGTTTTTGTCTAATTTTCGACCAATTCTTTTTTTTTCAAAAAATGGTCATATTATGGACGACATAGTATAGTAGAACGTACTACATAGTATAGTATGACGTTTTTGTCGGACATTTCTAAAATCTTAATATTTAACAGAGGACTCTGGTTTATTTAGCAACATTAGCACTTTTATGGCCTACCGCGATGACATAGCCACGTCATTCTGACCTTTACAATGCATAGAGTATTTTTAACAACATACTTAATATGGAGGTTTGACACACACTAAAACAAATCCAGTGAAGAGAGTAAATCATTTTTATTAACATTTACAGTTTGTTCGTCAGCCAAAACAATGCTAAGTGACCCAATTAAAATCCTACACACAAAACTGAATCACAAAGTATAAACAAAGTCGTTGTAAATGTGGAGTTAAAAAAGGTAAATCGTGCCAACTGTAGCTTGAAATGGTTAATTCGTGTCAACCAGGCCACCAAAAACAAGCAAACACAAGAGTAAAAATGCATTGAGAGTGAGTTCTACCTGTTGAGCTGCATAAGTTAGTAGTGAGGTCCCTTTATTTTTGTTTTGTTTTACATAATGTGATCAAGAAGCAAGAAATACTGAGCATCTTTTTTTTAGGCTAAAACAACACCTAATATTTTACTATCATTGGCTTACAATTACAAACCTGTCTTCTGCAGACCTAGTATAGATAGTAATTTATATATATGTATGTATTTATTATTTTAACACAGTGAAACTTAAAGAAAAGCAAGGGTCAACTGATGATCAAAGGTCTGCAACAAAGTTTGTTAACTCTGAGCTTTCACACTTCCTGAAAAAGTCCTGGAAAAAAAAACATTCTGGATAAAAAGAGAGAGGATTTAACAGAAATTAACCAACTGCATCTCACTGTTTACCACCGTCTGACAAAATTAATCCAGATTAGGGCTGGTGCAATAAGATTAAACCATTCAAATCAGCTGATAAACCATCACAATATATGTCAAGATATTGACACAGATTTTGCTCCTGAGTGAAAGTCAAGGAAATCAGTCAACGGTGGCTTTAAAATCATTTATAGCAAAACTCATGTGAGATTGTGTTAAATAGTGAAACATTCCGTGAATCTGAGGTAAAACATTATGGCAATAGTATGAATATTATATCAATATAGGATTTTTTTTTTCCTTTTGAATGATCATCCAGCCCTAATCCTGACTTTACCAAACCAGCCAAAAATGTATAAAACCTAAAACTTTATTCTTAGCAGATAAATCACTGACGTCACATGCTCTTTACCTCTGAGGGGCTGCTCAACAACAACAGGTTCTAACTTCACTTCATATTTCCTGTGAGCAAAATCTCATTTTTGTAAAACTTCACTGTCCACTTCCTCCTCCTTGCATTCAACGTTCCACAGCAGCCATTTTGACAGATCACAGTGGGGAAAGTCACTGGAGTAAATACTCAAAATTCTTCTGAAGGAACCTCCTCAGTTTCAGCTGGTTCACGGTGTCAAAATGGCTGCTGTACAGAATACCTGCATCGTCCAGACGTCAACGCGCTCGGGTTGTGGTTGAATGAAACCAAGAAATTGTTCCAAAGGATAATTTCACCTCACCCTCACTCTCAATCCCTTCTTCTTGCCCCTCTAACTCTACTCCTTCACATCTTTTTGTAGCTTAAATTCCTCCAGAAGCCGTAGAAAACCATTCAAAGTGTCAACATTTGCACCTTCAGATCTTTCCTTCAGTACCATGAGAAAGACCCTGTTAAATGTGCTTGTGTTTGAACCAGAAACCACCAGTGGATTTATTTATGCACCACCTCTGCTCCCACGTGGATAAGACAGTTCAACTGCCCTCACTGGCACCTTAGAGGGGGAATCATAGAAATACTATAAGTATCAATATTCAGATATTCAAAATACTTCATTTACTAGTGTCCGTCTTCGAGCACAAGAGAGGCTTCATCCTTCAGCCTCTGCTTGGAAATCTTCAGTTCATACACAGGCTTGTTAGCATGACATCACGTCCACTTAATAAGAGTTCACGAGGAACGGACAAGTGCGCAGCAACAATTCCAGTTCCAAATGTGGAGGGAAGTCAAGGTCCGTCACCATGTCGAGTCTCCTCCTGCTCAGAATCAAACAGCCTTTTCCTCCAAGTTCTGAGCCACAGTCGTTCATCACGACCATCTCCAGCGGCTGTGGAAACATCAGGGCAGTGGACGAACGATCACAGAGGGCGTCGAGATGGACGGTGGGACATTTTCAGCCTTTTTCGATCTTGGAAGTGAAAAATAATCGCGTCCAGAAGCGGAATTATTCTCAGCTGGACTTTAGTGTGTTTTTCATGCAGCAGCTGATGTTACGTTTCACAAGTGGTTAGAGAAGAAGACCCCTTTAGTTCTTCCAGTAGAAGAAGCCACAACAATAACAACAACAACAACAACAGCATATTGTCTTCCTTGTCCGTGGTGAGGCCGTTTGTCAGTCTGTGCCAGGCTAAGAGAAGAGTGCAGGCTGGAGCCTTTGCAGTGGCTGATGGGAGATTATCTGTGGTGCAGGACTGAAATCCAGTCCGTCCAGTCCACTCCTGGCCCTCCCTGTAAAACAAAATTCAAAAGAAATGATCAGCAAAAAATGTTATCTTTTAATTTAAAGGGGGACATATATATTTTGACCAAAGCATGTAACAAACATGTTCATTAGGACACCAGGGAACTAGATTAACTTGGAGAAATAGGGCAGAATATGGTCAACACACACCATGTTTGACCCAAAATCAAGTAAATTATCTCCAGTTTGACAAGTTTTGTTACTTGACTCAAACCAACTTTGATTTATGAGCATTAATGGTCATTTTAACATGTTTAAATGCTCTCTCTATAGTTGTGAGGACTTCCGCCTACCATATGAACTGCATAACTAATCCTAATACTAACCTAAACCAAAATCTACACAAAGTTTGGGCTACAAAAAGTCTTAACCTTTTTTTTTTTAAGTCCTCTGAAGTCCTCACAACAATGGTTTTGAACTCACAGCAAAAGTATTTTGTATTTGTATTTTCAGATGAGGACACTAGGGGGCAGCAGAGTTATAAAAGAAATAATAAAACAAAGTTAGGCCAAAAAGTCTTGACAAATATATAGAAGGCAAAACAAGAAAACATCACCACCTGCTTATTTAAAGACTCCTGATCGTTCTCATGAATATACCTGGATGCACGAGTAGCTTAAAGGGATAGTTCTGTTATTTTATATATTTATTTACGCCGTGTGGATGTACGCAATCCTGTTTTACATACAGAAGGCAGCATTTTGACTTTCTGGAGAGGGAGAGAGGAGAAACAGAAGAGAATTCATGCATTGTTTTTGAATTTGAACTGGGACAACATGTTGCGTAATCATCTCAGATGGTCCTGTGTGTGTGTGTGTGTGTGTGTGTGTGTGTGTGTGTGTGTGTGTGTGTGTGTGCGTGCGTGCGTGTGTGTGCCTTTGCACAATATTTTCTAAACCTATAAATGAAACAACTGTGCGACCATGTATTCCAAATAAAGTGTACAGTAGCAAAGTCTTGGATTGGGTTTTTTCTTTTTTCTTTTTCATTTGGGCCTTTTTATACAACAAATGTCTTCAGCATTCATGTCAAAACAACGTGTAGCATTGTGCTCTGGTTCGTCCGTTTCCCCGGTCCAAACGACCAGCTCGCCAAATACTGTCCACTGTAATTAAAACACACACACACACACACACACACACACTGACTATTTACCTCACCTCACACCCCTACTTTAAAGGCTACAGACACTTACTTAACAGAGAGGTGTGTTTAAAGTGTTTCTGACGTAGTGTGGTGTGTGGTAAATATGCACTCAGTGCAGACACTCTTTCCACCGAGATGATAATCTCCTCATCTTCTTTCCTCCCTAACTCCGGAGTGAATTCATCACGTGTTAGTAACAGCTGCACAGCCGAGATGATGTGGCCTGATTCACAGCAGGCGTGCTTCACCCTGCTGTAAAGGGTTAGTTAAGGTAGATGAATTTGAATTCATTTATATCTGGGAAAGCTGATATAAGAGATAACAAAACAATTAACCAAGGTCCTGTTCTGTGCTGAGCCTGAGCTCATTATGAAAATCTGAAAAGCACATTAATGTGTCGAGTTTCGCCCTCGGTGGAAATGATTTCTGCTCCACTGGCTTCTCAAAGACAGACTGGTGGGAAAACAGAGCGGAGGGTTTGTTATTGGAATGCAGCGCTCAGACAGAACAAGCCTTTGAAGTTTGCACACTCTGGACCAGTTCCATTAGAAACAGGTGTGTGTGTGTGTGTGTGTGTGTGTGTGTGTGTGTGTGTGTGTGTGTGTGTGTGTGTGTGTGTGTGTGTGTGTGTGTGTGTGTGTGTGTGTGTGTGCACAAACAGTATCTGACTATAAGGGGAAAAATATGAGGCGACATCAAAGACCTCTCACCTGTGTTTGCATCTTACCTGTTCAGTTGATGAGGATGCCAGTCGAGCGTCCCTCCTCCTCTTTAATGTTCTTTAAGTTGTTCTCTGCTTCGTCCACAGTGCTGCAAGACACACGCACACACAAACAAACCACAACTGAATACTGGGAAATTAAAAGGCTAAGAATAGTGTGAGCTTTTTGTGCGTGCGTGAGTGTGTGAGTTCTTGTACTTGCGGCATACTGAGGACCAGTGAGGGTTTTTAACCAACAAAGTGAGGTCATTTTTACAAAGTGAGGACATTTTGGCCGTTCCTCATTTTGTTTTCATTTAAATCACTTCCTTTGGTTGTAAACATGCTATACTCTGTTTTTAACAGAGGTCCTCAATTTGGTACAAAAACCCCGGTTTCCAGCCCTGGTGATTCACATACTTTTTGCTCTGGGGCTCCACCTGCAGACATGTTATGGTACTGCACCCAGTAGCTCTTTATAGATGTCATTCATGAAGTAGATATTTGTAATTGTGTTGATTTGTAAAGTGGAAATGCTGGTCCTCACTTTGTCAGCACTTTTACCCAGTCCTCAGTATGCAGCAAGTACAAGAACGTGTGTGTGTGTGTGTGTGTGTGTGTGTGTGTGTGTGTGTGTGTGTGTGTGCGTGCGTGCGTGCCTACGTTAGAAAGTCCCTGACGTCTTCCACAGTGATTTCTCCAGTGGAGTCGAGGGTGAGGTCAGCACAGCTGAGGGGTGAGTCCAGTGGTGTGTCCAGGAGCGGGGAGGACAGAGAACTGGGAGATTCTTCTGTTTGGCCTGTGAAGGTAAATCACAGAGAGAGTCAGGAGCTGAAGTAAAATCAGAGCCTAACCAGGGTTTACTTAATGAAATCAAGCTGAGCAAAGTGGCACTGAGAGAGCAAACGCATTCAACCACAGAAAAGAACCCAATTCTGCTGGTTCTCTGAGCTCTTTGGCGCAGCTTTCGGCTCATTGTGAAGGTTTTCTGGCTCACAACTTTACTATTTTGGTTCATTCTCACTCACTGAGCGTGTGGCTTTTTTTCCCTCCACACACATCGAGGTGCTACCAAATAAAAACACAGCTGGATGTGTAGATATGTCTGTTTATCATCAGGTTCACAATATCAAATTTACATTTTTTCAGATTGTTGTATTTCCTCCAACAGCATAAAAACATTGTTTTTGCATGTCAGATTTCTATGAGGTACATAAGGAAAATTGCCATTTCAAGTTACTTATAATGCCTTTTTTGCATTAATTCAAAAACCAGACACTTTTACTTATTTCTAATTCAATCCTATTTAATGTGTTTATTTAATCACTGCGTGTTTTTTTTTTACCCAAATATTACTATTTCTCTGTCTCATAAATATGTCGTTTATTTAATTTTGCGTCCTGCTCCTTTAAGCACCTTCAAAATAAAATTGCTTTACTGCCTATATGTTCTTTATTTAACCTGGAAAAGTCATTGAGTCTCATTGAGAGCTGGCCACAAACATTACACGGACAGTCATGATATAAAACAAATATTATAAGAAAGTACAACACAATATCCAGGCAATAAACAACAAAAAAAGCACAAAGAAAGGTCTGAGAACATGGACACTGACCAGGAGTGCTGTTTTTATCATTATCATTAAACTGATTTACAATGATTAACATTGACTGTTTTATTTAGTAAATGTGGGGGGTAGTGATTCATGTCAGAATTTTAGGACATACATTAATTACAATGGTCACCAACAACAACCACCTTTTCCCCAGGAGGCAGAAGAGGCATAGTGAATGGTTACCATAGAGACCAGGAGGGGAGGGGGGGGGGGGGAGTCCTGCAAGGCATGGTTGAGGTTTTAAAAAGTCCAGAAACAGAGACAGTGTGTGGGTGATGAAGGAGAATAAAGATGGTGAGAGGAAATTTAAAAAAAGAAGAAGAAAGAAAAGCATTTACTGTTGCATGTATGTTTCCAAACCTACCCTCAGCCTGACCCATCTGGTTCTTGTGGGTTCCGTTGGCCTGCGGTTGTGTCGTCGTACCATCGCTGAGGAGACAAATCAACACACGCACACACCATTTAATTTGGCAGCAGACGGAGTAATAAGCAACAACAGTGTAAGTATAACCATCTCTCTGGTTTCATATGCGGCAGAGCTGTCTGTAATGAACAGTCTTCGTGAACGACAGGTTTAGCGGCTCCTGATGCAGTACAGTACAGGGACCATCGATGTTTTCATCACTAATTATCTACATGTATATATTTATTAACAATCAGAGCGGGACGAAAAAATAACCTCAAACAAAGGTTTTCCAAGTTCAAGCAAGATTTGACTTAGGTTAGGTTAAGATCAACCATTATGGTCGAGCTTAGGGATGACGCTTTGTTTGTGGTGCCCAATTGAGTGGACGTCCTAATAAGGTGTGTTTGTTTGTGTGTTACCTGGCAGGTGTGGGGTCCAGTGGTCGGTCCAGCTGCACAGAGAAGAGCGGCTCAGTGATGACCTTAGCCGAGAGTGAGAATCTCTCATACTCCGAGGGAGAGATCAAGTAAAAGCCTGTAGGAGAAGACAAACAATAATTAGACAGGTGAGTTGATGGTGGAATGGTGTCAGAATAAAATGGTAAAAAAAGAATGCAATTTCTCACTCACCCTGTCCATTCTTGGTGAAAACACAAGATGCAATGCCACTGATATCTTCTTTACGAATGCAGTCGAAGCGCACCTGAGGAAACACAAAGGACGTCATTATCTTTTAAAAAGTGAAAAATGTGAACATAGTGTCGATAATAATTCACAATTACAATAACACATGTGAACCCCAAGTAACGTAAACCACACCTGTGGTCGAAGCCCTGGTATGTTGAAGAGGTGCATGTCTCCCATGTTGGTCAGACACACCAGTGTGTGTTCACTGTAGTCTTCCTGAGCCGTGGAGCTGAAGACCACCAGGGCCACTTTCCTCACCCGACAGCCTTCGTGTGCCGTCAACTTGAATTTGGTCTTGGCGCTCACCTTGGGAAGGGAGAAGACCTGGAGAGGAAGAGAGAGAGGAGAAGATGAAAAGATTTAAAATTGGATAAAATCTGTTTTTATACTCACAGTATGTCATTTCTGCCACTAGGGGGCTTCTCAACGAAAATAGTAGCAAAAGACCTAGTTTTATGACACTAAAGTCAACACACTGGCTAACTAGTGGTACCGAATATTTCTTTCCTCACCCATTCAAAGACGGTTTTACCACAACGTTAACGCTGAACGGTAAAGATGATGACATCATGTTTTCAGGAAGCGTTCAGCTCATTTTTGTACACTTAAAGGGACAGTCCCGACTAAAGACGCCTAAGATTAAATCCATTACCTTGAACAGAAATATGTATGTCTATGGATTTAAATGTTTTGGAAGCTAATACAGGAACAGTATTCGACTATATATATTATGTGTCTTGCCGATTTTCATGCATTTTATATCTTTAAAAACTCAACACTTTTAATATTCCACTACATATTGTCTTCAGAGACAAAACAGCCCAAACTCAATATTTCCTGATGAAATGACAAAACAACACACTGGTAATTCAAATACAATATTATATAAGCCTCTACCTTGAGCTGTTCTTCTGATGCGATGAGCACAGAGTGAGCGTTGGTCATATCTGGTGCAATGGCGAGGTCCTGGGAGGCTTCATACGGCTCGGGTAACGGTTTCCCCCGGCCGTCTAACACACAGATCGACACCACGGGGGCTCTGTGCATCAGCTGAATCTCTTTACCCAACACGGCCTCAACGCACGCACTGCCCTCACTCGCTCCTCCTCGCTCACACACACGTCCCGAGCCTACGCCTGGAACCTCCAGAGCGTAGGCATACACGCTGCCTGAGTTGGTGCCTGCCCATAGCGTAGGGCCATGGTGTGTGCCTAGTGTACAAAGACGACATTTTTGTTAAATGATTGTATTATTAATAAACCAGATTTGGACCAGTGAGTGAACGCACCATCACGCAGGAAGGTGTCGGCAAAGCAAAGACATCGGACCACTCCGGACAGCGAGTCGTCTGCCGACCGCGGCTCAATCCTTCGCTGTATCGGAGCCACTTCCTCCTGCTCTGCTAAAGCAGCATTGGCCTCTTGTACCTGTGTATGGACAATCATAACATTCAGAAATCATTTCAGCCTTTATGTTCCATGCTCTTATTACAACCAGGAGAAAAAGTAACTTACCTTGCTAATAGGCGTGGCGATGGCGCGTTTCTTCCCCGACACCCTGCTCTTGCGGATGCGTCTGAAGCTTTGCCGTAAAGATTTTTTCAAGGACTTGACTCTGGACAGTGGGCCCTCCATCGCTAATGAGTCATTAGGGTGCAGGGTACATCTGCAGAGAAGCAGAGTGTAAGCTTTTTTTCTGGCCTTTCCTCAGAAGGAAAAAGTAAGAGGTAGAGAAGGGTAACAAGGTCGAGTATAAAGCCCAAAATATTTTCCTGCTAAACAGGTGAATGTTTATTGATATCCCAAACTACAACAGTGTGACTCTAACCTTGCAAGCACAGCATTTCGTCTGTGATAGTCAAACAAGCCAAATCCATGACTCGTCCCAAAGGAGATCAGGTTCCACTCTGCATGCAGCGCCACGGCTGTAACGGACGCCGGGGGCATGCACTGCACCAGCACCAGCGGCTGGAAGCCTGGAGGGAAAGGAGCAGGTTTGAGACGCGGCTCCAGTCTGTCGTGACCCTTCCAGGTGAAGCCCTCCCTGTCCTGCAGCAGATCGACCACAGACACGTCCACAAAGTGGTCCGAACGCTCGTCGTTCAAACCCAACACTATCACCTGGAGAGATGAGAGAGAGAGGAAAATATCGGTTAATCATCAGTTCTGCTGAATTTCAGAAGCTGTTGATGATGTTGATGGGCAAATATGATGATGGTGCAGGTTTTTAAACTATTAGCACATTAAAAAGTCTGGTCAGAACTTTATTTTATGTGAGGTGAGGTTTTAACAGCGTGCACCTTTTAAGTGCAGCAGAGCCTGAGCATCCACTTAGCAGAGTGTAGCAGGCAGAACGTTTCTAAACAGGGAGTATTTGTCAATATTCATGATATATTGAAAGATGGATGCTTAAGTTTTAAGATCCTTTGACCTCTTCTCTAGCCCCACTTTATATGCCATGGAGGACAAATAATACCATTAATATTAAGGCTGTAGAAGCAAAACTGCCAATACGTTCTAATACTAATCATTTAACTTTGGTTCCTACAGAGAAAATACAAAAAAACGCTGTGTTATATCAAAGCTTGTGTGTGTGTGTGTGTGTGTGTGTGTGTGTGTGTGTGTGTGTGTGTGTGTGTGTGTGTGTGTGTGTGTGTGTGTGTGTGTGTGTGTGTGTGTGTTACCACCTGCATATTTTTTTGTGCAAATACATTTGCAAATACAGTATTACACTTCAGTTTACAAAGCTTGATGACAGTAAAGCAAGCTAGTGAAGTGAAGATTTGTATATTAGCTTTTAAACTATGTAAAACATGGGAAAGTGACGAGTCAGGATGTGTGGACTGTACTGTATGTGCATAATTCACCTGTCCAGCAGTTCCAGCCACCACCAGCTTGTTGCTGTATTTACACAAACTGATCTTCTGGATGCCCAGCCTGGGGTCATCGCTGTACGGGTCGAAACAGCCCACCTACACGCACAAACACACACACAAAAACTGGAAATTAGCTGGATATGCAGAAAGAAATCCATGCAAAGACTTGTTTATTGTGGCTCGTGTATCAGCATCTTGCTCCATTTAACCGTTTAACTTTAACTTAATTTCAGCTGAGTGTTACCATCACACAGTTTAAAGCATTTGATGTGTATTAAGGGAAAAGTAGTGTAATGCAGTGAGGCCAAGCTATTTGCTATTGATGTTACTGCAGTCAATGAATTGCCAAAATAAATGCCAACTAATTTACAGTGTGAAAAACGCTTTGCAAAATTATACCAAAACTGAAACCAAAGGGGCTGATGCATATTTTCTTCTAAACTATGTTCATTTTCCAAAAAACTTAAAAGAAAAAAGCATTGTCTCGTTCGGAATACCTATCTAGACAGGCCATAAACATATTGAGTTCATGCTGATTAATGTCAAAAAGATGTCCATGAGAAGGTCTGTTGGTTCTCCTCGTAATCTGTGCCATATGCCAGGACAATCCCCTGTTTCCCCTCATACATACTCAGCTAAACGTGTGCATTAATCTGTCTCTCTCTCTCTCTCTCTCTCTCTCTCTCTCTCTCTCTCTCACACACACACACAGTAGGAATTCCAAAAGAATCCTCTCTTGCATTTGTACGGGAGCCGTATCTTGGCAGAACAGGAGAAGTTGGTCACAGCACACACACACACAGAAAGAGTGGGCTGATTGATCTGGTTTTCATTACTGGGTAGAAAAAAAAAAGGAAAGGCTCTTCATCCCATATGAGGGCCACATTCCTGAACATGCAGCTCTGTTACCACAGGATACATGAGGGAAGGTGGACCGAGGGGTGAATAGGAAGAAAAGAAAAGAGTTAAAGGGAGAAACAAAACAGGCTTAAGAGGGAGGTGAGTGTGTGTGTGTTGACACAAAGACCAATTAAATTTTTCACTTGTTAATATGACAAGAAGATGAGCTGCTTCTTTAAAAATAATAAATAAATACATTTTTGTTCACAGATGATATACATTTATTTTGGACATCACTACAGACGGTGAAGCCATTTTATTCAAATATTCAGTGTGTTTTTGCTTCATGACCCAATCTTCATGTCACGTCAGCATGTGCAGAAGCTGCACAGCTCGGCCACGTCAAGTTTTGCCTCTCAATGCTGAATCATTTCATTTAAATAGAATTCTGTGCAGACCCTTTAAACAGGATCTGACTGCGGTTCCTTCAGAGTCGAGTTTTAATAAGAGGAACAATGGGGTGGGTCTGTCTGAAAACCAAAAACATGAGAGGAACCAGATGGGAAAATTAGGCCACGGATGGAGCATTACTGGACTGGAGTGTGTGTATAAAACACATTTTATATCCCACAGCCAGTAAAAGACAACCTCCCACCTGATCTGAGCAGAAGGTTTTAACCCCTGTATCTTTGCCTCCTTTGGCTTCTTCACATCCACACCTCCTTCGTTCTCACCTTCCTGAAGGGAGGCCATTCCTCTTCCTGCTGCATGTCAGGGTCATTGCCTGGGTCATGAGGGTCATCACAGGGGTCACAGTCAGTGTGAAAGACGTTGGCTGTGCCGAGTTTGTACAGCGGAGTGAGAGCGACACCTGACGCGTCCCAGAAGCGAACAGTCCCGTCCTCATGTCTGTCAACACAGGTGATGAAATATGAATACAAAAATACAATAATCATTTCAAGGCAAGACAATGCATTTTAGTGCTGCATCACTTAGGATTTAGGAGGTTGTGTGTATGAAGTTGCAACTGTGTGTGATGATAATAATAAAAACAACACCAAAACACAAATGTTGTGGCTGGATATTGTCTGATACAGATACTGATCTTTAGAAATCAGTGTAGCTGCTGGCAGATATACGATGCCAATTGTTCAAGGGGGAAGGGGGATTTAAGAGATTAAAAAGCACTCATGCTTAAATTGAAAAGTAACATTTATTGTTTGTCTCTCAGCATTTTGTGTGCAATTTCTGAGAACAAACATGTGGAAACATCCATAAGTTATAATCTATCTCTAGTCTATAAGCAGGAGAGCTTCCATGCAACATTCTCCCAGTGACAATGATGTTCAACAGATATGATATTTGCTCCATGTTTAGCATCTTAGCATTTGAACCTGTTGGGATTATGACCATCTGTACTACTATACTGCCAAAAGAGTCACATACTCCTTATATCTGGTAAAGTGCCTTCTGTACAAGACTGTGAGGGAAGTGTTATAATTTGGAGTTGCCTCAACTGGTTCAGCAACATTATATGAAATAAATCATTCAATAATAATAATTGAATTATTATAAATAATAACACAGACCTCCTCCAAGGCAGCTCGGCCCCCCACAAAATCGCGATAAAAATAGCGGATCACGCTCCCAAATCTTTTTATCACTTGTTCCCTATGTCCCAGCCAAATCCGTCTGCAACTTTTTGAGTGATGTTGCTAACAGACAGACAGACAGACATATACGTCCTGGTGGAGGTAAATAATTCAAATAATTCATCAGAATTAGACCAGGTGTTTACAGGCATATTCTAAGATAACAAATGTCAGGAATCATTGGGCTCAAATTAGAAATGACTCGGGAGTCTAGGCCTTAACCTCATTAAGAAAGCTTTGGGATTAAAGACTGTTGAAGACTTCACACAGTCATCTAACTCCATCATAAATACAAGAGCTTGGCTTTTTTTTTTAAACTAAAACTTCTCGCCATCCAGCTGTTTTTCTCTTCTTACTTTATGTGGCTGTTTCTCACTGCACTAGATTAGCCCAACAGCTGTAGTAAACAACTGCATCCAGTTGTCACAGGTTTTTTTTTTATTGTCAAGGTGATGATAACAAGTTCTGGTTTAAGTACATATCACATAAAGATCTAGAGTCACCCAGCATTTACATGTGGTTCAGTTTAGAAACATCTCTATGCACCTTTGAGTCACTTCAATTACTAGAAAGCATCATATTTGTGCCAAGAAACAAAAGAAGGAAAACTGGATGCACCTGCAGTGTGGATGTCATCTGTTTATATGTTTACATGAGTGTGTGTGTGTGTGCGTGCATGTTTAAATACCCTGTCAGCAGCAGCTCTTGGTGTTTGGGTGGAGGCGCCAGGTTTTTCCCTCCACATATGGGCCAAGTCTGCACAAACAGAGATTAGAGAAACATTAAAAAAAAAAAAAGTCCCTCATATTGAAAAAAGCTGCAAAGAAGAGAAAATAAATCCAAATTTTGATCACATCAGCCTGAGCCTTTCATTTTTTACCATGAACCCAGCTGAAAATATTCTGGCCTCCTGGATAGGCTCCTCACTTGTATTTTTTGCCTTTTCATTTTAAGCTTTATCCATCTAAATATCAAGAAGGAAAGATGCTCTACTGAAACAGGATATAGAGACAGACTAACAGAACATGTCACGTTATTTACCTGACTGCTTTCAGGGACAAAGAATAGTTTAGAAATTCAAACTACATTTAAGACTTTGCTGGTTCTACATTCTTTTGATGCTTAAAGCTGCAGTGAGCAAGTTTAAGTTGTGTTTGTTGATGATGTAATTATTCTGCCACTGTTTGGTTTTCGTGAACAGAAACTATTTATATGCCAATTCCTTCATCTTAAAGCAGTCCCTGTCAAGCAAAACTATCAGACCTGACTGAGGGATTTTTTGTGTGTGTACACAGCACCAGCAACGGCTGTTTTTATTAAGTTTTTTGCAGCGCAGCCACTGGGCAAAACAAGACCTATAAACACAGCTAATTAGTATTGTATGAACTCATCTAGTCGAATGTCGGTATAAAGCCTTTCTGATGCTACAGTATGGTTACACCAATTACTTGTATTGCATGGGAAAAATGCCCAGATGAATAAACAAAACACACTGACATCGTGTCTGTTGACTTCCACAGAGCCAATGCCAGTCTCGCTGATTTGACCCTGCACAGAAGACACAGGCAGCCAGGGTTTACAAGCACATCAGCTGTGTGTTTGTATAATCCACTGCTGATCAAACGGCTTATCTGAGCTGCAAAGCCTTTAACTGCCTACACCTGCTCTCACAGTTCACACACACCAGCAGCAGGCTGATTGGTCACACTCTTGTAGTTTGACGAGCTGCCAGACTGTGAGCTAAGATGAACAAGGAACATGAGTAATAACATTGTATCACTGGATCACGTGGATCAGTTTCACTTCACTGATATTGTTCTTGACCGGTGTTGATGGCTACATTAAAGCATGAACCGCTTGGCTATTGAACCTACTCTATTTAAGGTGTTCTCAGGTTAAGTTGCTTACATGCATCTTGGATTTCCTGTAATTGAATATTTCTACTGTCATGAATATACCAATCCACAGTGGGATTTCTGCCAACAACGAGAGCAGTTCAGGAACACTGAAATCAAAAGCTGATGATGTCAGCAACTGAATTCTTATCTAAACAGATAGAGGAAAGTTTTTAATGATACATTACCAAGGCCCTCTTTCATTCACTGAAATTCTGTATGTCTACCTTCATAAAGCTTACAATTTTAATGCAATATTTAAATAATTTTTCAAATTTTCTTTTTCACCATTTTAATGTTTTTATGTGCAAATCAAAAATGTGCATAAGACCAGGCTGATGAAAACCTGCCTCATGTTAAAGATAAAGAAAAACAACAGTGAAACTAATTTTATAGTGGTCAAATGTTCTACACAAAAGGATCCAGGGGTTACATTTTTACAAAAGATCACATTGTGCTGCTCACTTTGTTTGTACGTTGGCAGCCCTGCTGTGCTTTGCCAGCACTGACCAGCCTCTCCCACAATTTAGGAGGGACACTGGAGATGTGGCAGGAGCAGGTGATAGCTGAAGAGTGCAGTGGGGCCAAGTAAGGAGTGGGCAGAGTAGGCCACCCCGGGGTCTGGAGGTCAACTACAACCAATTCCTCCTCTAGTAGCACAACCACTGCCGAGGGGTCATCGAACTCTGTGAGAGTGAGAGAGAAAACAGAGTGTAAGATGACATGAAAGATGAAAAGATGACATGGATATGTATCCATAATTGTCGGGCAGATCCTCACCTTTCTCCTGCTCTGTGCAGTGGACAGTAAAGAAGTCAATGACTCGGGATGTGAAGTCGAGAGTGACGTGGTCCTTGTCCTGCTGAATGGTCAGACAGTGTCGGTCACCGTAGCTGGCTCTGGGCATCCCTCCGCTGTATAACAGCACGGGAGAACTGGAGCGAAGCACACAGAGAAGTTTAAAAGCTTCATTTTAGTCTCATCTGGTTCAACACTAGATATAATATAATATGAGTAATTGGAATCTTGGTTTTCTTTTCTTTAATTTGAATTTAAATAAGGGAGACAAACAAACACCCTCATAAGTGAAAAATAAAGCTCACCCCATCTGTGTTGTCCTCCACAGGATCTTGCTGACGGCCTTGCAGGGAAATGGACCTGAGATAGAAAATATGAACAGATAAATTATAAATTATAAAGCATGGCAGAGACTAAAGCATAAGCAGAAGCATTTAGAGCTTTCATTTTCAAAAAATGTTTAGAAGGATCATCTCTGTGTGGGTCTACCAGCACAAGCAAAACAAGCTGCATTGGACCAGTTAAAGCTAAAATTAGACATGAGTGATAATAAAATTTAACCTTTTATTCTCCTTATATACACAACAGCATTCTGTCCCATTAATGACCTGGTAATATTCAGATTATTATACATGTGACAGATGCAAATACTGTATTTGGACTTATTCTGCACTTTTGGCTGTTTGTTTCATCGAGGACCAAACAAACAAAGTACCCATGTCTTGTCATCATTGGCCCTTTAGCAGCAACTATGGTTTGGATGTTATGCAAGGAAAGATTAAAAATATGAGGCAGGACAATACAAGATTCTGCACTGTCACTGGAGTGTGATACTGTCTGTAATGGTAAATGTTTTGAAGATTACTTGATTTTACACACATTTTGAATGTTTATTGTCACGTCAAAATAAAAGTCTTAATACATGCTGAAACAGGAGGGAGAAAAGAAAAGCAGCCTGAAAACAGAGAGAGGAAACTGGCAGCACAGAATTCATTTGCAACACCTAGTTTCCTGCAAAAGCGTGTTTCAGTTGGTCTGTATTTTCCTCACTGGTGCAGTAAACAGCAGAAATGTAAGTTTTGCATGTATCGTTGTTTGAGTGCGAGTTGTTAAAGTCAACATGAACCACTGAACATAGACCTCCCATAATGAAAGACCCTAACTCTCACCCTAACAGCAAGCCACTACGAGTCGCAATAAATCACTTGACAGAGCTCACGCTGCCATTGTCAAACTCTGTACATTCGTCTTTTGTGCAAAACTACCACCAGTCTAACCGACTAGGATGACAATATGTTCAAGCATGCTTTAAATAGATAATGTGGGAAACACAAACGTGTAGAGTGTGCATTTATGTGTGCATTTCTCACCATATGGGATGGTGGAGGATACTGGCTGGTGGCTGTAGGTGTTGCCACTGGTAACCGGCCACACAGAGTAGCCCCCGTCGTTATGGGAGCTGACAAACAACTTTCCGGAGCGTTCCCACACAAGGCTCTCCAACTGCTGCAGGGGAATTCACACACACATTAAATATATAGAGAGCCTTTAGTTTAGACCAGGTAGTTTGGAAGTGGAATTGGAGCTAATGCATATAAATGGCCCAGACACTGTTTTTAACTGGCCTTATACCCGAGTCCATGTTACTCAGTGTACTTTAGTGAAAATAAAGTACATCAGTGTGCACAAGAGGTGGGCAAGATATAACGACTGTACAAAGACAACATCGTAATTGTTGTTTTAAAGACATGCAATTTAAATTGTTTTGCAAAAACCAATGAAACATACTGTAAAACGTCACACATTCACTGAATGCATGCAGTAGAAGCCCTCCTTGCTGCAGCAGTGAGCAATATTCAGTGTCACTAGTGGGCCTACGTGATATTTTAATGTTTATAGTATACACTAGTTTTTTTGGGCCATATTACCCACCCCTAGCGTGCACACAACTTAACTCTGAACCAAACCAGGTACCTGCTTTCCCAGGAAGAGCTGGTCAGCATGGCGAGTGTTCAGATCCCACAGGACCACCAGCCCTCGACTGTAGCCGATCAGAATCTTCCCTGGCTGCTGAGGATGTTCCTGAAGAGACTCCACAGGCCCTAAAGATTTCCCACATCTGTAATCATCAGGCAGGCTGCAGAGGAAAATACAAAATCAGCTTATTACTTTATTAATACTGCATTCTCACAAAACCTGCCTTATATTATGCATAATACAAAGAAAACAGTACAAAAAAACACCCCAACAACACCTAGAAAGGGTTAGAATGAGTATAGTTTAATCAAGAGAGAGCACAATACATCTACAGCAGGCTGCTCCAATAACAACAATTACTACGAGTGAAATCAGCACCAAGCTGGAGCTGAGCTGCTGGAGCTTGTGAAGTAAACATTCCTTGGAGACAGCAGAGGAATGCAGAACAGGACACACCCTCAAGATGTCAGAGGATTCCCTTAGAGACGGACAGGGAGAAGACAGAGACTGAATCGCATGAAGCAAACAACAAAAGGAGGAAAAGGGGGGGAAAAAAGGATTGCAGTTTTATGATGGATTCTTAGTTGTGGATGAGGCAAAGCACACACAGAAAACTGTGGTGGGGTTCACTGAAAAAGCACAGGGGCAGAAACACATAACACATTTTCAGGGAATCCAGCATCCAGGCCCGGTGATGAGCCCATGTGTGTGTGCGTGTGTTTGAGTTTTCATTGGAGAAACAGCTGAAACACTTCCCCAGCCGGAACACCACATTTTGGCCGCCGGTACAAAGCCTCACTGTCTAAAAGCTCCCCTCCTTTGCGAACACGTGAACACACACACAAAACCTTATCAGGGCTCTCGTTAAGCCTCAGTTCTGCCATTTTCCCTAAACAAGTCTAGTTAATGAGGGGTTTGGCTAAACAGTCAGACAGTCACAGCAGAAAAAAAAAGGAAACAACAGAGGCACTATGATGCTCTGCCAAAGTATCAACGCAGGAATTTTGTGAAGAATGCAAAAGCATTGAAAATGAGAAAAATAAAATGTAGCATATCCATAAATAAAATTATATTTAACACTGAATAATGCACCCTTTCAAATGAGTTCCATGATGAGTACACATTGCTAGTTAATTCTTGGGATACATGTCTGTGCACTGACACCACAGTGTTTTTCTTCAGTTCAGTCTGCTGAACTTTCATGCATGGCTCCACAGGATCGTATGAACATTGGGGGCTGAAGAAGATCAACACTCTTACCCTGTAGATCTACTTAAGACCACAGTTTTGTCTTTTGTTTATGTGGTTTTTTAAGTGTTTTTGCATTTTACAGTGTGTGTGTCCTTCACCACATTGTGTTTGAGTTTGCAGGGTTAGGTTTAATTCTGACGCATCATTAGTTCACACAGCCTATTGTGTGAGGTTTTAACATCCTGGAAACTTATTTGTCATATGAAATATTTAATCTAGGAAAAATATAGCTTTATTTTTTTCATTTTAAACTCATTAAATACGATTATGTAAAATCCTGTTGGTATACAGCAATATGTGACATCCCTTTTTTCCCCAAGTGAGTCAACACAACAGCTCTACCTCACATCCATAAAACTTGTTCATATCAAACTAGGACTAACAATATTGTTCTTTGAATTTACAGCATGTGATGTCCCTCACTCCCTTTCCTCCTCTCCAATAATAGAGTACAGTGTTCTCAAGGTCCCTGAACCACACGACCCTGACCTGCCTGCTGCTTTTGGGGGTCAACAAGGAAACTCGTCTCCACATGCATGTATGTGCCTGACCTGCTCAGCTGGAGCTGAGTGGAGGAAACAAGAGTGTTTTCAGGAAAGACATACTGTGAGGAGGGGGGCTAAGTCAAAAAAGGAAGACAGTTTTAAGCAGCGAAAGGGAGGATTATTAATGAATAATTGCGTGAGCCAAACAATGAATACTTCGCAATTGCATACACTGATTTAAACTTTTTGATCTATCCATTAAGTTTGCTTTTAGTCTCACCTCTGTGTGATGTGATCCTGAAGCAGCGTCTGGTCATCTTTTAGCGAGAGGCCGGGCAACTGCAGGAAGTACACGCCACCTCCCTCTGTTCCAATGCAGAGCAGATCGCACGAGCGCCGCAAGAGGAGGACAGTCACCCGGGTGACACTGGGAAGAGAAAGAACAGTATATCAACCTAAAAGTATATCAATATCTATAGGATGTTTAAACACCCTCTTATATACAGTACCTGCAGCTCTCAATACCAGGTCTGCCAGGGAGGCTGTAGTTGCCCACTTCCTGGAGAGAGACCCCGACTTCTTTCTTAACTCCTCCCACTTCTCTGGGAGTCCCTGCCACCAGCTCCCACAGGTGAATCGTGTTATCGTCCAGCAGTGACAGCAGACGACCCTACGACCGGTCAAGTCAAATATGATCATCATCTAACATCAGTTTCACCCGGTTTATAAGAGATTTACAATACACGGTAACGGGTACGGACGTGCAGCTCACCTGTCCGGGCAGGAAGTGGATCTGTGTAACTGTAGCGGTGTCTTTGTGTAGTCCAGTGAATTCCACGCCAGGCGCGCCATAACTGCGAGGATCCCGTCAAGGAAATGTACCGAAAACCTAGAGCTCCCATCAACCAGCAGGGTGTGGTGTATAGGGCATGACATGTGCTTCTGTTTTTAATTTGTGTTCTCAATTAACTATTTGATCTAATGTTTTAAACACACAACAATCCATCGTCAAGCAAAACTTGTACATATACAGATACCTTGACAAGCAGTTTTGAATTAAAAAGGCATTTTACAGAAAGTTTTAAGACTTTCTTGCTCATAAATATAATGATAATTCCTGAGTACAATACTCAAACACATCTCCTAAAACCTCATTCTATTCTGTGCCCAATTCCTGAGCTCACAACTCTCAAAGCTGCAGTCCACTATTTTACTACGTGTCAAGTGCAGTGCCAACGTTGCCAAGATAAGCACTTTAGACTCCCACTATGATTTTCACACATGCATTTTAGGTTGGACAAAGCCTCTTGGATGAGAGAAAAAAAATCCAGTTCCTACGATGCCATAATGATTTTTGGGTTAGTGTGATCTGGATGAATGAGAATCTACATGGACGTGGAGGTGGAATTAGGGTAAAAAGTCCTGACCAAAGGTCATGTCTGACTGTGAGGAAGCTCATGGGCTTCACAGGGACCAGACACAGAAAGCACAAGTCTACACCAACTGGTTTTTAATGTCTCCTCCAGACACACATACCATGTAATAAAATATTAAGACGGTGTTGACACACACTAGTGACAGCTCAGCATCATCGACAGTTTACCACAGACACACACACTGGCAGGCAGAGAGGAATATCTTAAGCATCAACACTTTCAGCCAAAACCTTTTCTCTTTAAGTAGCATTAAAATGTGTGGCTGCCTAGGAGGACTGAGATCAAGTCTATGAACACAGTTAAAAGTGGTAATTCTGAGCTGTAAAGCAGAACAAACATACTGTTAAGTTGTAATAGCAAGGGAGGAATCAGGACTCTATAACAAAGCTCTTAGCAATTACCAACACCAGATGACGCAGATGCTCAGAACCGCCGCTCTCCAAGTGTGAATCAGTGTAATCAGCAGCAATCTTCACAGAGCTCGTCCTTTGTTAGCCCAGTAAATGAAGCTGAGCTGATACAATAAAGACTGCTCTCAAGAACTGTGACGCCAAGTACACAACTAGGCTAAATTTGACTAAACCGTGAATTACGCGCACACCCAGATACTAGCAGGGACACACAGTTTGCATAAGCCTGCTGGAATGTGGGTTAAAACACGTATACTGTGTGCAGAGCTGCTTCTTCTAAATGATTCTGTTATCTGGTAAAAAATGTATAATCATATCATATCATAACTAGACAAATGCTTTCCTCTTTCATTTATGTTCCTGGTTTTACTTTATCAGATTTCTCACATTCTTAGCAGGAAAAAGGAGAATTTTTTTTTCAAATCCAGTTCACTCCTTTCCTCTTTTTCCCTCTTTATGACAGCCAGAAAAGTCAGTGATGTTCCTTCTACACCATTCTATACTTTCATTTTAACCTCGCTCTCCAAGAATTAAATCCCTCCCTGTCCTGATCCCCCAAGTGCTACAACAGCAGGCTGCCAGTGTTGTCACTTCCTGTCCCTGGGTTTTATTTGCTGCAATAATACATGCCTCAGACAGCTGGAGACAGAGGTGTGTGAGGAACATTGACTCATGGGTCATGACCCACAAGTCCACATAATGGCAGACACAGAGAGAAAAAGACATATGTGAGACAAATACACACAAGACTGACATCACAGCCAGTACTAGTCAAAAAGAGTTGAAACAGAGAAAAAATAACTAACATGCTACAACTGCAACTTCAAAACAACTGTCCGACTTTTATGAACTTATTTGTAAAAGGGAATGTCAAATACAGATAAAGTCAAACTTTACCAATTGACCCGGCGGTCCGGATAATATGGCGCACTGTCGTTTTTTGAGAAAATTAAAGGCTTTTAAGTGCGCCTTATAGTGCGGAAAATACGGTATATTATATTTGGAGAGTAACATATGTTTCCATGTTTCCATATTTATACAGCGCTAAGTAATCTGGTTGCTAGCTGCAGTCTTGTATTTACTGGACAGTAATTACGATCATGTAAGAAAACATTTAAGTAAGTAACGAATGTCTGTCACACAAAATTTGAAGGATCTTCTCTTGCTCAATGAACTGGATTGTTTTCATCCGGCAAGAGACCATTCACATCCAAATGAAACTGTAAACACTGGATATTGGTCACTCAGAACAGCTTAATATTGACTTGCAGTGATTCTTCTCCTCTATGGGGACAAGTGGAAGCAAATAAATTCAGCAACATGCTGCTCTCACTATGACAAAGTCACAAAACGCTCTAATTGTAGGGCTCTCCGTGTACAGCACATTATGCACTTGCCCAAGTGTTGAGAACATCATTAAGGATGACTTATGGTTTCTGCACCGCTGAACTCCCAAAAGTGCATTGCGTCACAAGGCATAGTTGTACAATACAACCTTCCAGTAATATCCCTCTCTGTGTAACTGCTGAGTCTGTTCATGTCCTTATCTTATGCATGAGCATCATGGTCTGTCAGCTTCAAAGCCTGACCCTTTCATATATATTTCCCCTATATCCAACCTGTCAGCAAGTGAACAGAAGAATCATAGCAGAGTGAAAATGATCAGAGGGACTGAAAACACATTTACAGTGATGTTTTGTGCCTCTATAACAATGACTACAGCACAGTTACATCCATCAACTTTAAACTGGCTGTGCTAAAAGAGAATGCAAACCTGTCAGCATGTGGAGAAAAAATAACACCCACTAATGACTATTTAGGACCGTCAGAGCCTTGACACTTGGCTGGTCTGTGGCACCTTTTACAGGATCCTGGGTACTGCTAGTTCCGATTTTAGACTCTGTCCATCCAAGGACGGTGAGCTCTAAGGCAAAGCAGAGTTTTAAGTCACAGAACAGGAAGTGAAGACAAATTACATCAGTGTATGAGGAAGTAAAAAAGTTTTTTAAAAAAAGAAAAAAACCTTAATGAGGCGCATGGTTCATAAAGATGACACACTTTTCCTGGATGTAATGATGTCAGAGGACAGCTGGGGGAGGGATTCCTGGTGATGATTGTATGGTGTGTGTGTGTGTGGATGTGTGCATGTCTTTAGTAGGCTGTGTGTGTGCGTGTGCGCGTGTGTGTCTATATGGGACAATACTACAGGTCCCATATAGGGGATAGACAATAAATGAGTCATTGTTCCCTCCTCGTTAAAGTTGCTTTGGTCATAAACCTTTTTTTTGGACCGATAATGAGGAAATGTCACCGAATATTAACTCTGTTTGATTAATCAATCATTCTGAGTATATCTATGTACTACAGTTCACACCATGCAAACAATACTAAGGAACACAGTAGTCAACAAACCAACGAAGAATGCTCAATCCCTTACTTTAGTCATTCTGATTACACCTCTGATAAACATCAAGTGCTGATGTAACTCCCATTGCAAATAATACAACATAAAATACTGAAATTCAAGACATGGACTTAAAAACATACTTGAATAAAACAGAAATGACAGATGAAAGAAAATCTCAGGATGTCATAACCACTACAGGCAGGTCATTTCTCAGAAACAATGACTCAAGACACTAATTCAAAGGCCTCGCTAGAGCACAAAGAAAAATTAAAGCACGAGAATGAAGTGAAACAAGCAACCAGTACACAGAAACAGTGTTGATCTGCGCAAGTTAACCATTTATCAACCCTGCATGTAGAAACTAACAAGGATCTGCCACACTGGTCTCCAGAGAAACCTGAAATGCACACACTGGATGTCTACAGTAACTCATAAACACACACACACACACACACACACAATGTGCAATTGCCCGGTGATGCAGAGAAAGAGAGCGTTAGCAAGGATAAAGCGATTTCACGGTCTGAATACCGACAAACAGAAGGCATTGTCCTCCATGCGGACACACAGACCGACAACACACACACGTACTATGAATGAGATAGAAGACAAGGACGGACAGGAAGGAAGGATTGATGGATCACTAAACACAAGAATCAATGTGCAAGTCACCACACAAAGAAAGAGGATATGACTATCTGGGCCAAAGACAAGGCCAAAAAAAAGTTTAAAAAACGAGATGAAGAGTTGACATTCCAAACTTTCCTTCAACTCCCTGTCCTCCGTACACATAACAATGCACACATTAGAGACTCATCAGACGTCTGGCAAAAGGCAGTCTACAACAAGACAAGCCAAACAACTCCACCCACCCACTAGAGAAACAATCCGGTCTCATTTGCATCCTCTGCCTCAGCTAGTGCCTCTTCCACCTCCCACACTCCCCTCACTACTGTCCCACTCAGCTGATGCACACTCTGCCTCACAGTCAAAAAGGACAAAATAACTAAGTCACGATACAGCACAGTATAAACTTCAACTGTAATGATAGCAAAAATTACTGTTACTTGAGAATCCTCACACTTTGATGGACAAAACTTTTTTTTGGATGGTTTGGATGATTTTTGGATTCAGGTCGCCACTATCATGTATAGTACCTTCCAGGAGAATCAATAGATATTCAAAATCCTTCATTCCTTCTGCTATCAGGTTATTAAACTCTCATTGCTGTCATTCTAAATGATTCAGTCAACATAAATGTCCATCTTTCCATTATTTATTTAGTTTAATAGCTTGAGTACCTTATGATTATTTGTCCTCCCTGATCTATGTTTCTTAAAAACATACTATTACCAGTGAAGAGTAAGAAATGCACACTAGAGGACTTAACAGTATATCATGCAGTCCATCATTTTAAATAAAATGTGGAGAGTGGGCAGAGTGTGAAAGAGAGGAGACCAAAGATGGAAAGATAAAATGAATGTCACAGGTTGAATCCTACACATTTTCTCATAGGCACAGCACCCCCCGTGACCCTCCGGTGGAGGAAAAAGCGGTAGATAATGGATGGATGGATACTGTTAAATACTTGCAGACAAATTCAAGATCTCTCCATACCTTCCACCCATCATTATTGCTGAGAGCTTGTGTACAGAATCGGGTTCCATTCATAGTCAATGACGGTCCACACTCGACATTGGCCTCGCTTTTCTGTGCACCAGAACCCACATTCCATTCCATTCCATTCAACAGAATATAACGTTCTACCGATGCATAACACAGTCAACAAAGGCCATACATAGGGGTTCATGCATAACCTGGCAAATATGGGTGGATGACAACATTTGTCACATGGACCAAAGCAGATGGATGGACACAAAATAAATGCAAAGTTACGTAATGTGATATTTTTTAGTAGTCCACAAATAAACCACAGTGTGAGCAACAAGATCACAGCACATTAATGTGACAAATGAAAAGAAAAGTTGGAACCTGTCGGGGAAATGGCAGGAGAAGTCAAGAGCTACAGCCCAATTGAAATGGGAAATGAGTGTTACCAAAAATTACATGGGGAATTCACTGTTTTTACCACAAAAATTTTGTTGACTTCAAGGATGGATAAACAATTCAAGATTCCTCCACGTTAAGCTAGCGCAGCTGTCACAGTCAACTCAGGTCACAGGCAGGAAAATGTTTGTCGGGTGTCTTTCGTTGCAAGACAGCATGACACATTATGACAGTACAGTTTCCCTTGAATTTTCCAAAATTCTGACAAATCGCTCTTGAGAGAAAAAAAACAGTAATACAACTGATCAACTGTCAAAATACGAACGAACAACAACTGCAAATCACGACCACACAAAGCTGCTGGTGTTGAGAAGAAATACATTAAAGTGTCTGAAACGAGTGAGAGAAAAGATCCTTGCACAGTTACTACGTCATTTAATAGTGGGAAATCAATTTATTGACTGAACTGTGGCCTCAGTGTCTCAAAGATTAAGCCATGCACGTCTTAGTACACACAGGCGGTACAGTTGAACTGTGATTGTGTCATTAAAACAGTTATGGTTTACACTCGGTGACAATATGTCCCCCCTTACAGCTTGTTATTATGTGGCCTCTGGTTTAGCTTGCAGTTAGTTTTTAGCATGTTGAGTGCGAATATGAGTCCTCCTTCCAGCCTTCTCCTCGTCAGTTGAATGTAAAAAAATGGGAAATGTGACACATGCACACAGCGCTCAAATCGAGTCCGACTCTGGTCTGACTGACTCCAAATCACAGTATCTGTATACTTGTATTCATTACCTCTTTCGGACCTTTTGTCGCATTAACTCTGACCTTGAAAAAGACCAGTTGTCGTTATGGAGACCAAAACCTGGTCCAAATGCTGCAGAACCTCAATTCTGAGGAACTGGTTATGTTTTGGGTCAATATGTGAATAGTGGTTAGGTTAAGGTTGGGGTTAGGCGTTAACTGGTTAGGGATAATGCTTAGTTTCAGCTGTCCAGATGAATGGAAGTCAGTGCAATGTCCGAACAAGAGTGGCTGTGCTAACCTCCAAGTGTGTGCGAGACCAACAGGATGTCACACAGCCAAGAGAGCTGACAGCTGGAGCACACCCACTAACACAAACAGATCAAAGCTCTCTCTTTTCTGTGTGTAAATATTAGCTCGTTGCTCTGGCTGTTTGATCAATGACGCCACAGATTCATGGTCAGATTTACTGTGATTCAGCACATACTTCTTCAGAGAGGGGAGCTTCCTCGCTGACCCCAAAACCAGTCAGACGTGTGTGTGTGTGTGTGTGTGTGTGTGTGTGTGTTCATCAACGGATAGCGCTAGCAGTTGTTGTTTTTTAAGCTTTCGCTCAGCTGATAACTAGCACATTTCTAGTCAACCTCTGGTTTTCTGCTGTGCTGAGCTGCAGACTTTTAAAAACCCTCCAGTCTGTAAGCACTTCTTCTCATCCCAGGCAACTGCACTGGTCGTCTTGGAAACCAATTCAAAAGCTCCCTTTATTAAGACTAGACTCGGCAACAAAGCACTTACTCACCCTTGCACACACACACACACAAACACACACAGACACACACACAGACACAGAGGGAGGGTTAACCCAGGGCAACGCAACATGCATTCCATGACAGGAGACGGACTTCTCAAGATCGCCCCTCCACCCCCACATGATCTCTGTCAACACACACACACACACACACACACACACACACACACACACACACATACACATACACACACACACACACAATAAAACTCCACACCACATTGTCCCCTTCCCTCTGCTGAGCCCCAGTCTGTGGTCGAAGCAGAAACTCTCAGGGTGTAATATGACTCTGCTTTTATAAACACAGGGAGAGCAAAAGAAGCAGAAAAGGAAAGAACAAGTGAGAAACTTGATCGAGAGGCTGAAAGAGATTGCATGTGAACAAATCAGGCCGACAATGAAAGACAAAATCTGTATTTTTTTTTTGCAATTTTCCACTCTTGATTTGTAGCAACCGGACGACTCTTTATGGAATTCGCCAGCGTTTCTACTCACTGTACAAAACCGTTCAGGCATCAGAGTGTGAGTGTGAGATTTAAACCACACATCTGGCACAACAGGCTGGAGGAGTGTGTAACTGTGTGTATTACAGTACGAGCAGGTATGCTGGCAAGCTCTTCTAGGTCAAATCCAAGTCAGTCAGTCTGTGAGATTATCAGGGAATGTGGACATACACACACACACACACATTGGCTCAAAATAAAAGCCATCACAACTCAACCTCCTGCTCCCGTCTGTCGCCCACTGATGCCCTGGCGATAGTTTATTAACTAATTATTTTTGGTTCTTGCTTCTGAAATGTTAGGACTTTCTGTAAAATAAAATAAATGTTGTATCACATTATAAGAAAGCAAGTACAAGTGGCATCAGCATCTTCTACAAAAGTAAAAATAGGAGCGACTTTTCACATTTTTCACACAATGTAAGAACCTGAAAGTGTTTCATTAGACTGTTCAAGGGGACATATTATGCTTAATCAACTTTTTAATAATTTAAATCCTTATATTTGGGACTCTGGAGGCCCTACCAGTCAGCAAAGTGTGAAAAAAGATGACTCACTCCTTATCTAAGTACAGGAGTTGAAACACGCGATGTTGACTTCCGCGCTCATTGGGACGCCACAATGCGCTAAACTCCAGGAATTGTTGTCTCGCGGAGCGCCACTTTGTCCGTAAAACACGCAAAAGTGCTAGCGAGGGAAACGGTAACCTAAAACCAGAAGTCCGTGAAGTCCACAAAGTCCACGAAAAGTTCTATTCTTGGCTCCACAGTGCAGCACAGAGTTCTACACAAACTTCCAGCCTCAGAGGATTTATCTGTCCAGTGGATACATGTTATATATGACGGCAATGTGCCTGATGTCATTTCCTGTCCCTTAAGTTTAATTTTACTTTAAGGTGGACCTAAAGAGATACGACGAAACCGAGCGTTCTGAACAGGGCTGTTTTGGCAGGGTGACTGAACTGCTGCGGTGCTTCATCCTTATGGTATTTTGACCAAAGCATGTCACAGACATGTTCATTAGGACACCAGGGAACTAGTTTAACTTGGAGATTTGGGTATATTATGACCCCTTTAATTCACTGACTAATTGATTCAAAATGCCTAAAAGGCAAAGTGTTTTGTTGAGACATCTAATAAATGAAATGTTAAACACGATGTTGCTGTTTTCAGTTATATTCCTTTCAAACTTTCCAGCAGATATACCCTGTGGAAACACAGCATATGTAGATTTTCCAATAAATTCCACCAGCAGCTGGGACACTGTTTAAAAGTAGGATGTTGCTGTACTGGTCATTTTTTGCTTGAGTAGAAATACCATTGTACTCCTACATTTTTTCGCCTCCCCCTCTTTCTCCTTCACAAACCCCCCCCTTCCTTCACTGCCTCTGTTTATGTCCATCTCTCCCCTCCTCCAATTCTCCCTCCCTCCCTCTGTCTCTCTCTGGGGTGCAAGTGCCTGGTACCACCAGTCTCTCTCCGTCTCTTTCTGAAAGCCGCAACTCAGAGGAGATACTCTCTCACACACACACACACACAAACACACACACACACACAGCCTGAAGTATAAATAAATAAATACATAAAAACATACATACGTACATAAATAAATAAATGCTGGCATCTGTTTCAAATGAGCCATGGGCCAGGTCATTTTTTTTAAAGAGTCTTCATTTATGCAAATGTTTTTCATGACACAATCTACCTTCATGAATAATTGCTGGTCCTGTGATACGGATTTAGCATTTTTAGCATTCTCACACACACACTTGTACAGTCTAAATAACCACACAGTTTGTGTGAACACACATTCATGTGCTGCTAGGTCTGTGCTTTTACATGCTTTAACCGTATCCTCCTACACTCACACGTACAAAACAAGCACGTCAAACTTGAACCATGTGTTGCCAACAAGTGATTTAACAGAACACAGTTATCACACTGTACGATTTAAATTGTACATGTCTTCGCATTTTCGAAGGATGACTCGAAATCAGCCTCACCTTCCTAAACAAATGGAAATGCGACAGTGAGCAAACCACAGCACACCAAGAACCTGATATTAGCCTTCTGCTAATTACAGAAGAGTCATTGTAATCATGGTCTTGTTCAGACATGGTGTCAACGCCCCTATCAGGTCATCTATTCACAAAATGGACGCATCCAAGATACATTAAGATCAAATATTGGAGATGGTCAGCAGTATATAGAAGCATTCTCTTTTAGACATGAAACTGAACTTCTCTTGGCTTCTCTCTAATCTCATCTGCAGGCTCATTTCCCAGTGAGAATATAGAAGGAGAAACTGTGGAGGATCCTGCTTCCCTCCAATGCTCAAGCTAGCCACCACCCACTTATCTGGATCCTCAGGAGACTCACGCACATCTCATCCAAAAAAATGTCCGGCTGTTCCGAATATGTGCACAGCGATCTCCACTGAATGTCCAGACCACATTTCCTGAACATTACCGAGAGTTCAAGTCTTCCTCGTCCTGGGTCACACTGATGGACCCCTCACTCAATCGCTGTGTTCTGGCCATTTCACTTTCACAACTGGTACAGCGTCTCTGGTGTTTTCATTTGCGGTCACTGTCACAGTATCAACACTAAGTTCCAACTGACATGCTCAGCCAAATTATGGTTTCATCACAACACATCACGATCCAAAGCATTACTAATATCCAGAATGTCTTTGCTCGAAATGTTCCAGCTCGTCCTGTTTTGCTCCGACACAGAGCTTAACGCTGTCACCGCCAGCGTTAGAGGTCAGATTCCAACTGACCACAAACTACAAAAATGCATTTATGGTATTTCTGGGCCTCCAAAGCTTTGGGGTCTTGGTCTCATTTTCATACTTGAGGCTGACAGTTCAATCAGCTATGAAAACATTGTAGTCACTATGTTAATTGGAGTGATCTGGAGTTATGTTGACAACATCCCATCCGAGTGCTGCAGAGCAGCAACAACATCAGTCAGATGATCAGAAGTGGTAAAGAAATCCTATTTGGACCATTTTATTAGAATTACTTAAATAGAAACCGAGTGTTGTTAGTATCCGAGTGCTTTTTTTATCTGAGGCGCATCAGACTGTCTGAAGTAATTACCGTGTCTCCAGCAGAGGGCACCGTGAGTGCAGCTTCGATGCACTTTGAATACCCTCTTGGCCCATCAGAAAGACAATGATGTTATGTTTTTGACAAGAGTAAGATAAACTGCTGGACACTAACAAGACCAAAGCATCTGAGACGCCAAATCAGCGGATTCACCAATCGGGTTAGGTGGACGAGGCATCACAGTTGAACCTAACACATCTAATAAGTAAGTCAAAATAAATAATGGCAACATGTTTGTGTGTGTGTGTGCCGGCAGAAGGAATATACAAGTATCTTTAAAGGAATGACGTGTCACAATATATCTGTTCAAACTGGATTTCTGGACAAAGTAACAGCCCTGGCTCACATCTTTAGTCAGTACTATAGGCTACATTGCAAGATCTATGGGGCTCAACATTCATGTTACTACAACTACTACTACTTCTTTGATATCAGAACATTTGTTATACTAGTTCATGTTATTATCACCCAAATAATGCACAGATATAAACGTAGAGAGCTAATCATCCCTTCACAATTATTGCTAGATACGTGGGGGAATTACCTCATGGATGCAGAGAGTGCACCTTCCTACAGAGACAGACAGCACACACAGCAATGCACTGCTCTACTGAACTGATGTTATATAAACAGCTCTGCCACAGATACAACTGTTCCCTCCTTATGTATAAAAACGCTCTGAGAGAAAACAGCAAATAGAGAAGACAACTTACGGCTCAGTTAGCCTAAAAATAGAACAAGAGTGTCGAAGCTTCATGCGGATGTGTTATTTGAATGACAATGACTGCAGTGGATTTCAATCCACACAGAGGACAAAATCTTATTAGATCATGAAATCGAGAGGATGACAGACGCATGAATCATAGACAGCTCCGTATCTGTACTGCAGAGCTAGTGTTGAGATAAACAGACCAGCATCTCAAAAGATACAGAGTGACAACATAAAAACAGTTTTAAGACACAATCAGCCACCATTAATTTTTTTTAGTACGTTTCTCACCGACAAGGCTTAATAGGTTCGATTTTGGGATCACATTTTGACAGTAAACCTCGATTGGTCAATCACACAATTACCTTGACTGATGGCCTCCACAAACACCTCTATGGCACGTATGAGCCCGCCGATGATAAAGGATACACTTTGATAGCTCCCGACTTTGTGCCAATGGCCATAAGTTGCAGCTTGGGGTCAAAAGCCAACGCACTGGGTTGATGTGGAAACCCATGCTCCACAGTCTACAGGAGAAAGTCGGTCACACAGAAAAAAACAGAGATTAACAATAACATATGTCACAAGAAAACAAACGCCAAAAATTCACCCCTTTATGTCTGTCAGACTGTGCAGTCAGAGAGGCGTCTCAAAGGGACAACTCCCTTAATAAAGTTGGAGGAAAGAGCTTTTTATCTCTGACGTCAGCAGTATTACTTTATTCTCTGTTAAATGAGATTGACATAAATTCACAGTTTTTTCCGAGATTGCTTTGGAAAGCGTTTTGATCTCCAGAGGAGGGGAAAAAAAGAACAAACAGACATGGAGAGAATTAAAACTGTTAAACAGGTCAAGTAGACTTTAGAGTTTTTGTGTCAAAGACCAGTGACCGCTTTCTGTGACAAACAAATCTGGGAATATAAACGTAGTACTCAGAAATGAAGTCAAATATTAACCTTAACTCTGGCTTTCCCTGAAGGAGATACTAACACAAACACAACACATCAAAGTAACACTCCTGTTGAGAGACCACCTCTGTGATAGTTGTAGCAGCTGGTGATGGACACGTGTAACCAATAGTTCATGGACTTGAGACCAGACACCACCAATTTTCTGTCATAGCAACTCTGCTACAGAGATCCACACACACAGGTCTGTGCAGCTGTCCTTTTAAGAACTCGCATTGACTAATATTTATTTGGACAGCCTCAACAAAATATTGTCTCAAACTTTAACTGAAACTCAATTAAAACATTAGCCCTAAATCATTAAATAATGGCCCCCTTTTCTCATTGAAAAAAACACAGAGAATATTCTTCCTTTAACTTCACAATCTGCTGCTTTTCTTGAATGAAATCCTTTTTTTGGTTTTTGAAGTGTTGAACTGACATTTCACACTATTTGACATTTTGAAAGGTCAGTGTATTGTTTTACACTACATGGGACTTTAAATCATTGTTTTCTATTAATTCCAAAAAATTATACTGAAAAATAATCAGCAGACTATTTGATAAAAAAAAAACATGAAATCATTATCAAAAAGACCAGTTAAAATATGCTCTATATAACAATATTTAAAAAAAAATACACATTGTTCTGGATATTTAATCCCCCCCACACACAGTTTTATCATTGCTTCATTCCGAGTAGGGCTGAGCAATAGTTGTCAAATCAAATTTGCAATTTAAAACTGCAGGTTACAATTTAATTATTCTATTTTGATTGTTCCATGTTCTAAACTCCATAAATCCAATCCAAATACAGTCTTCAAGTTTAAATTCTTGCATTAGGGTAAAGAGTCAATATTTCATGGTGTCGTGTATTCCTGTTTTAAATAGATTACAATGTGAATGCTTCACCGAAATTTCAACTTTAAAACATTGCATATTTTCTCCCCAAATCATGCATTTTTAATCCCGAGCGAGGGTTCATGTTGTGTCACCCTCCGCGCAAGATAAAATGTGTCTTACACAAAAGAAACATTTGAACAGGCTGGAACACTCTGCTCTACTTTTTTGGGTGACACGGTGACACTGTGTCAGCACAGCAGCCTCCTCTAACCTGAGGTCAAGGCTGTGCTCAACTTAGATTGAACAGTACAAGTGTGTTGTGTGCATAAATGTACAAACCCTGTTGACAAAGACACAGCTCACCCGAGACATTACCTGCACCTGATATTTGATATACAGCTCACAGATTCGTAAAGTACTTTGACAAAAGATTTCTATATTTTTTCTATCTGTATTCTACCTTTATTTGCTTCACATATGTAAGAGGATGCAGATGAACTATTGATACTGGTTTTTATAAACATTACTGACATTACCAAAACGGTCTTACAAGATATTCTTTATAAAGGCTTTAAAATAATAAGTATTTGCTTAGTTTTTGTAGACTAAGCCTTTAAATATGTACTTCAAGCAAGGGCCTTCGTTTAGGCGGCTGTCATGTTACTAAACTTAGAAACCAGCGAGAGCACTGGTATTAAAGCAGAAGCTTACTTTGCTAACAGAGAACAACAACAACGCCAGTTCCAGTTTGCAAAGGCCACCATAGATCCCCGAGACATGTGGGAATATGGAGAGGTGAGCCGAGCGGTTCTCCATGTGTTAAAATCCTGCAGGCTCAACGCCATTAGATGTCATTAATACTTAAACACTGTCCAAAATATATTTATAAATGATGAGGTTGTGGCGGTACTGAAAAGATGCAGGCTCCCCCGTGGCATCTGAAACATCGATTCGATTTCCTAATAATGGAAATACACCATGGTCATCTTATCGTCAGCTTGTTTTGTCACAATGTGTGATGATATAATTTATATTCCCATCCCTGGTGAAGACTTACTGTACATGAACTAGTTGATATCCATGTGGATGAGCTGTATGAGACTCGACACCCGTGGCTTCAACCACAGACCTTCTAACACTGAATCAATAAGGAGCTCTGAAAGCTCTGGACACCACAAGCTAAAGGCAGCGGGGAAAGCACTTGTGTTGTGTTGTAAAGTGTGTAGATATTGTGTGGCACAAAACCATCAAAATTGTCATCATACGGAGAGCCACCTTATGTATGCATCTTTAACACTGCAGTGTACTTGAGTTATTTGCACGCTGAAAATGGGCTCTGAGGTGCAATGACTATTCTACCGATCGTTAGTGATTTCATGATTTCATAGTGTATGTATCCCACGGCATAAGCAATTCTACGCTAAACAATGCTTCATCGTAGCCAACTGAACCAGCTCAGAGTGAGACATCTCACTTTTCCCAAATCGTTGATGCGCTGATAGCACATGCTCACAATCGCTAACGCCAAACAAAAGGTCCAAAGTTTGGGAAACATGGCATACTTTCCACAGCCAAAGAAGCTGTCACGTGCACAAGGTATTAGCTGAACCTTTACAAGAGAAATATGAACATTCGAAGCATCATTTTGTAAGATGCAAACGCACCTCGGTAAGATAGTTAGCTCCCATGCTAGTAGCTAGCCTATCACTGTACATGTAGACAGAATTGCCTTGACGTTAATCAAAGAAACAAAACACTGTTTTTTTGTGCAATTCATAATCTGACAAGTTCGGCTAGTTGTTACAGTAGTCGATGACTAGTCAGCTATCAAAATAGTCGTTAGCTGCAGTGCTACGGTCAAGCAACACTGTCAAGACCTGAGTGAGGGCGTGTTTGTGTGTGTATACAGCAGCAGCGCAGGGAATAAAGCATGTATCAAGCACGAGGAGTTTGCTGGACAACTGGGGTTTTACGTAACATACTCGTACTCTGCAGCCATCTTGCTTTACTAGCTTTGTTTACGTAAAACTTATCGTTTTAATACGTGCAGTCAGAATGTCGACGGGTGACACGAGATCTAAACATCGCTGCTATACTGAGAAAATGCAGAGTCATGAGCAGTCGGTGGGCTTAATTGTGCATTGTGCAAACTCACTGGATAATTGTCTGAATGTATCACACATTTGTTTATCTTTAAAAAGTTACGCACTACAGCTTTAAGTATGGAAGTATGGGTCGCCCTGCAGCATCAAACTGTAGGGACACACAGCTCAAGTCGGATCGTCTGAAGCCTGGTGAGTCCTCTCTCCCCCTGTCTCTGACACAATCAGCTGCTGCTGCACAGAAACACACTCACTCAGTCTCCCTGCTTCACTTTCAACGCAGGCTTCGCTTGGGTGGAAGCCAATTAACAGGCCACTTTACACGCAAACACACACTCACGCATATCAACAAAGAGCACGTCCCATGGGGGAGAAGTGTGAAGCTAATTTGTGTCTCTCGCTGGAAAACAGACAGTGAAACAGTGACTGGAGCAAACGCTGCACTGAGATAAACTTCAAGTATGTTCACAAAAAAACACTGTGTTTAGTTTTAGGGGACAGCTAACTGAGGAGGAGACGGGGAACACTCACTCTCCCACCTCCTCATCATCATCATCCCTTCCCCGTTGTCCCGTTACTTTACCTTGTTGAAGGCGAAAAGCTCCTGTTTTATCTTCTCCCTCTGCGGGTCGGTGCCCTGCCGACGAAACCTGAACTTCATCATCTTGAAGCCGGGTAGGTGGTAAATCAGCACCGGGTGGGTGGGTGAGTGAGTGGCTGTGTGGGGGACGGAGAGGAAAACGCTGAGATAACAACCAGGGGTCTTGGCGGCAGGAGCGGACGATGCTAAGCTAGCTAACCGAGTAGCCCATGCAGGCTGGGGTAGTGAGAGAGCGGGGCTGCTACACTGCTGCCTCCGCCGCTGCTGCTACGGCTCTCCTCCCTCCTCTCTCTCCCTCCTGGAGCTGTTTAGGTCGTGGTGGGTTTGACCACAGCCCCCTCCCTCTCTTCCCTCTCTTCCCTCTCCTCCTCCTCCTCCTCCCTCCGTTCCTGTTCCCGGTTCTCACGGACCCCGTTACTGTGAACCAATGAGGGTGAAGAAATCTGCGAGTAATTACAAAGAAACGCCCACACAGCGCAGCATTCTGGAGGAGAGGGGTACTCGGTTTGTAGCACAGAACGCACCGGATTGTATGTCATAACCGCCCGTATCAGTCCAAGGCGAGAAACGGCGACTTTATTCCACAACATGAAGCTTGTTCAACCTTAATTTTACAATCGCAACATCAAAGTCTTTGGGATGATGCAAGAAAGTGGATTTTGTTTTCACCCAAACACAGAATACATGCATTTAATACTATTAATTTGTCCCTGATTAATCATTTTGCCTATTATCTTTTACCAATTTGTCATGAAAATAAATGTTTAAAGGTGCATTATGTAATAAATCTAAAGCGACTGGCCATAAAATCCTCCTAATATGTCACAGAGACTGAGGAATAATGTTCATACAACAAACTGAACTCACCAACAACAACAGTACAGCCAAAATATTTGTATTAAAAATTTTTTTCGCATACTGCAAATTAGGTTTTGGCATGTGGCGCCACCTACCGCCGTCTACCAATCATTGCAGTCAGGAGAGTCTCAGCTGCCGAGCAACCCACGGGTTGCCAGTTACGTCAGAAAACGAAACCAATAAAAGACCTCGGTATTTTGAATCTGAATGTAGTAACTGTTTTTGGCCACATTCTTACATATGGCACCTTTAAGTGCTAAACCGTCTCTTTGATTCTATTATTTTTCATAAACTAAATAAACATTACAATTAATAATAATGTTTATTTACTTAGCATACCATAATGGTGTTATTTACTCTTTGTTGTATCTTTGGATTCATGCATGATCATATATTATAAACGTTGTGTTAATGTTAAAGGACACACTGTAATCATTTATACTACAAACTTTAATGTACATTACTCACATTCACATCTGTTATGTACAGTGAGTATTTAAAAAAAAAAAAAAAAAGTATATACATTATATATTATCAAATATTCTGTCTTAGTGCAAAGTGTTCAATGATGGGGGGGGGGGGGGGGGTATAAAACATGCACATGAATTAATAATTCATTAATTTCCTTCTTTTTCACAACTTCAAGTCACAACCAAAGAAAGACAAAAATAGGTAAAGTAAATAAAAATGAAAGAGGACCCATTAAATGAAGCCCATACTTATTTTACATGATGTCAAATCACAAGTATCAAATGATATTAAACAAATGAAACAGCTAAAATTAAGTTTGCAAATGTTTCTTAACTACAACAGCAGTTTTACCCTTGATCCGTGCTAAAATCACCCAACAATCGACAATGATCAAATCATAATATTCTTCTGACGTGGGGAAGTTTAAGTTAATAAAGGCCTGTCCATGACAGTCCCTTCACCTAAAAGCAGCCATGGCAAACACAATTTTAAGCAGTTCTGGTTTAAAAAAATAAAAAATAAAAAAATAAAAACATTAACAAGGAGTTGGATTCCAAAAGCTGAAAATAAGCAATTAATGTGCAAGAATTCCGATAACTGATGCATTGAATCAAAAAATGCCTGCTTATCCTGATTATAGCTTCAAAAAGTTATGTGGCAAATCTTTTGATTTTGGACTGCATGTTCGACCAAAAAAGCTCATAAAAATGACAATTAAATTGGGAAAAATAATGGCCCAGACAATTTGATAATAAAAAATTAGATTTTTTTTTTCTCACAAAACTCTGTCGTCCCCATACATTTAAACAAGAAACATTATTCTTAAATATCAAAATACTCTATTTTTTTAAACAGAGGTAGATGAAGTGTATTTATAAGGCAAACAGTGTTATTTGTGTGTGAGTGTGTGTGTGTGCTATAATAGGGTGATTTCACTTGGTGGCAGAGTGAGTCTCTTTTCTCTGACTGACAACATGTTCTCCATGTGCATGGCAATGACTCGGCACAGCTCCAAGCCCTGGAAAATACACATACACACACACACGCACACACGGATTTAGAAGAAAAAACAAAAAACATGGCTCTGACTGGACAGCAGAATATTTGACGCCCTTTCTCTCTTCATCTCATTTACCTGCTCCAGTTGTAACTGTGTGATGCGCTGGTTGAGCAGGTCTCCTAGCATTATCTCCACGTACGGGTAACTAGAGCCTGAGGTCGGTCTCTGGGTGCGAGTTGACTGGACTTCCTTCAGAGGGAAACGCACCATGGCCTCCTAATCACAGAGTATACACACACACGTACACTATATATATATTCACTCAAAATATATAAGCAAATAATATAAGATTGAAAACTGTTTATCAATGTTTTCCTTCCATGTTTGATTTGTGGTTGAATAGATGGCCAAAAGAGAGCAGAAAGAAAACCACATAGCCAGCAGAGGGCGCCAAATACAATGTTTTAAAATTAACCTAAATCAATCAACACAAAGTCAAATAAGCTTCAAATTCACTCTACTACACTCATTCAGCCATCGTTTTCTTGTAACATACGTGAGTGTCTTTGTTGAGAAAGTGCAGTCCGTTCAGATTAACGGCCAGGATGCACGGGGCATGGATGGACGCGGTGCTCGAACTCTGGATGTAGAAGAAAGAGGAGCCAAACATGGGGAAGGCACTGACCAGACCTGAGGGAAAAAACACTGGATGTCAGTTATCTGCAAGAAAAGCAATACTGTACAGTTGGTGAAGCCTTTCAACACAAATGACTTAAAAAAACCTATGATACAGACCTTTAACTTACCCTATAGACAATTATACCATTTGATTTGAGGCAGGATAAGTGTATTCTCTATTCATTATGCAAAAATCGATGAATAATTTACCACTAATTCACTTTTCAGAATCACACAGAGCTGCAGTCTTACCAAGAAACTGCGCACGGGCCTGGTTTGGGTTTATCGGCTGGACCTGCTGCATGTGTTGCGTTGCCATGTTCAGCCAGGGCTGTGAACCTTGTTTGCCGTAGAACTGCGGTGGGACACACTCCTGCACCTCACGACTAAACACACACACACACACACACGTGTATTCACCTTTGTTATTCAACTATTTGACGTATTTATGGAAAAATAACATAGAGAACAAATTAGCAATACTGTACATCTACGTGTTAATGTGTATTTACAGGGTGGGCAGGTAGCTGGTGTCCTTGGCACGGTGCTGAAGGGCAGCCAGCCTGGCAATCTGCTGGAGATGCTGGTCACTGACTTTACCCTGAGGAACCACACTGAGCAGAGCTTTCAGGTAGTCTGGCAGGACCTTGGACAGAGACACAGAGCATGTGATTGTTATGTTGTACATCATCTGCTCAAAAAACAGTGTCCACACGTGATGAAGAGGAAGAATATGAGGCAAAATGTCTGACACTGCCAGATTTGTTTAAATTCTCTGGATTTACCAAAAACATTAAAACAGTCATGTTTCATTTCCTGATGCAGTTCTTTACCTGGTTATAGTGCATTGTGACATAAAGTTCATTATCGAGCTTCAGAGCCAGACTCCATATGACTCTTCTGAACCACAGGCTGTAGTTAGCGTCCACGGGCTCGGCCTCCGTGACAATGTCCAGGATGTACTCGCGCTTGTTTAAGGGACGCACATTCTGACCTATACAGAAACGAGCATCAGCAATGATCTTTTTTTATCTATTAACGCGTGACTTTACAGACGTATAACTTGGAGCTAGATCACCTTTGTGCGTGACCAAAAAGATGGCATATTCATCCAGTGCCTCCACTCTGTGCAGCCCCATCTCATAACAAAGCTCCTCGATGGCATCCATAGATACCTGAAATGAAAAATACCATTTCACTTGAAGCAATATTGTGTCACTTTTATGTATCACGGTTGCAATCTGTCCCTCGACAACTAAACTCTGCTAGATCCCAGAACACTTGTATCTAACACATTTTGGATAAGTGAATGCCTGATTTCCAAATGGAAATGGAAACGAAACCTAAAAGACTTCTGTATTTTGAATGTAATAACCGTTTTTGTTCACATTCTTACATATGGCACCTTTTTCATGCATTTAATATTGTTTTCTTGAAAATACTGTAGTGCAGACACAAAATGTAGATTGGAGATCATTGGTGTTGCACAGTAACTGTTTACTAAGTTAAGCGTTGTTTTTTGTATTATTTCATAATCATTGAACAATTATATTTTATCAGATGGAGGAAAAAAGAAAATCTGCTTATTCTAAAAACCGATATCGGCCATTAAAGACCCATATCAGTCAACATCTAGTCTTAACGTTATGAGATTGCAGCTTTTACTGCTGTGTGATATAATGCTTTTTCATATATATGCAGGACTCAACTTTTTATCCCAACAATACGCTATAAAACTTCTGAATGAGTGCAGTATAATATCACTGGATCTGTGCTTGTGTGTGTGTGTGTACCACTCACAGAGCATGTTTTGATTTTCAAGTGCCTTTCAATCCCACCTGGCAGCAAGAACAGCTGTCTCTTGGAGCTCCGCCCAGCCTGCGCACAAACAACAAATCAGAGGGAGACGTCACAGAGAGAGAGAGTTAAACGCTGGAGGACGAATGCAGAATGCACGGAGAATGCTGATGTTACAGAGGACAAGGAGGCAGCTGCTGTGCACAGTCACATTTCAACATGAAAAAAAGTGCCTCCTCACTTTTTTTAATATGTTTACTTCTAAAAACTCAAGTACATTTCATATCAGACAATGATATCAGACTTTTGATGATTAACCCTTTAAGGTACACACCAAGAAGAATTAGACCCTACAATATTTCAGATACAGGCCTCTACCAAATGGTTGAGATGTCTGTTCATTGTAAACCTTGTTTGCATAATTCATAAAGTACAACATTCAGAACAAGTCACATTAAGTGTTAGTGAGTTCAGCTTGATGCATTTTTCAACGAGATATAGTGACTTTAAGTGTGGTCAACCAAATTGTTGAATAGTACCTTAAAGGGTTAAGTACAGTAAATGCCATATACTTTAAGACTTTTAACTTAATAATAAAAAAGTGACTTCAACTTTGACAAAAAGTCATTTTCTGGTAAGATACTTTTACGCAAGTATCCCTTTTAGGTACTTTACACAAGACTTAAGTGTGTTTACAGTGTAATGGGTGTACGATGTGTAAGTACATGTCGAGGCCGTGAGGTCAACTTTGGATTTTGAACTTGTGAGGACGTGTTGGTTGGTCCTCGCAACTTTTTGAGTACAGTTTCTGGAATAAACCCTACCAACGCATGTAAGGACAGGTCGTCATCTGAGGTACGGGTTGAGATGAGCAGCTAAACGAAGAGCACGGCAGCCATTTTTGACAAGTCGCAGTTGAAAGATCAGAGGTTTACATATTAAAATATAAAATGTATTATTGGCTGAGTTCCAATTAGCTCACTGTCCTGACTTGCATGGACTGAATGCAGGCTTTGAATGGGATCGGCAACACCTGCACTTTTCCTGCTAAAACATGTAAAAATGGCTGCCGTTCAAGAGTTGGCCATTAAAGTTATAATACACGACTGCATTATTGACAAACCAGCATGGCTTTGAGTTCCATATTGTTGGGACACTGCATACGTCCGCCATATTGAAAAGTCCTCATCAGATTCTGCTCACATGCCTTGGCGATACCTGTCAAGTAAGAACAGCAGCACAGTAAAGACTTTAGTCTCTGAGGTGACTTAATCTGTTTTTAATGGCTGGGTTGGTGAACTGTCTACCTTGGTACAGCACTCCAGGGCTGGCACACGCGTCCTGCAGAAACTTCAACAGAAACGGCTTCATAACATCGGAGCAGCGATGAAAAGCTGTCAGGATGTAAAGCAGTCTCCATCCTCTCTGACAACTGTCTCTGCACGAAATGTACAGAAATTGACAAAAAAAATAAAACTTCTATTACTGCATATGTCTTCCGTGCTTATACATATAGAAGAAGAAGAATCTTACGGTTTGGCGCTGGTGTTAGCTGTGACTTGCTTCATCACCTGGCAGTACGCTTCGTCCTTAATCAGGCCATGGTCACTGCTTAACTGTACAGGAATGATGAGAACGTGTGTTTGTATATGAGAAAATACTCAAATGTTGAAATGCATCTTATAAAAACACATTAAGGGGTTAATAAAGTGAAAAGTCTTGTGATTGTTATTGTGTACCTTCAGAATAGTGGCGACCAGGTCCTGTTCAGTTAGCCCTTTCAGTGGGAAGTCTCCCATGAACTTCATTATGGCTGAATACAAACAATTACATTGAATAATTTCAGTTAAATTCAAATTTGGCTCATATGGTACAAAAGGAATTTCCGAGATCATGATGCTAGTATGAGCTATTTGTTTGTTTAGTTCATTAAATGTTAAAGGTGCCATATGTAAGAATGTGGCCAAAAACGGTTACTACTTTCAAATTCAAAATACAGAGGTCTTTTAGGTTTCGTTTTCTGACGTAACTGGCAACCAGTGGTTGCTCGGCGGCTGAGACTCTACTGACTGCAATGATTGGTAACATGATTTCAAAACATAAACATGATTTGCAGTCTGCAAAATATTTTTTTTTAATCCAAATATTTGGCTGTACTGTTGTTGTTGGTGAGTTCAGTTTGTTATATGAACATTATTCTTGAGTCTCTGTGACACATTAGGAGGATTTTATGGCCAGTTGCTTTAGATTTATTACATAATGCACCTTTAAAAATATGAATTGTCTATAGCACTCTAGACATATCTGCAGCCATATACTCCTTTCCCACTTCCCTTATCTCCTCTCACGTCTGTCTCCCCTCACTCTTTTACTCTTCGCTCACCTACGAAGATGTCAGCAGCCACTCTGTTCATCCCGCTGTCTGAGAAATCGATCAGAGACTCCTGGATTGGAGACTGGGGAGACAAACACACAGCAAGGAATACGTCAAGGAAGTTAAATTAGTTCAAGCTTATGCGTTTTTTTAAATGTATTTATTAATTTTTGTAAGTCATTTGTCTCAGTTTTGAAGTTGTATATTGGATAAAATATACATGTTGTATAAAGGCAGTGCTTAGAGGTGAATTTTACCTTGGAGAATTTAACCATATCAACAGGCTCTCTGCCCTCCTTCCCCTTTTTGGCTTTCTGATCACTATGAACAAAATAGAAATACAGGCAACAGTCAACAATGCATTTATGACTTTTGGGTAAACGTGTGTACATTGTCTGACCTCCTGTTCTTCTGGGCCTCTCGGAAGTACTTCCTGGCAAACTCAACCATGTTGTAGTGGCCACCTTGCAGAGGCAGATCGTCCAGGTCGCCTCTCGGGCCGTCCCCATAGGTCTCATTTACTACCTGATACACATGCATGCAACCCGCAGAGTAAAGCGTTTAGCAACAGTGCCACTTAACAGAACCCGCAAAGATGTAATTATCAATGAAATAGTTCCATTTCTGCAAACCAAAACATTCCAACATACTGTGCAAACACCAGCCGATACCATAATGTCAGGGTCGAAGCCTGGTATTCAGACTTATCTCAATATTTGACTTGTTTCCTCTGCTGTTCATCTGTTGTGATCATGACACTTGGATGTACTGCAGTGTGTAAACACACCTCTGTGGAGAGGTCAAGCTCGTGGGCAGCGACCGCTGAGCCCATCGCCACGGCGACAGCAGCAGACGCGGCAACTCGTCCCTGTCTGTGTCGAGGCTCCGTTCGTTCGTCGGGGAGAATCAGGAAGTCCGGAGCAGCCACGGGATTGACGTACTCACGGGGAAACACTCCCGACTTTCCGTACACAGCCCCGAACCGCCAGCCTTTTCACACACACACACACACACACACACACACCACGACAAAACATAGAGGAAGTCAAGTCACTGAGATGATTCATTCATAAACACAGAAAAATATAGAGGTGATCTTTGGGTCCAACCGACAGTAGAAACTTTGTTTTTCAGCTTTTATGACAAAGAAAAGCAGAAAATCAATGAATTATGTGTTCATTAGTATAGCTGTTTTTGTTCTTGTGTCGCCCGGTGACATTTCCGCACTGCACACAGGAAGAAATTCAGTTTATGTCAAGTCACATAGAGGCACACGGAGGCAACAGCAAACAGATTGGAGTATGAATGGGAAAAAAAACACAATGAATTATTCATGAAAAGTTTCATAAAATAAATTCTAAATGCTAAATAATTGCCACTTGTTCCCTCAGTGAAGTCTGATAGTGTGGGCATTTTTCACAGCAGCCATTATGACTTTTAGCAGGAAACTACAGGTGCTATTGATCACATCGACAATGGCTATGGTCAGTATGAAAGCCAGGATCGTGTCAAAGTGATCCAGCATGTAACCTGCAACTCAGTCATTATTAATTTGCCTTAAAATGCCTGCTGTGCAAAGGCCCCATGACAAGCAGAGCCCGTTTTCTGACGTAGAAGACAGCAGAGAACAGAGGGAGAATAATAACATCAACCACAACACAAATCACCAAAAACATACACACTGGAGGTTTAAAACAATTAGACAAATCAAAGCAAACGAAAGAAGAAGAAGAAATTATGAACACACCAAAGCAAAATAAAAAACAACACAGAGTCAGAAACACAACACCCAGCAGAGAGAAAACAGCCCAAACCAAACCCACCGAACTCAGGAGTGTCTCTCTTTATTTCCTCCAGAAGCATGACCTTCTTCCTCACTATGCAGCCATAATATTTGCCTGAATAGCGTCGCGAAGCACAGGGAAGCAGAGACAAAGTGGACAAGGCTCACCAAAGCAGAAAGTCTGATGAGACAAAGCTGTACAGCGTGCTCTACAAGTGTGTTTCTGTGTGTGTGTCTCCTGTCTCACCAGCATCTAGCCCGTCCATGTGCTGCAGCCTGATGATGTCTCCTTTGTGGAAGCTGAGCAGAGTCCTGTCTTCAGTGATGTAGTTCCTCACAGCCACCACATACTCCGAGTCCTGTAACGGCCACAAACATCACAATCATGTAAGACAATGAATATTGCTAAAATATAATTTAGTGCATTATTTACAGTTTACACGAGCATGTGCTTGCTGGTGTTTGTGTGTGTAACCTGTAGACGGGTTAGGGTTAGAGAGTTCTGTATATTGTATTCAAAGGCTTCAAACAAACCAGAAACCCGACCCTCACCTTCTTGAGCTCTGTGAGGAAGTAGTCGATCATGTGCTTGACCTGCGGGGCCTTGGCGGAGAACAAGATCAACTTCTCGTTGGTCAGGTTGAACTCCAGCATGTTCTTAGACGGAATCGACACAAACAGGATGTCCGAGTAGCTGGAAAGGAAGTGATATGTGCAGAGCCAGGAAGTAAGAGTATATGCACACAGGCAGCACAGATCTTCCAGTGATAAGACATGACTATGGGTCATACTGACCCGTAAGGCCTCAGCACGCGGAAGTAATCTGAGGCCGAGGAACTGCTCCGCACCATCTTCAGCAGCTTGATGCCTTTATGAGACACAGACAGCACTTGCACCCCTGTCCCCACACTGCCCTGGAACACACACACACACACACACAGGTTTGTGCAGCTATTTGTATTAGACACTGCATTGACTTCCATTCATTGTGTGAATGCCTAACCCTTATCTTAAACTAAGTGCAATTCACATTTTAACACATTAGTCCTAAGTTTAACCAGAGCCACAGAAATTGAGGCTCTACCTCATTAGGATTGAGCTTCTGTCTCCATAAGGACGAATTGAGAAAAAGCCAGTGTTTATACCACCAACATTTTCAGGGAGGTAACAAAGACGAGTACACATAATAACAGTTGAAACAATAAAACTAATGAGGCCAAGTAGAGGACGCTTTTGTGAGCTGTCTTTGATTAATTCAATTCAAAGGGGATTTTTACACTTGACTCTGCAATTATTTTTAATAAACTCTCTGCCAAAATAGAGATGAGAACTCACAGATGCCGGGAAGAGGCGGGAAAAGTAGATCTCCCATGAGTCTTTGGCCATGGAGACCACTTGCTTCTTTATTTTCTCATCATGCGTTACTGAACCCTGATCCAGGTTATTCTCCCCTGTCAAAGAAAAACAAACAAAACAAGAGTTATGTTTTTTTTGATGATATCAAACAAAGTTAATGCGGTTAGTTACACCGACTGACTGAGTCGATGAGGTATTCGTTGATCTTTTCATACCAAGGAGAGCTTTCATCTTCTGTCTCTCCTCCTGAGTGATGCGGATGCAGGCCTCAGAGAAGGTGTCATGTAGAACCTGCAGAGCAAATAAAACTATAAACTACTATAACTTAGTGTCAATAATTATTGATGAAATCACCACCTCTACACTGTAAGATTGACCTTGACTTAATGATTTAAAATGATAAAAGTAGTTACAATTAAATGTAAGAAAATAAATAAATAAATGAATGAATACTGAAAATACAGATCAACCTGTCTGAAGATCAGGTCCAGAGAAAGTGGATTGTTGAGGGTTTCTTTAGGATAGAAAACCTGTGAACAGATCAACAGTGGAAATACATTTATTAAACTAAATGTAAAATGTGTTGATGTTTAAGCAGTATAATAAGCAGTATAAGGTTGAAAATAATGTTGAAAAGACCCATGAATGTGAAGAACATGTATAGTTGTTTCTGGAACTGTTATGTGAACACATTTTACACATACTGTAACATCGATAAAACTATTTTAGGCTGTGTCACTGAACTTCACTTCCATTCCAACTTCTTTAAAAAGAAAAGATTTATAATTTGGGCACAATGCTAGTATAATGTCACCTGAGCAGCATTGATCAATAATGCGTTTCGTGTATGTATTGTTTCTCATCTCTTTGTGATGTGACCATGTCACCTCTTTCCTCATGTAGAGCTTCCAGGGCACGTTAGAGTAAGTGTAATATTCATCACTGGCTCTGCTGTGGAGTTGAGTCTGAATGATTTCCTCCTCTACTGGCAACTCTCTGGAAACTGAACACACACACAGACAAGTGTGAATATGGACAATATTGTTATTGTATGTACTTTTGTAACATTTAAAACATTTTTAAAAGTCACCTGGAGGAGGGGCGGGGCTTATGTTGGAGCTAATTGCTCCTGCTGGACGAGACCTGCTCGACTTGGCAAACTTGACACCTCCTTGGTCTTTATGTTGAGAGGACTGAGTCTTTCTCTGGATCTGAGACATTAAAGTCAGATATCATTTGTGTTTGTGTATATATACACTACCGTTCAAAAGTTTGGGGTCACTTAGAAATGTCCTTATTGTTGAAGAGAAATCACTTTTTTTTCAATGAATATAACATTAAATGAATCAGAAATACACTCTATACATTGTTAATGTGGTAAACGACTATTCTAGCTGCAAACGTCTGGTTTTTAATGGAATATGTACATAGGTGTATAGAGGCCCATTTCCAGTGTTCTAATGGTACATTGTGTTTGCTAATGGCGTTAGAAGGCTATTGGATGATTGGAAAATCCTTGAAAACCCTTGTGCAATCATGTTAGCACAGCTGAACACAGTTTTGCTGTTTCTTTGACGAAAGCGAAGTTATTATTTTGAATAAAACTCATTATTTCTAATCTTGTCAATGTATTGACTATATTTTCTATTCATTCTGCAACTCTTTTGATGAATAAAAGTGTGACTTTTAATGGAAAACACCAAAAAATTCTATAGGTGACCCCAAACCTTTGAACGGTAGTGTATGTACTGTATGTATAAGCGCTGTGTGAGGGAAGGCAGATTACCGGTTGTGGCGGGTTTGCCATCTGGTCTTTGAGGATCTCCATAGCTTCATCGTGAGGATCTGGCTTCTTTGAAAACATTTTTCCGTCACCTTTTCTACACACACATCAAATGATGTCAAACTAAATAAAATACCATGCATTGTCTGCTTGTGGGTCCATATTTTTTCGTAATGTAAAGTGCATGTTACCTCTGTGTGACGCTCCCAGTAGAAGTAGTCGTAGCAGCAGGCTGGTGCTGTTTGATGATGTCTTTGATGTCGTGGCTCGGCTCCACGTGCTCGGCGTTACTCACACTGGATCGGACCACATCCTCAGGAGGGGGGGCGCGCGTCGGGCCTGGGATATAATATAATACGCAATTAGATTAAGTGCAACTGCAGAATAATTGAATTCAACAGCAGATAAATCCAATTCCAGTTCTCCCTGCAAGGTTTTATTAAATCACACACAGCGCACAAATTAAATCAGTTCCAAGTTTGAAGAATGTGGATTCTTAGAAAACTAAGGTGACTTGAATAATATATTTAGTGCTCAAGAATCTGCACCATTTTTCTTAGTTATTAAAGTTATTTAAAAGTTATTATCTGATGGAGAACAAGTCAGTCAGAGTCAGTAAGGTTGTCGCTGGTGTTGTTGTCTATACAGTGATGTTTCTGAACCTATACCAGTCTAAAATAACTAACTATGCTAAAGTAACTAACTACGCCAAATCACTTCATCACAATGCATCAGTGTTTTCCTTCAGAGATTATAATAATCCATCCAGAAAAAGTGAAGCACATTCAGGAGTGTACAACTATATATAATCTATAACCAAGGCACAAACACCACAACAAAACCTTTGGTGTTAATATTAGTGTCAAACATACTTGTTTTCGGATGTCCAGCAGCAGAACCAGGCTTGTGTGCCGAGGCGCCGGCTTCTTTAGTCTGCGGAAACACAAAAAGCATTGGAGCAGGCTGTGTGTGTGTATATTTATATACAATACATTCCTAATGTATTTCTAAGTGCTGTACATCACAAAACTACCTAAAATTAAGCAATGTGAACAAAGAAAAACAATAAAAACAGAATATAAAACCAATAACACACAGAGGATCAATATAAATATAAAACAAATGTATATAAAACACTAAAACTGCCAACTCTTGGTCAGGGAATGCCAAGAAGAAAAAGAAGTGGATTTTTAGTTGAGATTTAAAAACTGGCAGTGTGGGAGTAAGTTTAATGTTCCGCTATTTGTGAGCCAAGGCACTGTCTCCACAATGTTTTAATCGATCCAGGTACAACACAAAGGGATTTTTCTGCAGATGAGATGGGGCAAGACAAAAGCTCAAAGCTTTGTAAGTAAAAAGCATCATTCGTTCTAAAATAAATTGGGGGCCAATGCGGAGATGCCAACACAGGAGTGATATGCTCTCGCTTGTGTGTTCCAGTCATGCTGGTGTTCAGCGTGAGGTGTTCACACGTGTGTGTGCATATATGTTCATACAGGTGTATGAATGTACTCACAGGGCTGGGTGTGTAATGATGTGTCAGTGGTGACTGTGGGGCTGGAGCTACAGGAGGGAAGGAGGACAACATCTGCTGCTGGATCGCCATGGCCTGCATGGTCATCTGCTGGGCCTGTGACACGCACACACACGCACGCACGCACGCACACAAACACACAAAAACACTTAAAACAACAGTTGTACTTTCATGTTGCAGCACACACTGGAAAACCAAGTATACACTTTCATAAACATTACATTGGTGAATGTTTCTTGGTTTTAATTTGTGTGGATAAATCAACAAGTAGCTGGGACAAATACATGGCTTAGGGTCAATAGTTTGGTTCGGGTAAGTTTGTGGTAATTTTTCAGTCATTACTGCTGGCAACAAGGTTCTGTCTTTGGTGGTGTTTGATTGTCTGTGAGCAGCATAACCCAAAAAGTGAAGAAAGTGGCACTAATGGAGGTTTATACTCTCAATCTATTATTTTAACAGACTTATTTGGAGTAATGCTCTCATTTGTGTCACTTACGGACACAAGAGTATTATTCATCTTGACCTACTCTTGGCAGTAATGTGAGTACTTTCCAAAATGTCCAATTGTTCGTATAGTACATGACTCAGTGGCTGCTAATTTGACTTACTGTGGGTTTAGATGTAACTTTCGACAGCCTGTAATTAAAAGGCCACATGAAAAAAACACCAAACAGCACCATTAAAGTCAGAGTTATTGAGAAAAAGAATATGGGACAAACCAGGATAATAGCTTGCTGGTTGATAATGGCCTGCTGCTCCTGAGTCAGCGCTGTCTGCTCTGATCCTGCACAACACAAGCACAAAAACAAAGACACCATGTAGAAAAGAAGATTTTGGTATAACTGCAGATGCACACACACACACACACACACACACACACACACACAACAAAATCTGTTCAAAGACTCCACTTCAAACAATCCAAGAAGCTTCATTTTCAGATGAGCTGTTGTCACGTCATCATGCCCACACGCTTCAGGCCAAACATGCTGGAAAACTGAACACATGTCAGCTTGTTGTACCTGGCACACCTGTCATGACAGGTAGGCCTGAAGCTGCAGGTGTGGATGGGAGCGAGGGAGCGTCTGACCGAGCGAAACGGGGCGCAATGTCCACGTCTCTGCCGGCAGGAAGCGCAGCAGTGGGTGCACGGGTCGGTGCCACTTGTGTGGCGGGAGGGGTGGCAGGATAAGGCTGCTGGGGATGTGGGGAATGTGGGGGTTGGGGGCGGTTGTATTGGTGGTACTGTTGCTGCGGTTGTGGCTGCTGCTGCTGCTGCTGCTGCTGCTGATGCTGCTGCTGCTGCTGCTGCTGTTGTTGGTGTTGCTCGTGGTGATGGTGGTGTGAGGGGATGGGCATGGCAGGGATGGGTGGCATCATTCCTCCTGCTACTGGAAGAACTGGCACAGCTTGACGAGCAGGGAACAGGGATCATTAATAAAAATCATCATACAATTTAAAGTAAAATTAGGGTCTTTGTTTGGGGGGAAAAGATAGATATGACATAGATAAGAAAGGAGCAGAAGAAGCTCTAGATAAATGATAAATCTGTGATTGTGAAAAACCTCTGCGATCTTACAGGGAGACACAACCAAACGTATATGAAGAATAAATGTGAACAGAATACAGTTCGTCTGAGGGAAAGAAGAGTGTGTGAGAAGAGAGAATGAGATGGACAGATGCCTATAGACAGGGAGTAAAGGAGTCTGTTGTTACAGTGAATGGCTGCCTATGAATTATCTATGAGGTCAGACTGCTCATTACAGCCTCTAAGCGACAGATTAAGGTTGGTGAACTCTACACCTGAACCTTTTACACTTGAATCCTTTGAGGCGGCTTCACCGTGACATTGGCGATCGGAATTACACAATCAGCTGCATTTTTACCAGTTATTCTAAACAGTCAGAAGCAAATTTAAAAATATACTGAAAAAGAAAATTATAAATACAGCAAAAAAGAATGTAAATCACAGATAAAAAACTTTACTGATATAAATTCAAGTCAAAATAATGTGATATCCCTCACAGTAAATCAAAGAGTGTGATGATTAAAGGTACATTACGTAAAATTGTGTGTTAAAGAACCTGTATATAGCCTTCAGACAGCATCAAAACTCAAAAGACGTTTACTTTGTCCATTGTGGGCTACTGTAAAAACATGGTTGTCCAAAAGGGCGGCCTCTGTAACGCTGATCCAGCTCCGGATATGAATATAAAAAGCAGTTCATACAATCAAGTGATTGTACAGTTGCAAAAAATAAGTATAATTATCTTCAGTGCCTGCCAAATGAGAGTAATTTGACCTAAATCTTATACAGCGATAGGAGTATGGACAACAACAGTGGGGCCAAAGAAATGAAATAAACAAATGAAACAAGTGGGAGTAACAGTGCAAAAAAGACAGATAAACTAATGAACAATGAGCAAAAACACCAGACAAATCAAAAAGAAACACAAACCTCCAGGATGTATTCCTGGTGGATAAGGTCGGCTTGGAGGCGTACGAGTCTCCTCCCCTTCTCCTCCTCCTGTGATGCCTATTCCGCCTCCACCTTTTATCCTCGCTGACAAACTTCCAGCCTTTTCCATGTCCTGGAATACAGAAGAGAACCAGGTGGTAGAAATCCAGCAGTGGGGAGAGGACGAATGCAGATGGCGTGGAAGAGTTTCAGAGACATGAAGAGCACGACAAAAGGTTTGTGAGGAAGAGGAAGTTTGAGAGGACAACAAGGAAAAAAATGGTTGAGTCAGATTCAGATGTGAGAGCGAGGAGACCTGAGAGAACCGAATACACCCCGGGAAGTACCGTATACTCAGGAAGAGAAGCTCCCACATACTCATGAATGTACACACAAGTGACACAAACACAGATGTCTCAACTAACTATTGCTGGGAAAAAAATACCATACAGCACATGAAATTAATTTTGACTGACAGCTAAAGCTGAAAACCAAACACGATGGGCAGAATCCACACGATTGACATTATTTCTGGCCCAGATATTTATGCAGTTTTACTTTAAATAGTGTCTCTAAGCACATAGGATTAACACCTTGGACATACCTGCACTAATTGTACTCTCTCTGAGCTCAATCCTTCTTTCTTCTTGTTCTAATAAATGAACGAGGCAGTCGTCCTTACAGAACTGTGCATCTGCGCTGCCTGCTCTTACAGTCAAATACGGTAGGTCGGTCAGTAACCTAATCATCCCCCCTATCTACTCTATTCATACACAGACAGAAGCAGTGGATCACATGTTCCGTCGATCCATCAATCAGCACCAACGCACTTGGACAGCACAACAGGCAGAGAGGGGAACTTGTTTTAGTTTCCTTTATATATTCAATATTATATATTTTCTTTTCACTTTTATTAATTGATTTTTATTTAAAATGTCAAAAAAATGTAACTCGAGTGCTGTTGTCAACTGCTATGTCTGACCAACCATTTAATTGACTGTGATCTAAAGGGAATAACTGCAAACATCTAAGAAACAGGAACCAGTAAATGACTTTGTAATGGTTAAAATATTGAATTGCAATGTTTTGCAGTGTACTAACCAACTAATTAATTAATGAAGAAGCCGCTGGAGCATGAAAGTGTATCTGAAGCCAAATGGCAAGGATAGGGAGGGGGCGTGGCTTATTGTAGATCAGTGTTTTGTGAGTGTACTCACGATGCTGCTGTCTGAGAGCACAGGGTCAAACAGACTGTCCAGGTACCGGTCCATCCCTCTCTGAGTCTGACCGTCACTGAACGCATCCGACTCTGCTGGACATGGACGAAGAGCAGAGAGAGGCTGTCTTCATCATTCAGTTTACACTTCACACTTCCCGATTTAATGATGACAAATCAGAAACAGAGTTGGCTTTGCATGCACAGACATAAGAAAAACATATATACATATATTTAAAGCTGCAATGCATAACTTTTTTTTCTTGTTGTTGATATTATTCTGCTTCTGCCTGGTCTATGTAAACAAACAGTGTAACATTATTTGTATGCTGTGTCCATCTGAAAACAAGCTCTGTCAAGCAATACTATCAGACCCGACTAAGGGAGCGCTTATGTGTATAGAGTGGCAGTGCAGGGGCGAGCGGGGACAAGATAGTTTTTATTCCATCAAACTGCTGAACGAGCAGGTTTTCTTTATGTTTTCAGTCGCACTCAAACATGGCAGCTGTCTCACTTGACAAGCGCAACGTTGCTTTTGCCTCCGTCTGACTTGAAGTCAGACAAATCACTTCCCGTGTGCAGCTCACGAATGTAGCTGGGCAACACAAGCTCTAAACACTGCTCTACTGAGAAACACGGAGCTGATTTGAATTCATTTGAATGTGGCTTGAATGTACAGTTAGGTCCATAAATATTGGTATTTTTTTTGGCTCTACACACCACTACAATGGATTTAAAATGAAACGAACAAGATGTGCTTTAACTGCACACTTTCAGCTTTAATTTGAGGGTATTTACATCCAAATCAAGTGAACTGTGTAGGAATTTCAACACTTCCTCCCACTTTTTAGGGGACCACAAGTAATGGGACAAACTAAACAATCATAAATCAAACTTTCATTGATTAATACTTAATATTTATGGACCTGACTGTACATTTGACATTTTGTTAATATTTAAAAGCTGTGTTCTCCAGTTTTAACTATAATGAGGCATATGTACAGTACATAAAGTATGTTATGGATACAGCAGTGTAGTTGGATATAATGGCTGTGTGCACCATGGCTGTAGTAACCATCAGAGTCAGGTAGACTGTAGGCTGGTCTGCTGTTGTTGCTCAAAGGAAAAGATGGAACGAGCTCCTCATCTGAGTCAAAGCCAGTGCCGACCAAAGTGCTGGGAAAAAAGAAGAAGGTTAATTATTTAGCGCTGAATTGATCTGCATTTTCAAGATGTGTGTATACACGTGTGTGTGTTTGCGTGTTTTTTTGTGTGTACGCACAGACTGGCGTTTGCTCTGACTCTAGCTGGGTCATCGGTGCTGATGACAAAGTAGCTCTTCTGCTTTGGGAAGTCGTTTGGAAGCTCCAGGTCTGCAATCAGATCCATCACGTAGTCGTGACCCGCCAACTCCACCCACTGGCCGTGCTCCTTCATCAGAACTGAACTGCCCTTCCACCAGTCAGACACGCCCCTGCAGGACAACACAAGTCAAATACACTCTTAGAAATAAAAGCGCTAAGTAGAACCATAAGGTTCTTCGGCTTGTCCTCATACAATTTTTCTCCAGGTAATTGGAGGGTTCCACCAAGAACCCTTTTACAACCCTTTATTCAGGAAAGGGGTTTTAAAGGGTTCTCTAAATGGTTCTTACTGGAACCATTAGTGTTACCAAAAACCCTTGAAAAACCCTTTCCCAAAGAAAGAGTTTTTCTGAAGTGAATGGTTCCAGGTAGAACCTCAGCCCTTGTAGAAGAACCCTTTTGGAAACCCTTATTTCTGTTAGTGGTAGTTTTATCATAGTAGAATAATAATAATACTATTAATAGTAATGCAAATTACCAAAAGATGCAAAGAAAATGGAAGAAAGATGTCCAAAAGCTATTTATCCTATCCTAATAATTTAAATATAATTTTAATTTTATCATTTGTTTGGCTATTTTATAGTATAATATAATCTTATCCAGATTTAAAGGAAATTCTGCATGTTTCTGCATGCATCCTGCAACAGAATCATCCCTAAAAAAGCGTGTACAACATAAGCACCTGTGGCGCAGGATGTCTCCTGCTAATTCCTCCCCGCTGGTCCAGGAATTGACCGGACACAGCAATGTCTGTCCTGCAGAGAGTAAAGCAATGAATTGATAAGGGAACCAAGCTTGTTCACTTCCACTGTGTTTTGAAATCAACCGGACTCTTATCAGCGGTAAATGGAGCAATTTATAGACGGAGAGCCTGAGGTCACCTGATACTGAGGATGAATAATCAATGATCTGTGGCTGTTACTGATCTCACTCACTCACTCACGGTGATGTCAGCAGTTCTCCTGGTCGTTTATTAGAGCAGGTGAGAAGGACTACTTACGTGATATTTAGGCAGTTTTGTTTTCATAAATTAAGATACTTTTTCCCCATAAAAAAGAGAGGAAGCTTCCTAAACAAACATAAAAGAACAACATCTTTCCCGGGAAGTGAGTTCCTTGCCAACTTGGGAAAAGGACGGGAGACAATCTGCTGTTTCACTGGATCGTTACTATATAAACTGTCTATATGCAACTCACCATCAAAACAGTGCATGTGCAACACCATGTTAGCCTTCTTCCTATTGGCCGTCCACTCCAGCAGTGACAGTGGATAGGTCCTCGCAGTCTCGTGGGTGGAGCCTAAACCTAACTGTGTCTTCTGATTGGCTTGGATGATTCTGTGTTGCAATAGCGCCTGGCAGCCAGCAGGTGCATGGTCTGATACAAATCTGTAGCAGAAAAGGGTCAAATTGGGTTCCTTTTTTTTTTTTTTTTTTTGAATAAGAAACTGGCCATTATTTCTGAAAATAGCTTTTTACTTCAGCAGATATTTTTCCATCTTGGGCAACGGGGCGAAGCTGCAGACACACGCCAACAGCAGCAGCCAGCCTCGCTCTGCGTTGTCCACGTTTGTGTTCCTCCACACCTGGTTGACAACCTGAGACAGGATCTCGTCCCGCAGCCCTGGAGACGTCAGGCCCTGTTGGACGATGTAATTCCCAAACATGTTTTCCTGAGCCCCGTTCAGGTGAGGGTCCCCCATGAACCTTAAGACCTAAAACACACAATCACAGTATGATATGGTAACTAAGAAACGCTGAGGTCCCTGTCTTTGTTTTTTTGTGGTATTGTTTGTGGTACATAATGCACTTAATAGCAGTCAAGAATGTATATTATTTTAAATGATCAAGTCATTCCAGGCACGAGACTCTATGGAAGTGAAGAGCTGCCCAACCATGATGAAAAGATCCAACGCTTCCCGTCTGAGATCTTCGTCAACTCTTGTAAGCGGTGACTCCAGAGGAGCTGTCAACATCCCAAACTTTGGTTCCTACAGAAACAGAAACACCACAGTGTCATTAGGGAGCACATTTATCTACATCTATTTTCAGTATTAAAACTGCAGTAACACAGTGGCAATTGTGTTGTTTATGATGCAAACATATTTTTGTCTGGTTTCTTTGCCTCATAAAACAAAGAAATCATTCAAACATCATCATTTTGAGGTTTGGGAAGCATCGATCAACATTTTCTAACTTTTTTTTGGGACCAAACAATTCATTATTAATGAGTTATTATGAATAATAGTTGGTTGCAGTTCCCTAATGCTGATGCACATCTTACCTTAAAGTAGACCTGTACATAGCGGTAGAAGGGGTAGTTGTTGATGTCCAGAGGCAGGGTGAGTTGAGCCTCTTCCTGGATGTGAGGCGCCTGAAGGAGAGCCAAACAGTCCGAGTGCAGCTCCCTCCTGACTGGTGTGAACAGGTCAATCAGCATAAACACCACAGAACACAGAGAACCTTTTTATTTTTTGTCAAATAATAAGTTAATTGACTCAGATTCAGTTGCTTGTTTTTTTTGCAACTATGCCAGTTATTATTCTGTGATATGTGTTAATATGTATAAATCCAAAATTTTCAGTTGTGTTTCCCTATTGTCCATTTTTGTGGGTGCAAATGTGTATAGGAGTGTGTCTCCCACGTTTCCTCTTCATTTTGTGAAAGTTCAGTAAATCTTAATGAATTTAAAGAAGTTTATTAACTGATGAAATGAAGCCATTTCATAATATATATCTGGACCACTCCATGAACACTACTGTTATGAGGAAGGCAGATACTGTAAAAACATCTACTGACCTCCTGCTGTCTGCAGTAAAGCGCCCAGCTCTGCAGGAATCACCAAGTGTGTGACATTCACCACCTCCCTCTTGGTCAGCTCCTGGAAGAGTCACTGTTTTTTAATTTTATCTATGTAATGGTTCTCCTAACTTGTAAGAAAAGACATTCCTTATTGAATGTCTCACCATCTCTCTCCTCCTCCGCACCTCATCAGCTTTCCTCTGCGAATTAAACTTTATCTGCAGACAAATAATTTACAAAATCTCTTGTTTATGACAGAAAACACAAGGTTATTTTAAACTCCTGCAAACATTTACCTTGATGTATTGCTTGCGGTTGACATACATGTGGACAATGGAGCGGAATCGGACCAGACTCTCCCTCATTTTCACATAGCGCTTCCTGGAAGACACAATAAGCAGTTGACATATCATGAAATATTGCTTTTAACATGTCTTTTTATATGGGGCAAAGTCATTTATCTTTAAAATGTCATTCATTTCATTCAGATTGTGGTTATTTTGGATGCAAACTTCAGTGCTAATTTACTTTATTGGCTTTTTATTCCTAAAGCTGTAGGTGAGTGTGCACACAAATGTAAACTGTGCCATAAACGGCAACTGAGCTGTAACTGAAATGCAAGAGCTATTCATAAAATGCTGCAAATATATTCATCAATTCAGATTAGGTCGTTTTTAACTGTAAGCAGCACAAATGTTACATAAATGCTTGTGAATCAAATCAGGCTTTTTAATCACACGAGTTCAGACTGAGAGCAGCACCTCGTCAGGAAGCCTCGGCACTGCGCCTGCAGCCCGATGATCTTTTTGCGGAAGGCCACGAATCGCATCCTTACGAAGAACATGCGGGTGTATCGCTGCAGAGTGAGAGCGGCGAGGTGACGTGAGCGCTCCCGTTTACACTCCAGCATCTGGAAGATGTCCTCCTTCAAAAAGATCTGACATACACACATGTATTTATATCACATTCATTCATAATAAAAACACATTTTAAATGCACAAATACAAAGTAAAAGCATAACATTTTGACATTAAGTGTTGTTAGAGTAGAAGAGAAGTTGACTCTACCAGAGTTTGTGTTGCTGCTTTTCAATCATTTGTAAAAGGACAACCTCACCTTTGTGACTCCGATATGGTACGCTCCAGGTCTCAGCGGACACAGTTTAAAGAGCATCACCACACAGTTCTCTCCGTTTGCAGCTGGAAGCTCCTGAATCCCGACCAGAGACTTATACCTGGGGGTGACACACATTCAAACGCATGAAGCTCCATCCATTTTCACACATCATGTAGAGCTCCACTTACTTTCTTTGAAGTCCTGAAACCTGGGGTCATTGAGGCAAAGTTTACCCTCTTAAGAACAGCTTACCCCTTGAAATTAAATCTTCTCCCACTACAGCAAACAGCATTTGAAATCAGATTTAAAGACTCATCTCCTCTCTCCTTCCCTTCAACATAATTTTTCTATTTATACTACTTGTTATCATGATTTACCGTGTTATTGGTGCACATTGGATCTCAAGTTGACTTGACTTCAAACATCTCTGTACTGAAGTTATTGAGAATATTCATATATTTGTTTTGATGGCATGTTTTGAGGTAAAGTTATAGTCCACATAAAAAGCTTCAGGACAGTCTTGTATAGAGTACTTTAAAGGGATACTTCAGTAAAAGTTCAAGCATCTCACCAGAAAATGACCTTGGTAGAAGTTGAAGTCACTTTTTATAATATTACTTAAGTAAAAGTCTTAAAGTATATGACATTTACTGTACTTTAGTATCAAATAGTAATTTTTCTGATTTAAAGTCCTTTTTTTGAGTTGTCTTTCAACTGGAAGGTTGTGGGTTAAATTCCTGGCTCTGTGTTTATGTGTCCTTGAGCCAAGACACTTAACCCCATGTTGAAGCGTGTGAATGGGTGAAAACTACAGCATAAAGCATGTTCTTCTTCTGATTTTATTTAGTAGTAACGAGTTACAAAGCTAGTTAGAGGGAATTTAGTGGAGTAAAAGTTGCACAAATAACAAAGTAAAGTACCGATACGCGAGTTCTGTACTTAAGTATAGTAATGAAGTATTAGAACACTGCTTCAGGATGATAAAAGCTTAATGTTGTCAACGATACAGTTACAGTTACTTCTTTAAAGATTCAGTAAGTAAGACTGTGTGTGTCTGTTACCTGAACAGGAAAACGTAGAATGGCATTCTGACAGGATATCCCTCTCTGCGGATACGAATGGTTTCGAGGACGCCCGAGTGTCGCAGCTGGCTGCTCACCAGCTCGTCTTCAAACACGCCTGGTTGCTGAACGCAAATGTACAAACACTTACATGTGAGCAACCCTTAAATAAAATTTAAAAAAAATCAATGTAGAAATCTAAAAAGACATCAAACTACCTTCATATTATTTGGCTTAATGCAGCGAACGAAAAAAGGATTGCACCTGTAAGGAAAGAAGAAACCAGCTGAGCAGCTTAAACATTTTAATAAAATCCTGCTCATTTCTCATAATATACTGTATAATATACGTGGGTTCTTCACCTCTCCATCTTCTCCACAAGCTCCAGCAGGGACTGTTGGAACTTGCTGCTGACAGTGGATGCCTGGTATCTCCTGGTGACTGTGCTGCTTTTCCTCATGTGACCTCCTTTTTGTTGACCCATGACCTCTGCGTGACTCTGGAACAGGTTTGAGACCATCTGGACACACACACACACACACAACACACAACATTTTTAATACATTTGTTATGTGAATTAGTTTAGGGGTAAATAAATAATGTGATTTTACATGACGAGGCTCCTCTCCTCTCCTCTCACCTTGTTCTTGCTCTGGATGAACAGATCCAGAACGTCCTGTCGAACCTGGTCGTAGTTCTTATCGAGGAACTTGTAAACCTGCATTGTTGACATGACAATTTATTGGATGATTTATCAGTGATGAAACGAGGTTTCTCTTTCTTACAGTCGTTTTTAATTTTCCTTTGAGTTCTATCACTAACGCTGACATGGACATAGTTTGAAAGTTGAATTTCCATTTTTTTATCTAAGGATAGCAATGTGTGAATGGCAATGAATGTTTGAACCAGATCTTGTAAGAATCTAGTGAATCATGTATCCATTTTCGACCATCTCTAATACCAGTCCCAGCTGACAAAGGGCAAAAGGTGGTGGTGGTACACCCTGGACAGGTTTGCCAGTCCATCACAGGGCCACAAACAACATGACAGTCAATTTAGAGTGTCCGATTTGCCCAATCCCCAAATCTGTATGTATCTGTATGGACTATAGGAGGAAACCGGAGAACCTGGAGAAAACCCACACACACAAGGAGAATATGCAAAGTCCATGTAGAAAGGCCCGTGTTCTGAACAGGTTACAACTCTGAGACCAACAGCAGGATTTGTCACATCATGCGATGCAGTTTACCTGGTAGTTGACCCGGCCAGCAAAGTGCTTGATGGTGAATTCCGGGAGTGGCATCTTTGGCTTCAGATAAAGCGGGTTGTTGCCGTGGTGATAGTGACACTTTTGGAGGAAAGTGTGGTCTGTAGCCTGGCAACAAAACAAAACAAAACACTAGACTATAAGTGACATGGTTAATCATTTACAGTGAGTGTAAATGAGAAAATCCTTTCCTTCACCTGTGGGAAGCAGCTCTGATCATCCAGAATCCTCAGTATCCCATGAGGCTTTGTGGCGATGAGGTCGATGCAGGGCTGGTTGTCATTGAATGGGATGTCCTGCCAGGGGATCTGTTCCCTACTGTACTCCTCCTGCATTGGGATTACATATAGTGTTTTCTGCACCACTTAAATGTCTATATAAAGACATCAGTGGTTGCAAATCTTTGGACCAGGAACAGGAACCAGGTTTTTGGCAGTATCAACCTGGGCCATGAGAACCAGTAGAGGACAATCCTAATGCATTGTGTTTCTTGGTATTTTTTCCTAAAAATGTGTTGTTGTTTTTCCAGAAAAGGGAATTTATGTTAATTTTTAAGAACCAAAGATAAACAAGACTTTGTCCATTTCACCTGAAACTCTCACATATAGAACCATGTCATGACAACACTGTCTCTTGAAAACAGGCTGAGGACTTAATTGGCATTAATGTGCGTTAATAATGTAATTATTTGTGTTCTGAACTGTGGTTGAGGATTATTTATGTATTAACAATGTTTTATTCAGTATATCTTGACATAAGTAGTAGAATACTATCAGCTCTGTAGCGCCCCCTCTCCCTCACTGGTCGCTCAGAGGTATGACAACTGCAGACAGATCACCATAAATACATATTCATCAGTTGTATGCTTTCAATCCCAGTTGAGAACACGGTGCATGTTTGTGTGCACGTGTGAGACAAGTGTGAAGGTGGACTCACCTGCTCCTCCCTGAATATGATCCTGTTGAAGAAGAACTGCAGGTACTCATTTGCATAATTAATGCAAAGCTGCTCAAAGCTGTTGAAGGCCAGATCCTGTTGACCCACACACACACGCAGCTGGTGACTCTTATCTCCACATTTAAAGAGCGATTATCCTATTGTCCGTCCAACACAATAAAGGCACAGGCAGGCGACATGATGCTCTGTCTGTCTCGCAAAAAAACAAACAAAAAACACTTACCTCAAATCCGTAAATGTCCAGGATGGAGATGGAGAGGGAGTGTTGGCGCGGGTACACCTGAGCGTTGATCCTCTCTGTTAACCAATGGAAGAGCAGCGAGTACAAGATCTTGGCAACAGCATCTCTGGAGAGTAAAGAGTTGTGTGTGACAGAAAAACACACAAAGATGTTATAATATACAACTTATTATTACTTATTTCCCTATACATGTACACCTGGAGCAAAAAATGATGGGTCATGTCGCTCACCTGGCATCAACAGCACTTTCTACAGTCAGTGGAGTGTAGATCTTCTCCCTCATCGTCTCCTGCGCGAGAAAATCAGAGGGTTTTTGCAGCACAGCAATAATTAACCCTTAGAACACAGAGCATTTTGGCTGCTTTTTTCCATGACTAAAACATACAGTACATACAGAGGCTATAAGAATGCACAATATAGAGTTTCTTATATCCTTTTTTTCAGTAGAACCTAGGCAATCTACAGTACAAAAAAGTAAAAAAAAATTTAAAAATCAGATTGAATTTGTGAATTTTGGAAATATGTCACAGTTCAAATTTCACTTGGCTCATTTTTATGAACAACAGCCGATTGCTGCATATTATATCACAGTCCAAAATCAATATTTGGACTGTGATATAATAAAGCCCCACTCAGGACAACCACACGGGAAGATCAGTGAAAACGTTTTGCCTCTATTGCCTCGAATAATTCTGTTTCCTTTCCCCACACACACACACATACACACACACACACCCCCCCACACACACACACACCCCCCCCCCCACACACACACACACACACACACACACACACACACACACACACACACACACACACACACACACACACACACACACACACACACACACACACACACACACACGCTCACACAACAGTTTATTACTGACTGTGACTTTGTGGGTGATGGCTTTCTGTAGTCCTTCTGGAGAAATCTGCAGCAGCTCTGCCACCACTCTGATCTCCTGTGCGCTGACCACTGACGCCACCTCCTGGCCATCAGCCTGTCAGGCAGCAAGAAGATAGGAAAAAAATATATATAAAAAAATCACTTGATTTATTTTCCTTAGAGCAGAGCTTCCCAAATTGTTGACCTTGTAGGTTTTGCAGTTAAACCTCAAGCAAGAATATAAAAATGATTCCAATAAATGAACAATATTTAGATTATAGTGTGTTCTTGTAAACAGATAGGGCAATCACACATTTTGAGTTGAGATCATGATTATTAATGAGGATTATTCATTGGCACTTTGAACAGTTTTAAAAGGCATGTGTTTACTTCAGTGTTTTTGCTTGATCCTCTATCGAGCTCTGACTTAATGTCATTATTGGGCATCCAGCGTGGAATCTCCAATGATGTATATCTATATATAAAAAGATCACAAATGGCACATCACCTCATATTTTTGAAAGTAGACATTGCCCAGGTGCAGTATGGAAGAAAGAACTCGAAAGATGGCCGACTGGTCGTCAGGGGTGAAGTGGAGGATCTCCATGGCAGCAAGCAGACGCAGGAAATCTTCTGAATCACTCTTTCCTGATATTCCACAATCCCCTCCCTGCACAGTGAAAAGACAGAGATCTGAGTTGTACATGACATTCCCTGAAAAGTTTCTCTCGTGAATATGAATCCACTGTGTCTTCTACCTGGTTGAGGTAATAGTAGGTCTCAGCCCCTTGTAGGTAGAAGGTCTGCTTCTGCTGCGAAGGAAGACCTGCCAGCATCTCGTAGAAGATGTGATAGTTCCTCTCATCTTTGGCCTGAGGCAGAAACACGCCTTAAAGCCAACTTCAACTCCAATTCAGCATAAAAAAAACTTATATACTTCTATATATACAGTTTATAAATACATATATAAGCACATGTTATGTTGTGTTTCTGCACCTGGAAGACAATACGAGACTTTTCCAACAGATACTGAGAGGTTATGGCACCGCTGATCACACCACTGTATAGAGCAGTAGATAAGAGACACAAAAACAATTAATTTAAAGATGTGTTTGAGTGAGATGAGAACACACACCACAGCGTTTGTTTTTGTGTACTCATTTCATACTCACTCCTCCAGAAAGACCTCTATGTATTTCCCAAAGCGACTGGAATTATCGTTCCGCACAGTTTTGGCATTTCCAAAAGATTCCAGCAGAGGAGCTGCCTCGAGTATCTACCAAGTATTCAACACATACAGTGAATAAACATTCATTATGTGGGTGTAACACAACTGCTGTTTACTTTTTAGAAGAATCACTTAAAGGTGCCATATGTAAGAATGTGGCCAAAAACGCTTACTACATTCAAATTCAAAATACACTTTTAGGTTTCGTTTTCTGACGTAACTGGCAACCCGTGGTGGCTCGGCAGCTGAGACTCCATTGACTGCAATGATTGTGGTGGCGCCACATGCAAAAACATGATTTCAAAATTCAAATTCAAAATTTGCAGTCTGCAAAATATATTTTTTTAATGCAAATATTTTGTCTGTACTGTTGTTGTTGGTGAGTTCAGTTTGTTATATGAACATTATTCCGGAGTCTCTGTGACATATTACGAGGATTTTATGGTCAGTTGATTTAGATTTATTACATAATGCACCTTTAAAGCTATAGTTTTTTTTCTGTATGGAAACACAATCACAACAAAGAATGACGATGAAGAGCTGATTGACAGATTTTGAAAATCAATGAGACTTTAGAATTCAAACACAACACTGTTAAAAATGTAAAACAAAAATCATGCAGCAAACCCCCACTACCTCAATCTGCATCCAGGTAAAGTCATTGAAGAAACAATCAAACACATAAAGAGGTTTAGACGATGAGGTGTGAGTGTGTGCATGCAGGTGTGTGTGTGTGTGTGTGTGTGTGTGTGCATACCTGTTGCGCCACATTATATTTGTGATGTAGGGCTGCTAGGTAGCGAAGGACTAGTTTGGTGGCCTCGGTTTTCCCCGAACCGCTCTCCCCACTGAAACACATTAACACACACTCTCTTATCACAGATGAAATCAATAAATATGAGCGTAATTTATACAGTATATATACTGTGAAATTAACTCATCAAGAACTTAATCTGCTGGACATATCAGGCTAAACACACACACACACACACACACACACACACACACACACACACACACACACACACACACACACACACACGCACACACACTTCTGCCCTCTGGCCAAGGTTACATAATGATGGAACTTAGTGTTAAGTTGTTGGCGACATAAGATATGTGTGTCTGCATGTGTGTGTGTGTGTGTGTGTGTGTGTGTGTGTGTGTGTGTGTGTGTGTGTGTGTGTGTGTGTTTGATACTTGCACCTTCACCACATTCCAGCATAAGGTTTCAAAGTATTGGCTGGTTAGCTAAAAACTGGGCCATTAACGGTCACTGTACACCAGACCTCGGTTACCCCATAACGCTCAGTGACGCATACACACACACACACAGACTCTCGGTCTGCACAAATGCACACACACAAGTCTGAAACACAATCTGTTCCTGGCCTAGACCTGACTGGGCTTTCCTTACAAGTGTCTCCTTCTGAGTACGGCTAGAGTGATCCAGGTGGACACGTGTAGATGTATTTGTGTAATACGTACGATTGTTTCTCTGGTATGTGTTCACGTGTACAGCCTAGATTAAAATACACTAAATCTATAAATCTAAATGTGAAAATTTGATCTTTGCGATGACCTTTGACACAGGTGTGAGCGACAGTCGGAACAGACGTGACACAAGACGTGGTCTGAAGTTTGCTGGCCAGCAAACCACAAACAGACTCTCATGAATTTACAAACACTAATCCATCTAGAGATGGACACCTGATAGTCAGAGACATATTGTTTTTTACACCAGAGTAAAAGGAGAAGTTTTCCCAGTCTCATTAATTACATCTATAAACAGATAGCACAGTGAAAATCTTCCAAACCATATTCCTACTTATTTTACATAATAGCAAATACAAAATAAGACATTCCCTAAAAGGCAACTAAGCACCTTTAATGTAACATTTCCAAAACTCCAACTTTAGTTCACTTTGGACCGCGAGTAATTACAAAAACACTTGAGAACATTGCCTCCATAGCCTTGTTTTCTTTCACTTTACTGAAACATGGACTATAGGAATCAATAAGTATTTTATTGATACTCAGTTTACCCAACAAAAGTACTTTTGTTAAGTTGTTAGAAATGGCATAGGAGAAAAAATGAAGAGAGAAAATAAATTAAGCCTCTTACCTGATTATTATGACTTGGTTGTGTTTGGCATCCATCATTTTGGAATAAGCAGCATTTGCTATGGCAAACAAATGCCTGAAGAAAAGACAGACATAGTAGTTGGAACAAGTTATCATTTATTCTTCGAGATCACAACACTGAACTCAAACTCTATGTGTAAAAATATTCAAGTATTATTTTCTTTCTATCCTCATCCACCAACCATGCTTATTCGTAAAACTTTACAGATTGAGAGTGAATATGACTTACGGAGGATTCTCTCCCAGAGCATGACCCTTGTAAAGCAGCACCATGTCTGTCCCATAGATATTGTACATCTTATAGGGGTTTACGGACACCAGAATACTACCTATGTATGTCTGAACAACAACAACAAATAAATAAATAAATAAACAGATTCATTTTAAAATAAAAACATCGCGCGCACACACAAACTCAATTATCTGATCTCAGTTTCGATATATATGGGTGTTTCATACTTACGTAAATGATTTCTCTCTCAAACCTTTGCTTCATGTTCAGCAGAACACTCCCTTCATGCATCTCCCTGGGCAAAAGCAATAAAGCAGAATTATGAGAAGATGTGACAGAATGCAGTCAATCATGACACCAAGCCTGACCATTTTTGCATGTTTAAGCCGCAGTGAATTCTAAATTCAGCCTTTGCCCAATACACATCATGTTTTTAGAGCTTTAAACCCACTTGTTGGTCTGTAAAACTGTGTAATACATTACATTTAGTTTTTTCTCTGAAATACTGATGTTTTTTTTTAAACTGTTTACTGTGCGTCTGTCTCTGACAAACACAACTCATTTCACCTTTGTCCTTCTCTTTTTTACTCACTCTAGCTGCGTCATATCTTCCACTCCATCATCCTCTCTTAGCTCCCGGTGACTCATGGTGGACAAGCTCCTGATTGAGTATATCTAAAACACAAACATATTCTACCAAATTAGGCCACGATACATGTAAATACAATACCACAACATGTTAATTTGTGCAGTATATGCACATTCATTCACATAGAAATGATGGTTTTGTTTTTAAATTTAGTTTATGGTTGACGGTTTGCCCACTCCAACAACAGACAAACATTCATATATTTGTATGTATTTTGCTCTTTCAAAAAACAGAATAAACTGTGGAAAATTTTACATTTCATCCTAATATTACACTAACAGCAAGAGTAATACCTAAAGTTGACAGTAATCTAACCAACTTTTAGGTCATTAATACTTGTACCTTGTCAAACCAGTGCCCTTGCGGTTCCCCCTCCCTGCTGAGATTCCATCCCACTGGTACAAGGCCCATGTGTCCATGTCCCATCCCAATGTGGGGCTCCAGTAGTTCCCCGTCTCTATACATGGACCACTTATTGAGGTTCTGCACTGTCCCATGCGGTAGAATTGTCTCTGCACCCCATACGTCCACATCCTGCTGCAAGCCATCAACTCCAGATCCCTGTGCCCAATGCTGTTCAAGGCCAGATCCCTTTACCTGGGGTGACACTACTGCATATGAGGGGAGTTGGAAAGAAGCTTGTCTGATGTTACGGTTCAGTAGGGCACCTGAGAGGTCAAGTGAACGTGGTTCTGGAGTCCTCGGGGCACCAAGTCGTGTCATAATATTACCATCAGGGAGACGGTAATTTGCCCCACGAAGGTTTGGGTTCTTTGATAAAGCATTAGACAGGTCAAGTGTCCGGGGTGATGAAGCAGGCTGAGAACGGGTCATTAGAGTTCCATCTGGCAAACGGAAGTTGGCAGATCGTAGGTTCTTATTGAGAAGAGCATTGGAAAGACCAAGATTCCGTGGGTCAGAGGTTTCAGCGGAACCAGGATGCCTCAAAAGTGATGCACTTGGGAGATTGTAGGAGGCACTTCTGAGGTTGGTGTTCATCAAGGCAGCAGAAAGACCAGGACCAGAGGTAGAAGTTTGTGGTTGGTTCCTTGAAAAGAGGGACGATCCTTCTGGGAGCTGGAATTTTGCCTTGCGCAAATTTACATTCATCAGGGCACCTGATAGCCCTGGCGATGTTGCTGCACTCTCCTCTTTTTGACGTGTCATAAATGAACCATGTGGCAATTGGTAAGAAGTATTGCGAACATTAGAATTAAGCAGAGCTGAAGACAGCATAGGAGAGGAAGAGCCGACAGGCTCAGATGCTGGTTCATTTCTTGTAACCAGTGTTCCATCTGGCAGTCTATATGTGGCTTTACGTACATTGGAGTTCAAAAGTGCAGAGGAAAGCATGGGTGAGGAGAGTGGTGTTGGACCAGGCTCAACAGGTTCAGTCCTGGTTACGAGTGTTCCATTGGGAAGTCGATAGGTGGCCTGACGAAGACTTGGGTTCAGTAGAGCACTAGAGAGCATCATAGATGAGGAGAGTGGTGTCGGACCTGTTGAAGGCTCAACAGGTTCAGTCCTGGTTACCAATGTTCCATTAGGAAGTCGATAGGTGGCCTGACGAAGGCTTGGGTTCTGTAGAGCACTAGAGAGCATCATGGGTGACAACCTCCCACCACCAATAACAGCTCCTCCACCATCAGGGGTAACAGGAGAGCTAACAGGGCCCCGAGGCATTGTTAAAGTGCCACTGGGAAGCCGGAACATGGAGCCCTGGATTTGTGAGGTCCGGAGTCCACTAGAAAAGAGTGGGGATGTACCTCTGATATGTTCTTGTTGGGGTGTGTTAGGAGGAGGAGGTGAGGGGGAGGTCATAGGGAAGAGGTGTCGCTGAAGGGGTGATACAAATGATGCATTACGTAGCTGGGAGGTTAGCATATTAGAGGACAACTGAGGGGAGGAATGTATGAAGGAGGTATGAGGGGCTTCAGCCTGAAGGGAAGAGAAAACTGTTGTGTTGATATTGGCATTGCGTAGTAGGGGAGATGAATAGGAGGCATTGCGCAGGTGAGAGTTCTGCATTAAAGCATTGGATAAACCAATAGTGGCATGTAGGCTTTCCTCCTGGTTCCTCCATATTTCACCTGATAATCCTCCTTCTCCACCAGGTATGGGTGAAACGCTTCTCTGAAAAGGTTCTGCGTTGCTGTGATTTGGAAGATAAGGGTTCTGGAGCGTGTGTCCTACATGAGGTGAGGAGTATGGTGGTTGGTGGAGGTTTTGAGGGTGGATTTCATGCTGTATTTGGGGGGAGATTGGTCTTTGTAAATGAGAGGGGTAAGCTGTGGTGGAGTAAGGAATGGAGGAAGGGAGAGGAGAGGGTTGGAATGGTGCATTTATAATCTGAGGATTTGGTAAAGCATTGGCAAGCATCGGGGTGGGACCAGGGTCCACCACATGGTAGTTATATTGTGCAATGCTCTGAGATGGTTGGAGTGGGCCACCATGGAGACTGGGATGACGTCCTGGGGGTTGAAAAGATGTTGGCCCTGGACTCATAGCTCTGTGTGGTAAGGGGGAAGGTGGGTGAGATAGATGGTGCATGGGAGAGGCTGAGCGGGAAGGCAGAGCAGATGCACGATGCAATAGTGGAGATGGAGGTCTGCTCTGCAGCCTACGCACTGATGGCTGGGGAGAAGAAGGGCCATTATGTTTCAAAGATGGCTGTGGAGAGACAGGAGGTACTAGAGGAGGGCCTCTGAAAGACTGCCTTGATTGAATAGATTGATTTCTGGACATACGGACGAGTGGCTGCCCCCTACCCACGGGTCTGTGGAATCCTCCTGGAGGATTACTTATTTGTCTTGAATCCCTTAAGCCAGTGGGCCTCGACCCTGCCCTGGATAGCATGGGAGTGCCAGCAATGCCTCCTATGTGCCCCGATGGAGAGGCTGGGACATTATGAATAGATGATCTGAAGGGGGCTACATGTTGAGTGACAGGGGGTCCTCGTCTACTACGTCTCTGTGAGTAGGGGTTGGCTGGGGAGGGTTTCACAGCCCCCATGGGCACATGACTCCGACCTCCTGCGCCTCCTCTAAGCCGACGAGTAGAGGACCGGGTGGGTAAGTTGTGACTGGTGATTCGTGATGGGGAAGGAGAAGCCGGGCGCTGAGGAGAGGTGGGGCGAAATGCTTGGGGGGGAGAGTGAGATCTCTCTGGTAGGGGTGGGCTCCTCCTTTGTGAGTATTGTTGGGAAGAGGAGGGGGAACGCCTCAGTTTTGATGTTTGTTTTCTACCTTTGAACAATTGTGGTCTGGGAGATGGCAGAGGCACTGCATCTGGAGGTGGTTGAGCTCTGAAAGACAGTCTCGGCGAAGGTGGAGGGCTTGCTCTACGTCTCATTGATCCCCTGGGTGAAGCTAGGGGGCTATAATGTGGAGACGGACGTCTGACATTTGAGGGCTGCCTGCGCAACCCAGTTCCCTCTATTCCTCCTGCCAGGGATGACTTAGCCCTAACTGACATTCCTGCCCTGCGTGGTGGTGGAGAGACAGGTGGACTGGGTAGTTGTCGTCTGTCAAGTCGAGGAGATGACCTTGGACCTGCCATTGAAGCCTGGTGAGAAAGCCCCTTCCTATGTAAACGAGGAGAGAGATGAAGGTCAGGCTGGATGCCTGATTGAAAGGCCATGTGTTGTTGTTGTTGTCTTGAGAAGCGGGGTGAGGGAGGTGCAATTGACCTCAATGATCCTGGCCTCATTGACAGCTGTGGTGATGGTAGAGGACTCATTCTTCGCATCGGCATTGGTGAGGCCATTGGTGAATGCAGTGGTGAATGCATCAGAGGGGGCATCATTGGCTGTCTTTGTGTGACCAGTGGTGACATTTGCCCCATCTGGAACACTTGTGTATCTTGAGGAAGGAATGATTCATACACTTGGGAAGCCATTTGTGGTGGAAGGGGAGATGGGGACAAGTGACTGGGTGAAACAGAAAAAGGTGGATGAGTATGCTGATGGAGGGAGAAATGCTCCGGTTGAGAAATCATTGCTGTAGCAAAGGGGACTTGTGTGGGAAAAGTAGGAGTTTGTTGTTGGGTCATGGCTGTGGGAAAATGTGGCTGCATAGGCGGGTGTGAGTAGATGGGCTGCTCATGTTGTATATCTGACATCATTTCCAGATTGTTGAGGGCAAGAACTGGACTAGGAGGGAATAATATTGGGGAGGTCAAATGGGAATTTGGAGGAGGAGGTGGCAGGGTTTCTACCTCTAGTCTTTCTTTTCCATAAAGGCTAACCTGAGGCCTGGGTACCCTGAACTGTTCTGTAGAAAATAGTTCAGCTTGAGGATAAAGCAGCTGCTCCTGACCATATAGCTGCCCTAACTCATTTGGATCAGGCCCAGCATCCATATAAAGAGATTGCTGATAGGGGTTGTAAACAGCAGCAGGGTCTGTATATCCAAGCAATGGCTCATGATACAGGCCTGAATCATAACCATTATTCATCATACCATATGGCTCTGACATCCCATAGTTATAACCCATGTCATGGCCATAATAATCTCCATGCAGCCCAGTTCCATATGGGTCATCGAAATAATCAATGCCATCATCATAATAACCGTATGGCTCCATTGTATACAACATTCCATCTTCACCATAGTAATAGTCCATTCCACCATCATCATAGTAATCTTCATACTCATCATCATAATAGCCATAAGGGTTAGTGTAGTAAGCCATGCCATCATCATAATAAAACTCATCCTCATCATCATAATAAAAGTTACCCTCCTCATCATAGTAACCATATTCATCTTCCCACTCTTCATCATCATAATAATCCATTTCATCCTCATAAGCTCCATATGAGTCATAGGTCATGGGTTGTCTTGGGTTCCCTCTTGGTCTCGACCTGTCCTGGTAATACTCGTCATATCCATACTCATCATCATAATACTCAAATCCCTCATTGTGATAATTTGTCTGTCTCCCTCTACCGTCCCTGTTGGCAAAAGACAGATGCTTATTCCTCTTTCCTCTTGCTCGACCACCCAGACGACCTTGACCCTTAGCAGTCAGAAACCTCCCCGTCAACCAGTTTGTTGCTGCAGCAATCCTTCCCAACATCCAGCTTTTAGCTTTCAACCTTGATTCTGTTTTCTTTTTCCCAAACATACCTTTGAACTTCCCTCCCAACCCCTTGGCCTCTGTTGCCATTTTCCCCTTTCCTCCCAAACTGGATAGATCTAGTGTCTTTTTAGATGTGGTATCTTTTTTATCTTTTTTATTAAAAAGGTTGAAGCCAGACAGAGCTGGCTTTTTGTTGGGTGACTTAGCTCCAAAACCAGCGAAAAGCTTACTGGCACCTAGAAGGGGTTTACCACCAGCGGCGGGCTTCTTTTTCTTTGAGAGACGTAGGAAGAGACGGGAGGTGCTTTTAAGGTTTCTTTTTGGTTTTGCTTTCGGTGGTTGTTTAGAGGGCAAGCTGAACGGAGAGGATTTTCCTGTGAGGCCAGAGAGGGCTTTGGAGGCTCCTTTGATGTTAACATTGCTCATCTTCTTTAGGTTTATTGCCCCCATCCCTTGCTTCATCTGTGGCTTCCCCTTCGTTTCTGTGCTCTCCTCGTCCGATGATTCTGCCTGTTTACGAGCAGGCTTCATCGCCATGGCTTTGGATGCACCTTTTAAAGCTGCTTTTCCTTTACCTTTATCTGACTTTGTGGGCTTTTTGGCTACCGAGTCATCCTCGCTGTCAGACTCTTCACTCTTTACTTCCTCTTCCTCTTCCTCTTCCTCTGACCCCTCCTCTGACTCACTGACAGGTTTCTTACTCTTTCCCTTCTTGCCATCATCCTTTCCTTTACCCTTAGCCGGTGGCGCCTCATTTTTCTTCCCCCCTTTCTTGTCATCTTTCCCTCCCTTCTTCGGCTCCTCTGACTTGCCTTTCTTGGCAGCAGATTTTGAGTCACCTTTTTTTGGTGCCATGGTGTGTCTTCATTCAAAACATAAAAAAAAGGCAGGAAAAGTTCCCTAAATTGTGCAAAAGCAAGGCAGTATCATTGTCAGTGTTGATATGAATCCAGGTATAACATCCTCTTATTTCCTTTTTCCATTTGAAGCATCTTCTGGCACCAAAGTGACACACTCCAGGGAACATAAACTCACACTCTGTCACAAGGCAGTTGCTCTAAAAGTCACACTGTGTCACAGACAAAACCACAGTCCTTCAAAACACGATCTCGTAAAGCAGTTGGAATCTCAGCCATCTGTGCTCGCTCACATTACAGTACGTCTTCAATCCTTAAATGAGCTGTTGTCACCGTGTGTAAAAAGAGATGGGAACCTGTATAGGACTATTCAATTTTTAAAAAGCAGGTGCTGAGTGAATTTAAAATGTTACACATCAAAAACGTCATCTTACAAATTGCAGCATCTCTCAATTGTGTTGCTTCCGTCATAGCAAAAACACATTCCTGGTGTTGATCCTCTTCAAAGGTTTGTAGTTCACTTCCCAGATTCACACAGTGGATAAAAGAACGTGCTATCCCTGTGACAGCATCCGTGTAGTCCTTTGTGTGTCTCCCATTGTTAGTGCATTCTGTGAGTCCGGCAGTAAATCCTCATCTTGGCCGCTGAGCCAACTTTGGCAGGATGTTCCCCCAGCAAGGAGAGCCGCTGTGCATGCAACAGTTGGGAGTCTTGGCCTTCAGGGGTGTCCTCTTCTTTGTCTGAGAGTGAGCGTGTATGTGTGTGTCACATCTGTGGTTGTATCCTCCCATATTCACGTCAGCTTGCCTTTGTGACCTCCTGCAACCTTCTCCATCTCTCTCTGGTTACTGCAACTTCATCCATTGCCGTGCTCGCCTCAACTCCTGGGCCTCAACATATCCTCGGCGCATGCGTGTAAACATACGAGCATATGTAGTGTAGGGCCTGTGTGTACATATCAGAGTGAGCACATCTCCTGTTATAAATGCAAATAGCAAGAAAATGGACCAGCTATACTGCATTGGAGTAACTCTATCTGCAGACTCGCTCCTGCATGAATAATGCAGTTTGCCTGAGCTGTTGCTAAACTGTGTCTGAGAGGTGAAGCCACACAGAGCCAAACGCACATACACACCTGCAGCAGCAGCAGCAGCAGCAGCATGGACCACAGCTGAGAGTGATGTGTGCTAAAATTCTTATGAAACAATCATCCCACAACATTTGATGTAGAAGGATGCAGTTTTGTAGTCTTACTCACGAGAAGACAGGAAGGTGAGTAACTTAACTGAGGTATTCAACTAATTTGAATTTTCTTGTCCACCATAATCAGAAAACACCAGTAAAAATGTACATATCAAATAAGGGTGAACACTTGGAAAAGGGTTTGCATCATTTTCTGCTCAGTCTTTGCTCAAATGCTCAGTTTGTTGCAACATTATATACAGAATTCTATCCAGGCATTACTATGCTTCAAGATATCATTATGAATAACTGTTGTGCATTAAATACAATGATCCCCACTGGAATTACCTTTTAATTTACTTAAACCTTGTCATTGTGGCCTCGTCGTCACTGTGGCCGATTGGTATATTTTGCTTGACACACACATCGACGCCCCACCTATAAAAGTGCAAGTTGCAACATGTATTTATGGGTGTGAGGCATTACATGCGACGGTATTACATAAATGATGATTCTGGTGTTAGCTCATTGATGATGGCTGGATGTTAATTCTTTGATGATGGGCTGATATTCCAGGAGGTCATCTCAGTGGCAGATGTGAATGTTTAATGACGGTCCTGTGTTCTGCCTACGCAGCATGGATAAAACATTCATCGCAGGTCGCTCTAAATATATCACAAAGGGTTAACCCCATCCTGGCCTTCTCCCAACCGATATATTATACATATGGGGTAGTGTCAGGGGTTGGTAGCCAGACACCACATAGCAGAGAGATGATGGAGGCTAATGGCACAATTAAAAAAGCTAAGCTGAGCATTATCTGAAGGAAAGATCAACACTGTAATATTTCAAAATATAGTGTGTAACTAAATATATATAACTGCCTATGTAGTTCAAACCTTTGTCAAATGAGACACAATCTTGTATCACTCACAACCATTGGAGGCTAACACATTTATGTCAAGACAGACGGAGGCAACAGCAAAGTTATGCTAGCACATAGCCAGATAGCTGCAAAAAGCCCACAAAATGTTTCATAAGTGAATTCTACTGCTCAAGACCTTAGTTTGATGGAATAAAAGCCTCTTGCCGCACCAACCCTTGTGCTGCTGCTGTATACACACAAGTACTCCCTCGGTCAAGTCTGATAGTATTGTTTGACAGAGCCCATTTCCAGGTGAAGTATGCAGCATACAAATAATGCCATATTATTTCTGTTCATGAAAATAAAGCAGAGGCAGAAAAATAACAACAAAAAACGAATTCACCAAAAGTTACACACTGCACCTTTAAAACGGGCCATCGAGTTTTCATTCTACTTAACAGATGTCAGAGGACCAAGAGGCTTGACGTGAAGTATCCGAGGAGAAACGTCTATCGCATATGACCAGAGGCAGTGACCGTGACGTCTTGTAACTGCAAATTAAATGAGATGAAGCTATGAAAGGAAAGGAAAGGAAAGTTCAAAAGTGATCACATAAGCGTGATAAGCGTGTTGTGTATCTGATGTCTGGATGATGTGGTCTGTTGACTGAATGAAATGGTATAGGATATGGATGAGGTGGAGGCAGAAGAGAGGGAGCTGAGCAAAGGGAAAGGAGGGAAAAGGAAAGGTAGAAGTAACTTTGTTGAGGTATTTTCGATCTTTCATTGGAACCAGATCAAAAAGTTGTGCCCTCAATTAAGTAGGTTCTACCTCCTTTCGCACTTGGTGGTGCATCAATGAACTGCTGATGACTGAACTACAGATCAAAACGAAGAGAGTCACTGAAAACAATTCATTAAAAAGGTGTGTGAGAGAAAAATAAACCGTTTCGAGTGGAACGAAAGATGGCGAGAGATGGAACACTGCAGAGAGAGAGAGAGAGTGATACAGGGAGCGAGTGAGTGAGTTTGAGATGAAGGGGAGAGTTTCCTTCCTGTGCGTGCCAATCACTGACAACCCGCTTTCAGCAGACGCACTCAGCGACACAAGGCTAATAAAGGAGATCACCTGAGCAGAGCACAGCCAACAGGCTCATTTAATGATGTCCACACACACACACATATACACACACTCATGCAGGTCAGTCTCACAATATATATATCTTACACTGAATTATCTGCAGACTTTAGGCTTTAAGCTTAAACACACCCACCCATACAAAGGTCTGAAGTGCTCAGACCTCACACAGTGCTGAATAAGTCTATCAGCTTCACACAACTCTATGTTTCAATCTCATGTCACCCATGCTGCACACAGGAAGTGATTCATGCCATATTTTTCATGCCTATTATACTATAATAGATAATAATAATAACGTCATGGGGGTAAAAAAGTAAATATACATCCATCCATCCATTATCTACCGCTTTATCCTCCACCAGAGGGTCGCGGGGGGTGCTGTGCCTATCTCAGCTGACATTGGGCAATAGGCGGGGTACACCCTGGACAGTTCGCCAGTCACACCTATGGTCAATTTAGAGTGACCAATTCACCTATTGTAAATATACATATATAGTCAAAATCGGCCCTGGAAATATTGTGCTAATTTGTTAATATAAAAGTCAGAGGAAGAGCCATTTCAACAGACAGGAGGATGATAATGAGTTTAGACTCCGATTTCATTTAAGCCTTTAAACCCCATTCAGGTCTTAACCTTCGCTGTCAGATTAGCATGCTATTTGACAATGGAGAGATGCTAGAGTACACCACACATACACCACACACACACAGAGACCTGCGACAACAGGCTCAAAGAGCAACACTTGGGTTGAACAGCGGCTATAAATAGACTTAGAAATATAAACATGCTGCTTGATTTGATATTAATGAGTTACAAACTCATTGAAATACTTCAGCCACAGCTTCAACATTGAAAATCAATAAATAATTCGATCAAACTGATGATATTTGGGTGAGATATATATTTGTTCACAGTCGTTCAGCCCTACACAATAGCAGGTTTTATGAATGCATTGATTTCTGTTGGCTGTTTACTTTTGCCTCTCATTACTCTCATTAAGAAGGTCATTAAAAATCACCTCAGCTAAACCACGCAGATCAAACAGTGCAGATTTTTGGCCTGATGTCAAAATTTCTTAAATCAAACAAATCAAACAGTGGTGTGACACGTCCTCTCCTGACTATGTACATGGACATTTATAAATAAATGAAGCCCCTGGCTTGTGAAAAGCTTACCTCGTCTCTTCTTTTGAGTGACAGTTCGACTGATATTCCACAAATACCAAAGTGTCAGAAGGCAAACTCTCACATCACTGACTTGTGTTGGGCTGCACTGACTCCTGCTGCTCAACTGGACCCTGTGCTGATGTTTTATAGCTCAATCACACACACAAACAAACACACACACATACAAAACACATAATTCCTTTCAGTTCCCTTGACAGTGACATGAACCAGCTGGACACACAATGGGCCTCAAGTGATAAACACAGAGTGTGTGTTTCTTCAGTGAAGCCTCAGTGATTACCTGTGCATCTACAGTACACATTCTCAACAGTGAGCGGACACTCGACAGAGGCCGAGCACATACAGTACTAGACTCCGTTTAACATCAGCCGTGCACTGATTAGGTTTCTGAGTCAACATGCGGCATATGTACATGTCGTTTACCATGGCCCGCTTTGAATGAGTGGCCGAGTAAACGAATGGGCAGAGCCATTGTGCATTAAGGGCTGAATTACACACACACACACACACAGTGATGTACGCTATCATCGTCCCACACTGCTGTCCAAATGACAAAGTCCACAATGATTTATAATGAGACTGCTGCAATGACAAAAGGCTGAGTGTGTGTGCTTGGAGAGCCTTATCAGAGCTCACATGCACACCTGCCACAAAAAGCTTTCTCTCTTTATGTCTCACGAACGCACGCACGCACGCACGCACGCACGAACGCACGCACGCACGCACGCACACACGCACACACGCACACACACGCACACACACACACACCATTTCCTCAGAAATGAGATTCTGCCTCATTAGGACCAGGATAAGTGTTATACCAGAAAAGGTCCTTACCAGGTGACAAATACAAGCATGCACACGCACACACACACACACAGACACACACACACACACACACACACACATATACATTTGGCCTATATAAATAAAACTGATTCTGACTTTTTGATTCTAGATGTAATTTCATATTTAGATCTAGCTTTAGAATTCTCATTCACATAATATGCAAATAAGTTACTAATTTGATCACTAAATTAGACCTATGTCCAAACTAATGAATATCTAAATGAGTATAAGTATAGCATATATTATGCTTGACAAATGCTGTATATTACTCATAACAAAAAAAAGGAATAAAAAATTTAAAATATCTGAGCTTCAAAAACCAAGATTATATTCTTCATTGGAAATAACCTATAAAAAAATATGAATGTATTTGGTTTGATCGGTCATATGAATTTAACATAACAATAAACATTTAACATTTAGTTACCCAATAATAATAGGCATAGAAATACAACTGTGACCAAATGTAAAGAACCTTCGATAGAGATTTAACATTTTGTTTTATGTATTAAAATTCAACTCAAAATGGGATGTTTTGTTGATTTTAAGATAATGTAATTAAGTATAATTTAACAATTTAAACAGATCAACAGCAATGTGAGTGGAGCTGTTATTCTAGTTATTAATTAAGACCTATAAATATCAGTTTCCAGTGATTTTAAAATATTTAATTCCACTAACATCTGACTGCCTCCGATGTACTTATAATCCCAGTTTTCAGTTTGTGTTTTTGAACACAAACACTTTTTTGAGTTTGAGGCAAATTAACAATTGCAATTATACTAAATGTCTTAACATGGTGGTTCTCTTTCTGGCAACACAACATGTCTCAATAAAAAGTTGTCCTTGTGTGGGATACTATGAATGAGTGTGTTCCATGTGAGTGTTTGGGGCTAATTTACGTGCAAGACGATAACAGAAAACAACCTGACCACTTGTTTTCCTCTGTAATAGAGATTACGTTAACACAAAGGCAAATGCACTGCATTGTTGACCCACACACACAAAACAAGACTATTATGTTCATCAAATCACTGTTTGCACAAGATTCTGCAAGTACTTAAAGCTTTGTATGTTTTCATAGCACTATACTTGTTTCATTTTCTAAAATCTCAACGAGACTTTTTTTTCTTATTTAATAAAGGTTTAATTAAAAAACAACAAATACTTCATCACTGTTAAAAAAAGACAAAATTAACCTGCATGTAAACTTCTCTCAGAAGCAACTACCTGTAATGAGCAGCTTGAAGCAGAAGAGGGCAGAAGAGACCAAGTAATCAGGCCTCCTCATATAGAGCCAACTCACACATTGATAAATATAGTTTATGACTGCTGTCACAGTGTATATTCAGCCAGAAAGTATGTGAGAGTATAAACATAAATGATTGTAATATGGTGATATTCTACTCTCCTGGTCCTGAACAGGCATTTATAACTGTTTATAACTTCACTAAAGAACAGCGGCTGATAATTGTTAATATTTTTTTGTTCTTAGAAAATATCTATTTATTTTGAATTAATTATATGTGTTTTAATGAATTGTGCACTTCAGTATTAGAAGGAAGGTAGGAAAAACACAAGTGTAAATAATCTAATGGCCGAGTTCCCTTCAGCTGTATCAGTTTCAGGATGCAGGCTGGGTCACTGTCACACTGTCCTGACTCGTAAGAACTGAACAGAGCCATTGTTAATGTTATCAGTAACACCGGTGCTTTTCCTGCTAAAGAACGTCAAAATGACTTGAGTGAAAAAGGCCAGTCCTGGTTTCTTCTAAAAATAAAATTGACAAAACTAATTATAGCTTTGGTAACAAACTGAAATCACCTGAAATTCAGCTGCTTTTTGTGCTGTACAGTAAGAGGCCCATGATGTGAAATTAGACAACACACAACAATTGTTGCGACATTGACACAATAAATAGATTTTCTTTTTCTTAAAGGGCCACTGAAATAAATGAATAAAACTGACAAAAAGTCACTTCCTTCAAAGAAAACAAGAGCCCCACACTGCTCTTTACTGTGTTTCTCACGTTTTACGAGTAAAAGATCAGAAAAAAATCAAAAGAATAAATTAAAAAACTGGTCAAATTTTATCCAACTAATTATACATCAATGACAAACAATTCTGTTAGATTTACAGGGCCAGCCCAAGCCTTTATGGGGCCCTAAGCTGAACCTGATTGGGGGGGGGGGGGGGGAGTAGCCAGTGTTTGACTATTCTTGATACAAATGTAACACTATGAATTGCATTAATTATAGTTGTGTTATTGACACTAAACCAGTGTCACTTTTGTTTTCTTTGGCCTAGCATTAATTTACACTTTTGTTTTCCAAGTGAAGCACTAACTGTGGGGATCCCGAACTTAAATTAAACACTTAAAACAGTTTAATGACTTTGGCTTTTAAAACAGATGTGCAAATGTGCACTAAATGAGCAAATCTTCAACTACAACACAAAATCAAATAGCTTTTTTTTCAACACGATTTAGATATCTAAAGATGTTGAAATATGTTAAAATATTTGTTTTTCATCTCTACACACTTAGTTCTCTGATGCGTTATGCAGATTTAGTTGATTAGAATCAGATTAAAGCTTCAACATTACACTGAATCTGTTTAGTTGAACGCACCGTGATGCTAACTCTTTTTATGCTACTTTTAAACTCATAAAAGCTAAATGCAACCAGCTGCCGCTGAATTACCACTAATGTTGAAATGTCAAATTTTACTAAAGTACTTTGTTTTTGTCTTTAAAGTATTGTAGTATTTAAAAGTATTGTAGTATTTTGCCATTGTAGCATCATGACACACCTGACTACATGAAAACTAGCTAACTTTGGCTAACTCCGGTTTATTTACAGAAGTATTTAACATGCACTGTGCGTGTCAAATCAACCAATCAATAAATGAACACAACACTTATGGAATAGCTACACAATAAAACACAGAGTTCGTGCTTAGAGGCACTACAAACACTCACACACACACACTCACAGTTAGCCATGCCATATGGAGCCAAGCAGCATCAAGTGTCATGCCTGCCTGCTCCACACAATACACACCCAGTGGACCGTACCTGTGTCCTCTTTTACTCCACGATGTTATCCCTCCATCTTTTCTCTCCTCTTCAGGTTATTCCAAAGCAGAATCTCTCCATCCACGCCTCACACTGGGGAGACATGTTTAAAGCATGTTTTAGGGCCTGCTCTGTCAAACTCTCTCCTTCCCCTCTGTCCCGAAAAAGCCTCACACTCAGCCCCCCTCTCCAAGACCAAAGAGATGCTTGTGAATATTTAATGGTGCTATTGTGCTTGTGTGTGAGCGAGTGAATGGGGAGTACTGGATGGAAGTCCATACCTTCTGAAAGTAAAACGGTCAGTCTGCCTGTCTTGGAACACTGGGGGGGGTCAGTGACAACAGACGAACAGCAGGGCGGCGCCAGCGAGGGAGGCATCATGGTGGAGTCGGAGGCAACGGACCCTCTCCATCAGCAGAGGAGACACTAAGGTCACGTTAAGTGAGCTTTATTTCCATTTACGAAATTTTCAATGCACCATGCAAAAATTAAAAATGGCCGACTCCCTGTTGCACAGATTTTTAAGACCAATTAATCACTGGCCCCCAGGCCTTGAGTTTGACACATGTGCAATATGCTTTTTTGTTTGTCTTGAGTTGTGACATGTTTCCACCAAGTCTTGTGAAAATTGGTGCAACTTAGTTTTGGCTTTGTCGTACCAGGTTTCACCTTTGAGGTGCCATTTTGCACCACTTACCCTTAAAAGGTAAAAAAAGAAAAAGGTTTAAGAATGTAAACACAAGGACTTACTTAGGGTTTTAGGGTCTTTATTTTTCCCAGGTTCTCTCTCTAACTCCACGATACATCTGCATCTTAAAAGGTAAAATGAATCCGATTCTTTTCCACAATCAACTCAAACCAAATTTCTTTCTTTTGCTAATTATCATATACAAAATAAGAATGGTGTTGCTGTGTATCTACTGTACAGTGCTGTTGTTCCCCCCCCCCCTTCTGCTCAGTCTCTTCTCTGTCCAGTCAGAAGCTTGTTTTTACTTCTTCACGATCTGGATGACGTCCTCGTGCTCCATGATGTGTGTTACACCAACCCTCTGTGGGCTGTACTTGGTACTGGTTCCCTGGAAAACCCAACACAAAAACAACTATTGACATCCACAACAGTAACAGTGTGCTTCAGAGGCACTCGAAGGCAAATGCTTGAGGCTTATAGCATTTGTAAATGTTTTTTTATGTTTGTGAATTATTCATCTGACATCAATAAACTATGTCTGTGTTTATTCTTGTGCACACGTCAGAATGAGAAAGTTGATTCAAGTCGTTTATGGAGCAAAGGTGAGTGAGTGAGTGAATTTTCAAAAAGGTCATTGCCTCTGAAAACCTGAACTTACCCAAACGAGAGCATATTTGAACTGACTGGCTAGGGTTCTGTGGATTCGATGGCACTGCAGGGAGAATGAAAAGCCACAATCATTAATTGTTTCATATACAGTACTATTAAAACAAGGTAGGGAGGTGAGAAAAATGCTGTAAATGCTTTCACAAATATAATATTTTTACATTTTCATTTCGTAAATTGATAAAAATAAAGAATAACAATGTATATATTATGTGAAAGCATTCTTACTTAATAGGATTTTTACACCTTTTAAAACAACTTTCCCACAGTTCTGTATGTATGTTTTACATACCACGTGATCTACACTTGCTCCTCTTCTCATAATGATGGCATCATTAAAGTCTGGACGCTCTAATTGGTAAAAACAAAGGACATGGATACATTTTTAAAATCGATATAGCCATGTGGACAGCGCGTGGCACGTGACAGCAGCAACACTGCTCCGCTGCATCCACTGTGAAATGAGCAAATGTGAGTTTACCTCCTCTTTTCTTGGTATAAATGCAAATCAGAGACAGGTATTCCCACAGCGTCTCCAAAAGGTAGTCCAGGTTCAACTTCATTCCACAACTGAAGCACATAAAAGCAAAGAAATGCATGGGGTTTAATGCATTTACATGTGTACTGTAAAATGTAGTAAGACGACAACTATGGGTCAAAGCAAAAATTATTTACACACCTGATGACAACACTGTTAGCTCTGCGAGCCAGGCGATCCACTTCCTCAATGGAGATCTGATCCACCTTATTGTACACCTGACAATCACACGAATAGAGAAAATTAGGATTGAGAAATCTTCAACAAAAACTGAGCGTGGTAACCTCAAACAAAAATGGTGGCTTCTATAGAGTTAAGGAAGGTACAGTACATGGCTTTGATTTAACCTCCTGGTGAGATTTACGTACATAAAGGCAAGGCATGTAAACTCTGTTCCCATTTATGACATCAATGAACTCGTCTGGTGTGCTGTCTTCCCTGAAGAGGACCTCTGCATTAAAGATTTCTGAGGACACGGTTAAAGATATCAAACAGATGCAGCATACAACAAAAATACTTTTCTAAAACACTTTTGATTTCTCCAGTGGTCATGAGGATGGATTTCCAGGCTGAAGTCAGTTGCTTCCATGTCATTCCTACTTCTGAATGTTATTTTACAGTTGAAAATTAACATTCAGAGAAAGTTGTGAATTCCATGTGCTCACACATGTCCCGAGAATTTTATCCCTGGATATGATGTACAAATTCACTGAGAGGGAGATGAACAGTGAACTGTCGTTGGCTGAAGGATACTGTATTCATGAAGGATGAGCTGAACCAGCTTCTCTGAACACATGGTGAGAGGAACCGTGGAGTTGAAGGAGAGGCCGCCACCTTTCTTAGGCTGCAGAGAGGTGGGTAAAGCACATTTACACAAATTAAAAAACTAAGATTTTGATGGCTGTTCTCTTCTATTCACCAAAATTAGAAAATTAAAACAGTACCTTGAAATAAATATTTGGTTTCCTTCTGTTGAGTCTGATGCCCACTGTCTCCAACTCTTTTTCTAGAAGATCTCTGCAAAGATTTAAGAAAAGGCAATATTTGTTATATTAGACTCTTCTAATTAATTTGATTGTACACAAAAACAGAGCCTCTCACACACCTCTGAACATCTCCTTTGGTGGCATCCAGCATCATGATGACAACATCTGCTGTCCTGGCAACAGCAATGACCTGCCGACCTCTACCCTTACCTACAGAAATGTCAAAGGTCAGTGTACTATATTCATCTGGGGAGCTTGGTGTTTCCATTAAGATAGAAAGGAAGCCCCAGCTGCCTAGTTCACTATTTCTGACATGTAGGTAACCTTTGAGAACATCATCATCTCCAGGTTTGGGTGACAATGATCATCATTTTCTGACATTTTACAGATCACACAAGTACTCAATTTATTGAGAAACTAATTTACATATTAATCAATTATGAAAAAAAAAAAGCCCTAGATCAGATGAAAACATAATTTCAAATCTGCAGTTCCTTCACTCAGGTTTTCAAGTGAAATACAACAAATGTACCTTGGGCAGCACCCTCAATAATTCCAGGCAGATCCAGCAGCTGGATGTTGGCCCCTTTGTACTGAAGAGCAACAAGTAAGAAAGAAAGAGTGTAAATGTGACAATATGACGTTAATTATCACAAGTTACAGAGAGAATATGAATGTGTGTTTACCTCTATGACGCCAGGTATGCAAGTGAGGGTAGTAAACTCATAGGAAGCAGCTTCACTGGCTGTTGACGTCATCAAACTAAGGAAGGTGGACTGCAGGACACAACAGAGCAATGCATGTCAGTGTTTGTTTGACAAATTATAAAATTATACAGGCACAGAACCAACACCAATCACCTATCTTGTCAACTTACCTTACCCACAGAGGGGAAACCGATTAGAGCAACACGAGCATCTCCTGATTTCATAACATCGAAGCCCTCTCCTTTGCCCCCCGCTGACTTGGAGGGCTCCAGAAGCTGAGATCTGTACTTGGCTAGTTTGGCTTTGAGTAAACCCAGATGGTACTCAGTAGCTGGGGGGGAGAAAAAGACAAAGAAACTGTCACAATCCCCTTCTCTGCGAAACTTGATGACTTAAAATGACAATTTCACACATTGACGTTTAATGTATAAGACATGGCATCAGTTAGAGGGTTCCTCCTTAAAATGTCTGTAAGTGTTTAAAGATCCTCATTCATCCAGATCATAGAATTTCTGTAGTTAGCTATAGGCAACTGGACATGCTAGAGTTAGCCCTAGCAAGCAGGTGATGGAGTATTATCACAGTGGATACATAATATTGACCACAATTGTAACTAAAATGACTTAAAAATATGTACTGTTTACAACGGGAATGCTAAGTTTTAATTGGCATAGGACTCAGAACAATAAAGAATCGTACTATTAAATTGCAGATGTTACAATTAAGATATCGCGATGTGATTTGGAAAAACTTTATTGCTCAGCCCTTTTAATAACACACACATTCACCGAGCTAATTTGCAACCATGTTTATCGGTTAGCTTTGTGGCTGCGTTCTTTCTTTCTTTCTTTCTCTCTCACCTTTGTTTTTCTGTGTCCGAGAGATTTCTCTCTCTATTTCCGCGATCTTTTCCAAGATCCCCATAGTGGCGGCTCAGGTGATGCTATAGCTGCTCTGTCAATGAGAGAAACATGGAAAACACAAACGTGTCATTCTCCACAGTTGTTAGCTTTGTTAGCCTCGCGGCTAATAGTGCGACTAAACAATTGGCACACCGCAACAGGAGCGGGAATTCAGCACGTAGACACTTACAACAGTGTCCGCTATAAAGTAACTGTGATGTCAAGAGCTTTAGATGTGGTAAAATGGCAGAAACATACACTTTGAATGAGGCTACTCTCTGCGGCATGCACAAGTAACTCACATTACCAACCGGAACTCATTCCGTCCCTGTGTGCACTCCGGGTGAAACAAGGAAGTGACTAAACTGCGGTCCCATTCGTCTTCGTGCTGTCATCGGTCGTTGTGTAACGCGGAGTTTGACTGAGAGTTTGGTGTCATGTTAAATATTGATACGTACAAACATATTTTTTTACACGTAGTGTAGATCGTCGTGTGTGTCAATATCGCAGTTTAGCCGTTAATTATCCTAAGTAGAGACTGAGGATCGAACATGGCTGCGTCCACAGGATCGAGGGCATCACAGGCTGTCAACCCGCCTGGGTTTGAAGCCTTTCCGTTCGCAGTGAGTGGCGGAGCAGCGGACGAAAGCTCCGGTAAAGAGCAGGCGCAGACCGGCGAGGTGAAGAAGAAGAAGCCATGCAGAGCATGTACGGACTTTACATCGTGGATGAAGCTTCAGAAAAAACAGGAGACCGCTGCTACTGCTGCTGCGCAGGTAACACGAGTTCAAGGTGGTTCAAAAGGTTTTTAGTAGGACTGAATTCTACAGCCAAGATGAAGCAAACGATACAACGATTCTGTGATAATCGATATATTGCAAGACAATCCAATCAAGAGATACATCATGATATCTGTCTAACTGAAGACAAAGTTAAAAGTGCAGGGTTTGTCTATGTATTCACAGCATAGAGAACAGGGTGCAGCTAACTAATTTATTGGCAAACATTTGCTCTAATCTATCTTATTGCATTTCATAAGTCGTGTTTAGTATTTATTTATTACACTGATTTAATAGTGATGTTCAACACTCTGTCTGATGGACTGGATCTGACTTGTGTATATATCCCCCTGCAGCCGCAACCGTAAATCAACATGACTTGACTACACTGTGCCTGTCTCTTAGAATCGCTGACTCTGCTGTGTTCGTCTAAATGTCTGTTGTCACCACCCAGGAGGTCCAAGCTGCAGAGTCGGAGCCACTTGAAGAGCCACAGTGTCCGCTGGACCGAGAAGAATTGGGACGCAACACCTGGTCTTTACTGCACACCATGGCAGCGTATTACCCGGACCAACCGTCCTCCACACAACAGCAAGAGATGGGACAGTTCATCAAACTTTTCTCCAAGTTCTACCCCTGCGATGAATGTGCAGAGGATCTCAGAGGAAGGTCAGCCCACACTGACTCTATACAGTCACATATGGGGCCTGCCTGTGCTCATCTGTGTGTGTGCCTTTAAATTAACCAGACTGGATGTAGTTAGAACAAATAACACTTAGGAAAAAGACAGATAAACGACACATAAGTTACAGAAATACTGTAGGAAAAAACATGAGACATGTCGGTCTGTATTTGTAATTACTCAGAAGTCCACAGGGGGCGATAGAGGTCCAGCATTAGAGTTTTGAAGTGTCTTTTCAGCACTGATGTATTTGCACCTTCCATGCAGCCACTAACCCATTTGTTGAGTGACATATTTTCCTCCCCACAGATTAAAAACCAATCAGCCAGACACCAGCAATCGCCACGCTTTCTCTAAGTGGCTCTGTCATCTCCACAATGACGTCAACGTCCGGCTGGGGAAGCCTGAGTTCGACTGCTCTCGCGTGGATGAGAGGTGGAAAGACGGATGGAAAGATGGTTCCTGTGATTGACGGATTGCGGGGGGGAGAGCGCAGAGGACTGAGTCAATAAGTTCTTCCTGTCAGTGCCCGACCTTTGAGAAGGAGGAACGCCACAAAGTGGAGGTGAAGCCTGATGGAAAGGCGAGCGATAAATGTCATACGGTCAATTCTAACTGATCTATACCAATAAAACATGCGGCTACAAAAAACACCATTGGGTGTAGATTCTACATGGAGACTTCTGTGAGCACAACCATACAACTGCATTGGCTGACTGTCAAAATGACTGACTAAAACACAAAATAAAACAAATGTGTGAAAAATATGATACCGTTTTGATTGATCAGACTTCTCACTTGTGTATAAAATGAATAAAAATAATAAATTGTGTGTGTGTGTTACGTAATTTAAAGTGATTGCCTCAGTCATATGTGATACAAGTATCCCATGATGAGGAACTTATGACTAAACGTTTGTTGTGTTTGGCACAGATTCGCCATCATGAGTTTGCTTTCCATGTCGTGTTTTATTAGTTAATGTGTGAGGAAGGATTTTGTGACTATGTTGTGTAAAGTCCTTGTGGCCTTTATAATATCAGACCCATTTTAGTTCAAATATTATTGAACCTTTGTAAAATGTAAATATATGACAGTCATATAGACATTTAGAAGTCGTATAGGGACTTCTAAATGAAATGGGAAGTTCAACAAAATCCATGCTTATTTGACACATTCAGTGTCCTCGGTGTCACTTTTTCTTGGCGTAATGGCGAAGATCTATTGACATCTCTGTTTCAAGCTGTTTTATGTGAGCCAAAAACAATACGAAATTCCAATGTTGGTGGAAACGATGCCTCATTTCTGATGTTGCCAGTAAAACACGCAATACAGAGCATGCAAGCAGCAATGATTTGTTGACATCTGCCCCATTTTCCAAGCGTTTGAACCTGTTATGGTAGAACATGCGCATTGTGTTTGATGATGTCTTTAAAACTGGACGCAAATCCTGTGCACTCTATATTTTGAGCCAAGGCTCCACTAGAAGACAGCCGGTGAAGTCAAGTGAGTCATGAGCAGCGTAAACAGAGGTAGATCCAGAAACCATGTGACTGCCGAGTAGAAGCAGAAGTTGAGGTAATGGATCGTCGAGCCGTAAAACCGCAAATTAGCCTTGAAAGGCTTTACAACGTGTTCACCGCACAGGGAAAACTGTCAGGGTGTTAATTAACCCCCTGTCTTCTTCTGTGGATGTTCACAGATCAGGAAACATCATGTGATTTTTAATAAACGTATCACAAACAGCTCTGGGGCTAAAAACCCTGTTATTGTCTGACATCAGGGATATGTGGGAAATACTGACATCATCAGTATCTTCCTCTCAGTGGAAGCGCTGCAAAGACAAGAGTGCGAGAGTCACTTATTTACATCTTGCACTACATTGCACCTTTGCAGGATAATAATGATTCCACCACGTTGCACTGTGGGAAATGTAGGAGGATCCACTATCTTAGAACTCACAGCTGGGACTAAAATGGTGGATACTGGGGCCCTCTGTTCCTTTGGTTTTATTTCATTATAGGGTTCGAGCACGACTGTGCAAGAACCCTATATATATTGAAACTGTCGGGATTATTATTATTCCGACAAATTCCACTTTTTAGAGGCCTTTCCCATGCCCCAAAACTCACAGATTTTGGCGACCGCATCAATCCCGGTGACAATTTACGTATTTAATTGGTTCAGTGAAAAAGCGTGGAAAATTGGAAGTGGGAGGGGCTAAAGTGGGACGCAAAAAATAGTGCTAGTAGGTCATCTCCTGTCGGGTTTAACGTACATGAACGAAATTTGGAACACACGTTCATTAGGTTGTGCTGTATATAAAAGCTGATGACAAGTGTCCTGTGAATCCTACAGGAAGGCCGCCATTTTGGATTGAACGCGAAAATGGAGGTGTTTTTGGCGAATTTACACCAGTAATACAAAATCTATCTAATACTACAGTTTTTGAGCGATCGCCTTTAATTTTCAACGTGTTTCCTTTGAGACATTCAGTTACATAGAAGACCAAAATGAATCACTGGAAAACAGCTTTAAGGCGCCAATAGATTCATCACCTCAACCAAAGATGTTATGTTTTAGCCTGGTTGTCTGTCTGTCTGTGAGCAGAATAACTCAAAAAGTAAACACCGGATATCGATATGTTGATGATCCGGAGAGGCCTTGGCACAAGTTTGTGCAGAGTGCTTTGTCCAATTGGTGGAAATAAATGAATAAATAAAGCGGTGAAAGCACTCAGAGAGCACAAACCTCCACAAGGTTTGGGCTCCATTTCCCACAGGCCACAGTACCAGTACACTCACATCCACAATAAGTTCTTCCTTGTGCCATGATCCAAACAAACACCACCAAACCGTCTTAGTGGAGGTAATAAACAAATGACGACAGCAACCACGACATCCTTGTTTTTACCGTGACATTCAGCATCTCTTATATGCTGCCTCCTGTCGTTTTAAATTTCCATATCAATCCAGTGGCGCGCGGGCACGATCTCCCCAGCACGCTCGCTCGCTCCAGTCCCTATACCTTCCACTCGCCGCTGTGGCCGCGCGCCTCTGGGTGCGCGCAGGACCCGTCCCTTACAGCAGCGGAGCAGCAGCGCATCCATCCTGCCTGGAGCCGGGAGGAGCGTGGAGCGCACACACACACACACATACACACACACGGAGAGAGAGAGAAGATGGACGGAGTGGGATCGTTCGGAGCGGGCCGGACCGGGTCCACCATTGACCCGATCAGCTTCGCCAAACAGCCGCAGACCATCCTCAGAGTGCTGTCCTGGGTGAGAGCTGCTTTTTACGCGGAGTGAGTGAGTGTGCGTGTGAATTGAAGGGGGGGGGGGGGGGGGGGTCTCTCTGTGTTGTTGCGGCGCGAGACTCGTGACGTGCTCTCACTGCAAATATAGTAGAGCCCAGGAATCATCAGAGATGAATTAATGAACGGTGTGTAAATAGAAGGGCTCCATAAACGACTGTTTAAGGACGTATGTCCACAGATAAACGCAGTGCAGGGTGTAACCTAAACCCAGCCAGGCCTGCGGCTGCTTCTCTGTCTCCACGAGCATCAAAACCGATGTTTAAAAACACTCAAACTGTCCACAGTGTATTCAAATCTTCAAATTCAGTGTTAGGTCTGCGTGGATCTGTGGAAAACAGATGTATGTTCCTCAGTCTGCTCGTTCCCGCTGCTCGTGATTGTTCATTATTGTATTTTTTGTTTGTGTGTTGTCTATATACACACACACACACACACACACGTATGCATGTGTGTAATTGTGTTTTTGAATACACACGCACTCGATTCCGCTGTCATTTAATGATTTGGCTGCTTTTCGTCAAAAAAACGCTCGTCGACCCGACCGTCATCTCGAGCCCAGATTGGTCCGTGGACATCGTTACGCACGCGGTGGCCACGGAGCCGCGTCGTGCCGTGACGTTTGATGTGGCGCGTCACCTCTGTGTGACACGGAGAAAGGTCCTCCTGTGTGTGTGCAGCGTGGGCAGAAATGTCTGACATACTGTACGCGACACCCGAGAAATCAGTGCTTTCTCGAGTTTGTGTGACTGCGTGGTGCACGTGAAGGTGAGGCGCTGGTTTATGACCGGGTCCTGGTGACCGTGGCACCAAAACAACTGTAGTACACACACAGATAGTCTGGTTTCCATGACTTCAGAGGACATTGCGTTAACCTACATTTATTTCCTTACTCTGACCTTAGCCATAATTACTAATGGCCATATCCTGACACTAACCTGCTTTCCGTGTAAAAAAAATCTGGATGTGTAAACCGATTTACGTCCCCACAACCATTAGTAATACCTGGACTACACTCGATATAGTACAAATTAAAGCTGCACTCGGCAGGATCATTAACCCTTTAAGTTACGCACCAAGAAAAAAACTGAATTCTTTTTTATTATTTTATTTACTTATGATAACAATAACGTGAAATTAGACCCTACAGTATTACAGATACAAGCCTCCACCAAACGGTTGAGACGTCTGTTCATAATAAACCTGGTTTGCATAATTCATAAAGTACAACATCAGAACAATTCACATTTAAAGGTGCCATATGTAAGAATGTGGCCAAAAACGGTTACTACATTCAAATTCAAAATACCAAGGTTTTTTAGGTTTCGTTTTTTTTTACGTAACTGGCAACCCGTGGTTGCTCGGCAGCTGAGACTCTACTGACTGCAATGATTGGTAGACGGCGGTAGGTGGCGCCACATGCCAAAACATGATTTCAAAACATAAACATGATTTGCAGTCTGCAAAAAAGTAGGATTTTATGGCCAGTTGCTTTAGATTTATTACATAATGCACCTTTAAGTGTTAGTGAGTTCAGCTTGATGCATTTTTCAATGAGATATAGTGACTTAAAGTGTGGTCGACCAAATGGTTGAGTAGTACCTCAAAGGGTTAAAGACACAACATGTAACATGTCTGTATTAACAGGTTAAATTTTACAGTGTTACAGTAACGCTTAAACAGTAAGTTATATATCTCTAATGTCTTTTGGTGTTAATTTAATCCTAAAATAGTTCATTTTAAAACTATTCCAGAGTGTATTTAACACTTTTAGTGTTACGTGAATACTAAATTTAACACTAGTCAATTGTGGTCCTAATCCTAATCCTATGTAGGTTAATCTTGTGTTAATGTGACTGACTTTGACCCTGCAAATATCCCTGTGAAAATATCTATAAGTAGTGAGTAGTGCACTTAATATTTCTATTAAAGGTAACAGATTAAAGGACAGATTTGTGCTCCTGATCCGAAATTGAAGAAACGCCTATTATTGGTTTTTTTATTATTATTATTTTCATGGATGATGGTCAAACTGAGGGACTTTTCAAAAATCTGAAATTATACTTCATCATATCAATACACAGTACACTGAATCATTATGATATTGCATTATACATTGATATGGGTATTAAAATACTCACAATTTGGGATTGCGGCGTCTCTTATCAGACGAGCTTAGAACATAGAGTGGGAATAATTATGACAGACACGAGCCAAACCATGCTTTTGTATCGTTATCCGTCTAATACTGGCCTGAAAAAAACAGCGGATCAGATCCTGGAAAATATTTGCTTATAAACCATAAACAAATGTGACGAAAATGCCTCAATACGTACAGACAGAGTAGTTGTCCACCACTAACACTGTCGTGTGACCAGGGTGTGCGTGAGCGCTGCAACTAGAATAGAACGCTTTTGTCGTCACTGCATAGAACAACATGATAAATGTGTGCAGCCCTGCTCAGTTCAGATGTCTGCAGTTATGTCTGGTGGTTAATGCATCATCATCATCATCATCATCTTCTGAGGCATTTTATTAACAGCGGAGTTGTTTAAAAAGAGACTGTAACGCACTGATATATGAATCAGCAGAAATTGAAGGTTGTGATATCAGTGTCAGTTTCTAATAATTCCACTTATGGGATACCTGTATGCTGAGGAGGTCCAGTGGTACAGCCAATAGGAGGCCGGCTCTCTTTCTCCATCTCTCTCTGTACTGCCCTGTGATTGGTCAAATACTGCTGCGATAGTTGTGAAGCTGTAAACAGAGCCTGCATGAGGAGCACAGTAGGCTCAAGTGTTGTTCTTTCTCAGATCACGTGACTTATATTATGCTGAAAGGTCGTCATTAAGGAGATTAGTGATCACTAAGATTGCCAAAGAAATCTTACCTACTGTGGGAATACGAATCAGGCAAATTGTGTGGTCCACGCAGTTGCACCTCCACGCCAGAATAAGAGACAGTGACAAGAAAATAGCAAATATTACAAAAAAAAATAGAAGCAATTATTTTTTATATAATAATGAAAAGTAGGCAAAATGAAACAAAATACCTAATTACGAAACAGCACACTATGTACCAGATAAAAATGTGACCAATGTGATAAATAAGAACATGGGTAGCAGTTAAACAGTGTTTAAAATATGTGTAGTTAATGCTGTTAAATGGATATGTTTATTAAAAATAAAACGACACAAAGAAAATGTGATCACGAGGCTCCTGAGTGATTGCACCATAATCAAATGCACAGAGCGCTTTATGACGGGGGCCGTCACGCTCATCACATGATTAATACTGATGTATCAGAGCGTATAAGTCTCTATGTATCTGTTCTAGCTGGTTACAGCTTTTTATATACCACTAAATACACCTTTATATGGTTCAGTCAGCTCAGAGAACAACCAGGAATCAAAGATAAAGAGCATAAATTGGAAATGAATGTTACAAAAAAGCCGACCTCATCTTCTACAGCAGCAGAAATTCAACTACTTTGTTTACTGTGGGGGACAAATTTATCGTCATTTATGAAGAAAATCAAACTATTGAGCAAATGAGGGCAGGAGACGCAAACAGTGAGCCTGGAAGAAGTAGATTACAGACCAGGCTGATCAAGTATGTCAATGTGAAAATAGTTAATAAAAACAAAACTGATCTCCCACATCCAGAAATGTCTCTTTCCCTCTGATGACAAATTAGTTGCGTCATCACGCAGATTAATTAAAAGCAGAAGTTTGGATTTGCCCAGTTTACATACACCCCCACATGTGATTCGTTAAAAATGTGGACCTGACATTATCCCATTGTGTGCACCTCCATCATCATATGACCCAAACCCCCAAGTGTGCATGCTTTTCTGAGTGTGTGTGTGTGTGTGTGTGTGTGTGTATGTGTGTGTGTGTGTGTGTGTGTGTGTGTGTGTGTGTGTGTGTGTGTGTGTGTGTGTGTCACATGGCTCTATTCTGCTGTGGAGCGTTTCAGTGTCAGCTGACCAGTGTTTGTGTGAGTCCAGAACACAGGGAGGAGGAAGAGAGAAAGGCAGAGACTTAACAAGAGACAGATCAAATACAAAGAGGAGTATTGTTGATTTAAATAAAAAAAAATAAAAAATTTACTACTGGTTTGCAAATATACAGCACCAGCTATGGCATCACGTTTTTTTTCCCTCTTTCGGTTCAGCCTCAGGACTGTGGGATTCTTAAAGGGAAGCGAAGCATCCCCGTCTTCAGTCAGTCACAGAGGGAATTAGGTTAATGCTTTTGATCCGAGCGCGATCAAAGAGACGCTCACTGATGCTGCCACATTCCTGTTTCCACTGAGCCTGGAACTATGTTTGTGTCTGAGGTGTTTAAAAAAATGGTGTGAAAAATTAACAGTTAAAGGCGCCATATGTAAGAATGTGGCCAAAAAACGGTTACTACATTCAAATTAAAAAATACAGAGGTCTTTTAGGTTACGTTTTCTGACGTAACTGGCAACCCGTGGTTGCTCTGCAGCTGAGACTCTACTGACTGCAATGATCGGTAGACGGGCGGTAGGTGGCGCCACATGCCAAAAACGTGATTTCAAAACATAAACATGATTTGCAATCTGCAAAATATTTATTTTAATGCAAATATTTTGGCTGTACTGTTGTTGTTGGTGAGTTCAGTTTGTTATATGAACATTATTCCTGAGTCTCTGTGACATATTAGGAGGATTTTATGGCCAGTTGATTTAGATTTATTACATAATGCACCTTTAACTACGAAATCAAATAATCAGGAATGTCCAAACAAATCAAAACACAAAAAAATACCTTGTTTTTCTCTCTCTCTGTCTGTCTCCACCGTCTCCTCTTCCATCCTCGTCCTGCAGATCTTTTCCCTGGTGGTCTTCGCCTCCATCGTGAACGAGGGTTACGTCAACATGGGCAGCGAGCGTCTCCACTGCGTCTTCAACAAGAACGGGGACGCGTGCAACTACGGCGTGTTCGTGGGCCTCGTGGGCCTGCTCGCGTGCTCCTTCTTCTTCCTCGTCGACTACAAGTTCGCCTCCATCAGCTCCGTCAAAGACAGGAAGAAGGCCGTGATGGTGGAGATGGGGTTTTCTGGTGAGGAGGCAGTATTTTGTGTTGTTGAGATAGTGTTTTTTTTTTCACTCTTGTACAATGGGACTGTAGAGTCATACATAGTGTGCTGGCTAGGGGCGCAGATTGTGAACAGGTAAGGCAGGCAACTGCTTGGGGCCCCGAGCTGCTAGGAGGCCCCCGACGATCGGAGCCTGAGGGCTGTTTTTACTGAAATGTGCAGTGACCAGCCGCCTCCCCGTCCCCCTTAAAAACAAGAGGCGATTTGCAATGACATCTCAATAGGAAACCTCCCTAAAGGTGCCCCACCTCACTTTAACCTGTGTGAAGTTATCATTCTGCAAGTTGGAAAATGAAGAGGAGTATTTACAGTGTAATGCATATCTTTTTTACTCAGTTTATATATGTTTTTTTCAGTTATTTACAGTATTTTATTGTTCTATATATTTATATTGTTTTATAATGTGGGTTCTTTACAGTGTAATGTATTTTTTTTTACTAAGTTTATATAGTTTTTTAAAAGCTATTGACAGTATTTTGTTGTTCTTTACATGTTTATTTTTATATTTTATTTTACATTTACAACATAATGGTGATAAACACTGGTTGGACGGGCCCCCTGGGAATTTTTGCATAGGGCCCCTACAGACTCTAGAATCGCATCTGGTGCTGGCTCGTGCTTGATCAGCGGGATTTAAAAGAAATTTCCCTTAAAATACCAACATTTAGCTCACTTCCTTTGATTCAGGTGACTGCACTTAAGACAACAGAAGTGAAACCTGCAAAATTACATTAGAAGTGTTTGAGAATATGCTAAAAAAAGTGTTTTTAGTTTCTGAAGGGAACAAAGAAGCACAGATAAAAAAAATAACACCTAACTTTCCCCGCTTGTGTGTGCAGGTGTGTGGACCTTCCTGTACTTTGTAAGTTTCTGCTTCCTGGCCAATCAGTGGTCTCGGACCACGGCCGAGGAGCTGCCACTCAACCAGGGCGCAGACGCAGCTCGGGCAGCCATCGCCTTCTCCTTCTTCTCCATTCTCACCTGGGTAAGAAAGTACAGCTGCACACACACACATGAAAAATAAAACACACATATGATCCCCAATACATCATATACATGTAATACATGTCTACAATTAACAGGATTAAAATGTTTAATTCAAACCTAAGTTAACTGACTCTGTGTTGTATACTTCATATAGCTAGAAAAGTATACCGTATATAAACGGAATATATTAAAAACTAATGCTAAACTACAGCTTTTAAAGCTGCACTATGTAACTTTTGGTGGTTTTGTTGTTGTTCTGTGTTTGGTCTTTACGAGTAGAAACAATGATAAAAAAAAATGTGTATTCTGTGTACTTCGTCTGAAAACAGGCTCCTTCAAGCAAAACTATCAGACCTGAATAAAGGGGCATCTGTAACTGTAGAAACTCAATTTTTTAGCTCTAGTATTTGCTCTTGAATCTTTCCATGGATGTTTTTTTGGTGAGTTTTCAGTCATACTTCTACCAGCTTTACTCGCGCAATATTGCCCTTCGGCAAAGGGTTTTTCAGACGCAAATGGTTCCAGGTAGAACCTCAGCCCTTGTAGAAGGACCCGTTTGGAATCCTTATTTCTAAGAGTGTAGGGAGTCTGAGTTTGTGGTGCTTTATGGAGAATCGTTGTTTGATTTCCTCGTCTATTTCCCTTTCCCTAGGCTGGTCTAACCGTGCGGGCGGTCCAGAAGTATCTGCTCGGCACAGACATGACCCTCTTCACCACGGAGCACATGGACGGCGGTGCACCCACCCAGCCATACCCCTCCAACTCACCAGGAGGCGGCAACACGGAGACCACAGAGACCTACCAGAGTCCGCCGTTCACTGAGAACAACGCAGCGCCCACGTACCAGGTTCCCATTTACTAAAGATAGACCTGACGGTAGAAGAGGAAGATCATGGAAAGTGTTAAGAAAAAATTGCTTTCTGTGATGTGTAACGTGTGCAGTTGTTAATATGTTGATCTGAGCAACTGTTTAAAAAAAAAAAAAAGCCCCTCCTTCTTTGTTTCCTCCTCTTGTTTTCCGTTCCCTCCTGAACATTCCAGCTTTGTCAGTACTTCTCTAGACCTGTAACTATGTTTGACTTTGATTTCCCTGCTCTAAAAGCAGCGTCCTCTGATCAGAACAGAAACAGAACACAAGAGGAGGAAGACACAGAAGCCGCAGAGGCAACATTCGAAAAACGTTATGTTTTGTCAGAAACGTACGGTAGATAAAGGAATTAGCGTTCGAGTGACTTCCAACACAAACATTACTGCAGAGGATGTACTCACGTTCGCCTCGTCATTCACTGAAACGGCCACAGGGGGAGGTTTGTCCTCGGGTTGTTCCTCCGTCACTTTCTCTCCGCCGCAGTGAAAAGTCATGACGTGTACGGAACCCGCATGTTTCCACACACAGAGGTCGACAAAGTGCCATACTGTACTGTGTGTCTCAGACAGTGACTTAATTTAGTAGATTCTCACATGCTGTAAACAAAAAAAAAAAGATGACAATGTTTTGTGACCAAGTGCAATATCAGACATTCTTCTGTAGGTAGGTATGTGCTGTCGTACACAGTAGGACGTTAGCGTAGATCAGTCTTATAAAGCGCTGTCTCAAATTACTTACTCGTCTTTGAATAGTACTCACTAATATCTGGCAAAAAACGTGACACGCTGAAAATGTCCAACGGAATTGTTGAGCTTCCCTAGGAGGTGTGTAACGAAGAGAGGTGTTCATCCATAAAGGCTCCCTATTTAAATGTCTATATTTATTGGTATAAATGCTGTTGTGTCATCTTTTCAATACGTTTTAGTCTTCCTTAATATCTCCTGTTTCATGGTCACAATGCAAATTATTTTTAATCTCGTTCTTTGTGACTGCGAAAACGACAGAACAATTAATTGACTGCACAATGTGCCAATTTTAGAAAAAGACTTCAGGAAATATGAAAGATCTGAAGAGAAATGCAACAAATGTGCAATGACCAAACAGAGACGAGAACTCCAACAAGGCTCGCATTCCCAAAAAATCGGCTTTCAAGAAAAATCCTGCATTCGGATACTTAGAAACACCATAACCTACAGTACAGCCCTAGAAAATCCCATCCAAATCTGTCTTTTACTTTATGAGATCTACCAGAGGTGGAAAGTAACGAAAAATACATTTACTCAAGTTACTGTATTGAATACTTTTTTTGTGTATTTCGTATTTTTTAAGTACAATTTAAAATCAGGATTTTGTTTTATTTTACTTGAGTACATATTGACTCAAGTATTGTACTTAGTTACTTTTAAATCCTATCCGTTACTGAGTAGAAAATAAAAATTCAGCAAAATGAAGACCTACAGGGGGAAAATATACACCAGAACCAGACGAATGATGATGATGTGTTTAGCACCAGCACTGGCGCGTGAACATAGAGGGCGCGCGACAAAAGTGACGTAATATCCTGTGTCGAGCTCCAAAATAGTTTTCTGACCCCTTGTCATATTTCTACTACCCTCACACCCCACACAAAGTAACTAAGTAACTTTTACTTAAAGTACATTTCAAATGAACTACTTTTTACTTCCACTTGAGTACATTTTCAGATGACTACTTTTACTTCTACTTGAGTAATATTTCATCAAAGTATTGGTACTTTTACTTGAGTACAATATTTGAGTACTTTTTCCACCTCTGAGATCTACTGCTCACAGACTTGTGTCTCAGACTCACAGATTGTATGACATAATTAAGTTCAGGGGTTTCAGGATTTACGTACATTACAGTGCTTTTCATTCTCTCTCTAAATATCTGACCGGAGCTGCTGCTTTGAGTGAGTACTTGTTTTCTTTCAGGATTTTTTTTGGTTTGGGAAAGGGTGCAATGTTGGGGGTTGATTTCCCAACTCTTTCAGGTTTTCAGGTGTATGTTAAATCTGTGCAGTCAAAGGGCTACACAAACAGACACAGACAGACGGACGGACGCAGACAAAAGCATAACCTTATTGGGGGGGAGGCAATGACGACAAAGAGACTATAAGCGAACATGACTTATATGAGTGTGTGAGTATCATCCACGCATGGTGCCAATGTATGTAGTGTGTTCTTTGAGACAGTGCCGTATGTTGACAGTCCGTGTTATAAAAAAAAAAAAAATGGAATGAGTTTCTGGGTGAAGCCAGGTCTGTTTATGTTTACGTTTTAGAAGCTGCCAAACTGCCCTTTGTTCTTATTGCTGTTTTTCAAAAAAAAAAAAGAAATACCACGTTACTACTACGTTAGTTAATGTCAATGGGGTTTTATGTGATCACAAAGCAGGGGAGGGGCAGGGGGGGGGGGAGTGGTTGATGGATGATTTGGTTCAGACTCAGGCAAAAAAATTAAAAATAAATAAACAAATGAAGTGTGGGATCATCCTGCAAATCTGCCATTGAAGAGATGGGTCAGAATTTGTTGCCATGGTGACAGGGGGATAGGAGTCGGGAGGATGCGGGGCGCTCATGATGTAGATAGTAACCATGCCAACTATGTCAGTGTGTAGCAGTGTCTTGTGTGTCGTGGTTCACGTACACTCACCATCAGTGAATATGTAGTTTTGGTGTGTGGGATGTGTGTGTGTGTGTGTGTGTGTGTGTGTGTGTGTGAGTGTGTGTATGTTAATGAGTGTGTGTGTAATAAGTATATGTGCGAGCGTGTTCCAGCATGCACGACATGAGCGACGTGTAGATGTTGCGCGTGCGACTGTGTGCCGTCGATTCGGTTCAGTGAAGCATAAAAGTTATTTTCTTTAAACGTGCGTTTGTTTAGAGTTTTAGTGCAGAGGAGGAAATCGCGCGCGCGTCCGTTTTAACGTCGAATAATTTCCACCAACTATCAACAACCTTCTGCAAAATATATATTAGTGTATCTATCAATATTTTATTAAATAAAAAAAAATTTTTTTTTATTTTTTTTTAATCTTTGATGAACAGAGCCAAATACAACACCTTTTATGTTCTGAGTGATTTAACTGTAGAATGCTTTGCCTGTTTTATCTGAATCCATGTAAACGGCGTGCTCTGCTGACCAGAGATGGTTCTACAAGACTGAGGCAGCCAAAGCTCTCTGTTTTCAAAAGTAATTATGGAAAATAATGCATGGAATTGTTTGTATAGGAATCATTATATATATATATATATATTTATCCAATACTATGTAAACCTTCAGTTGAGTCCAAAAATGTTCATCACAACTGACAGGATACCTTCATGTCACACTCTATGTGCCCAAAAACTACTTTGTTATCCTGAGTGATGTCCTCTCGACCTCATTGTCATCATATTGATTACAGGAGTGGGTGCTTTTTTTTTCTTTAAAATTAAAATAATAATAATAAAAAAATGCCCCTAGAAACCTGACAGGAGCCAATCTCCATCGAAATGACACAGCAGAATCCAGGGAGCCTGGAGCTGCAGGAGCATTAACAGGAGGAAAATCAGCTGCGGTCCGGTCCTAAAAAAATGGCATAGAAACCTCAGCATGTTGGCGTCTTTACTTCGTCTAATGAAAGCTAATAGTCACACAAAACAGGGAGACTCTGTTTATATCATTTATCAGTTGAGGCTTGACATTAGGGCAGAGTGGGGAGTTGAGTTTCTGTTCAGAAATGGTGCTGGTAATGTTGGGTCCTGGACGAGTAGCAGTCGGGTTGTTTTCCCTAATACTTTCAGGTGCTCTCAAGTGTATTGACGGGTTAGTGTTAAATCTGTGCAAATGTCTACACGTGTGCTTTATTTTCATGTTTTTGCCCAGCATCGATTTATGACGCACCGCTCAAAAGCTGTGACTTTTCAATGTTTATTTCAGTTGATTTGCCCAAAATTGACAAATGGGTTTGCCCGAGTGAGCTTTAAAATCTGTACAAACTCATATAAAGTGAGGTTACAGTTTAGATTTTTATGAAATCAGTCCATTTTTCATAGCATACATGGTCTGCATCCTTCTACAATAGGCATTCAATATACATACTCCATTTAATTATTTGTGTACTAAGTTACAGAGTCCTTGTGAGTTTCCCATCGAGAAGAATCAATTTAAAGTATTATGGTTGACTGAAATGATATGATAACCACAAGGAGAGTCAGTTCAGTGTTTGGGTTCCACTGGTGTACAGATGGAGGTACTGTTGGGTTAGTTTTGGGTACTGTCAAGGTCAGGGTGTATTATTGTTCTCAGTGCTTCAGTCTCTTCAGTCAGTGTTAGATTAAAAAAAAAAAAATAATAATAATAATAATAAAATACAAAAAATACAAACATTGTCTGTGTTTTGTGCTCTGGACCATGTACACTACTGTGGTATTGGTTGATTGTAAAATACAGTGTTACTGAAGTAAATGGAACCTGTGTGTGATGATGTCCAGGGTCTGCTTTGTCCTGTATTAATGAAAAAAGAATAAATTATAATTATTTAGTAATCTAGAATACAATCTTTGTTGGAAATACTTTGAACACTCTTGAAGGGGCCAAAATTAACATATTTTGATTTCTGTTAAGAGTTACGATATATAGTAATACTTTCTAGTATAACACTTTTCATGAATGTTAGAAAACCTTCCCCATAATTATAACTGATGATGAAAACTTTAGAGTATACACCGATTTTGGAGCGTGCTACCCCCTTGAACATGTTTCTTCTGAGTTGTTTCTTCTTGTTCTGAAGGCTTTTGATCTCTTCAGTGTAAAAAAAAAAAAAAAAAAATGCTGTGTACAGAGATGTGTGTCACTGTCTATTACCTGAATGTCTCTGGACTGCAGTCTGAAACGTCACTCAAAATAAAAATAAAAAACATGCTCGGGACTGCCTTGTTTCTGTCTGCACCATTTTCAAGGAACACGACAGCTCGGTCGACTCGTCCACCTGATTCACTCACAGCCTGTGTGAATTAGAGAAGGCAATTAAAAAGGAAGTTCTGCACAAATGTTAAAGGACTCATATTATACCCTATTTCTCCAAGTTAACCTAGTTGCCTGGTGTTCTAATGAACATGCTTTGGTCAAAATACCATAAGGATGAAGCACCACAGCAGTTCAATCACCCTGTCAAAACAGCCCTGTTCAGAACGCTCCGTTTAGTAGCATCTCTTTAGCCCCACCTTAAAAAAAAAAAAGAAAAACGAAACTTAAGGGACAGTAAATGACATCAGCCACAGAGGCTACTGGGAGCTATCAGCAGTTAGCATTTGGAAAAGTGATCATTTGCAGGCTCTAGCAGGCACATTGCCGTCAGATATAACATATATCCACTGGACAGATAAGTTTGTGTAGAACTCTGTGCTGCACTGTGTGAACTTTTCGCAGACTTCCAGTTTTCGGATACCGTTGCCCTCTCCAGCACTCTCGCGTGTTTTACAGACAAACCGGAGCTCTGTGAGACAACAATTCCAGGAATTTAGCGCATTGTGAAGTCCCAGTGTTTTATCTCCTGTACTTAGACTGAGGAGGACCACAAAAACATGAGTGAGTCATCTTTTTTCACACTTTGCCGACTGATGGGACCTCCAGAGTCCCAAATACAAGGATTTAAACGATTAAAAAGTTGATTATGCATGGCCCCTTTAACATTTCTGAAAAGTAGACCACTTTACCGCAAGCATATTTTGATTTGAGTAATCTAAAACAAATCTGAAAGTCAAATTCATAAAGTAACATTGATTTGATTCACAGTCGAGATGCTCTCAGAGTTGCTTTTAATTGTTACATGAACTTAAAACGGTGTGAATAGCAAATTAATACAATCTTAAATGTGACAAGTGTGCAATTAACCATTGAACTTTGGCAATTAAATCACAAGAAAATAAGAATTTGACAGCCCTACTTCAAAAACTGGCTTTGAAGACTCCATAATTGGCATTAAGAATTGTTCTAGGGGGGGAAAAGAAAAAGAAATCCAGCGAAAGTCGGAGAAAAGATTCCTATATCACACAACAATGGTCACCATCCCATTTAACCAATCACTGCTTGAAGGTAGGTAGACCACAGTACTTGAAAAATGTGGCAAAGTAGACGAGGACACCCTTTATTTGTTTCGGACTTAACTTTAGGAACTTGTGCGCCACCACTTCCTTAATTCACCAGTTCAGTCAAACGATCAACCAGATGGAAATGAACAAATGAGGAGTATGCAGGAAGAGCTTTAAACCACGAGCCAAACGTTGTCCTAATTGATCGTAATTTGTCATTCATTATTAAGCAACAGACAATTTAAAAACGATTAAAACAGCTGCACTTAAAATAAATAAGGAGCTAAAACGTTGAACTGAACTTGTGTGTTTATTTTGTTATTTAACCAAGCAGCCCCTCTAAGGAATTATACATAAATTATCAACTCTGAACATCAGTATAAGCACAAAGCGTAGTACAAAATGTAAGTCATTGTAATTTTGAATCACGGAGCAAGACATTCTTCAAGTAAAGTTTCAACTTGTCCCCTCTTCTTTCTTTAAATAAATCAATAGTTCTGATTAGACAGTGCCAGTGCCAGCTGGAAACGTCCACAATCCGCGTGATTTGACAGAAAACTGGAGCTGGCGCAATCCTGCGAGTCTAACCTGTGAAACCATTCACACCGAACTATCAATGTGAAACCTGAAACTAAAAAAAAAATAAACATGAACCATTTTAATTTCACCTTCAATATGAGATATAGGTTCTAAACTTCTCTGAAACATGGTCACACAGTAAAACGGGTTGTGTTCCGTTCTGGGTTTTTGCAGGGCTTTGACAGAGCTGCAGGAGAAACCGAAACTATGCCCCAAAATAGCAGATGTAGCAGAGGAGGGGCTAGCTAATGATTCGACTAATTGACTGCAAGGAAGGGAACTCCTCCCTCTCCCCGGTGTGCAGGGTCTTGTGGGAGTTGAAGTCTTTGGGAGCCAACACCTGTCTGCAAGTGGGGCAAACCTGACATTCCAGCTCTGCGGCGACGTTGGCGACAGCGGTGGGCGTCTGCCACGCACTCTTCTTGTTCTTGTTTTTCTTTCCCCCTCCAGCACCCGACTGTTTCTCCAGGGCCTTGCAGTCTCCGTGGGCCGTCAGCAGCTCCTGCTGTTTGCCAGTGTCCGGCAGCAGCACGAGCAGTTCGTTGAAGATGCGGTTAAAGTCCTCTCCGAGTAGGTCCTTACAGCTGCGGTGATACTGAGCTGCTGATATTACACCCTGGGAACAAAGGCAGAGTTTAAAGCCATTCATCTAATCATTTACTTTGGATGAAACATTTAATAACTGATAGTTTTATTGATACCAGAAATCATATTTGTCTTAATGCACGACTAAGACAGTACACAGTTCCAAGAGCAAAACTTACTTGTCTGAACTGAGCAGAATGGTTTTTGAACAGGTTGAACTTTGACTCATCGTTATGGAGGTAATTTTTAATGGACTGGATCAGATCCAGGTTTCTCTTGTGGAAGTTCTCTGGTACCAAGTAACCACCAGTTGATGTCTTAGGAGGCCTAATGGGGAGGAAAACAAAACACTTAGATTAAAAAATAACGTTAACCAACTGGAGGCTTTTAACATTAACTTGTCAAACAAGGCAGCCATTTACGGGTTGACTGAAGAAGGAGCCGGCTCAACCACTTTGCTGTTGCTGTTGAGGGGGATCCCAGTGAAGCCAGGGGGAGGCTTTGGGGCTGAGAGTCCCAGACCGGGTGGAGGAGGGGGCGCTGAGGAGGACGAGGCAGGAGCTGAAGCCTTTAACGGGAAGGAGGTCTTGAAGCCTGACAGATAAACACAGATGTGAGCTCCAGCTTACATCACCTCGTAGTGGTAAAATCAATCGGCGCACACCAAGAAACGACCAGAAAAGTTTGCGCCAGCAATAATTGACTTTGGCAAATAAAATGTCAGTTATTTCAACTTAAAATTACAGTTTTGTGAGGCAACACATTGTTTGACACCAGACATTCAATATCATACCAATAAATAGTCAAATCCGACACATTCTAATGTGCTGAACACCAAACAAAAGAAAAACTTTTACAGCACACTTGTATCAAACATCATAAGATAATTTAAGACAACTGGCTATTACCTGGTGGAGGTTTCTTGGTTATGAGAGCAGGAAACTCTTCCTCTTGTTCCAGGTGAGGCTCTGACTTAGGACGAGAAGCGTTGGCAGATGACTTCTTGCCAACGGTTGGTGATTTCTCAGGGTGTCCATTAGCTAATCCACTTGTTAGTGCGGCCGCCACAGCGCTGGAGAGAGGTTTGTTGCCGTTTTTCTCTGGGACGTTCTCCTTCTGTGCAGTTTTCTCCACCGAGACTGTATTTACAGGTGTCGTCGCGGTTGAAGACACAGACGCAGATGGAGGCACCGTGTTCTTTTGCTGTTTTTTCTTCTTGCTGGCTTTGGAGGTAGATACATCGGTGTTGGGAGTTGGGTTTGATGAGGTTGAGGTCACGGCGGAGGGTTTGCTGTTGCCTCCTTTAACTGTGAGCAGAGACGAGATATCCAACATGGTGGGCACCGGGCGTGTTACTCCTCTGCTGTCATCATCTGAGGAAGGAGGAGACCTGGTAGACGCTGCCTTCCCATTGTCTCCTACTTTCTTTTTCTTACGAGAAACTGAAGAGGTAGAGGAAGAGAGGAGTTGTGGGCCAGAGGACAAAGATGAAAGGGGAGGAGGAGGTCTGGAGGAAGGAGGAGGATGATTGATGGGTTTAGGAATATTGTTGGACCAAGCAGATTTAGTGCCAGCTGCATGTTTTGGGGGACGGACTTTAGACACGAGTGCAGGGAAATCCTCCTCTTGGAAAGAGGAAGTCTTTCTTGGTTGGGCAGAGTAAGCTGGGGTCATGGGGGATGAGACGGCGACAGCCGACAGGCTGGGGAAGTCATCCTCCTTCAAGGCTGCATGGGTTACTGGAGCTACTACAGGAGCTAACTTTACACTAGAGGGAGACAAAACACCAACAAGAGAAATGTAACATTTCATCAACGCTGAAAGTCTCATTGAAAATGTATCCGTTTTGTGAAAAAACATTACCCTGATGTTGCCGCCGCGGCTCCCAAAACTGGGAATTCATCTTCTTCTCCTGGATTAGCGCTTTTCATTGTTCGAACTGTCAAAGACAATGGGTGTCTGTGAGAAACACTGCCACATCCACACAACAAACCTGGCAACACATCCAGACCACCAGATGTTTAGACCCATTGTGCATTTAAAACATTTTATACCTGGCGGTTTGTTTGTTGGTTTGATATTTGCGGTCCTGTGTCTGGGCTCCTCTAGTTCCGTCCTCTCCATCATCTCCATCCTCTCCATCCTCTCGTCATTGCAGTGTTTGGGAGTGTTCCTCTCCTGCACCGCTCCCCTCTCCTCTTGTCTGCGCACCGCCCCCCTCTCCTCCTGTCTGCGCACCGCCCCCCTCTCCTCCTGTCTGCGCACCGCCATTGACGCCCTGATGGCAGCTTCCATTTGCCGGTCTTCTTCCTCTCTGCATTGACAAGCACACACTCACAAAGTCATAAAATGCACCATGGATGAAAATAGATTAGTGACTGCAGCAGCTACTGGTATGTTTAAGGATGAAATGACATAGCATAGGTGAATCCTTAGAGAGAACACATTCCAAAGCATAACCTGCTTTTTGTGTGACACAAACCTGCAAGTAACAAAGGCCCCCTTTATACCTGGCATTAGAATGCGTTTTCTGTGATCAGATAGTGATCGGATAGAGTTTCACCACATTCACTTGCACCTGATATTAACATGGGTCTCTGGTGTCCAAATCAAGATCTGACTGCTATCCGATCACGGTCATCCCCGTCTTATGTCATCCAGCAGCAGACGACAGCGTCACATCCTGTGTCACCATATAAACAATGTTTGGATTGGATAACAATCCGTCCTCGGGTGTATTTACACCTGTACTTACAAGTAGCCAAGTGCTATCTTATCACAGAACATGCATTTTAATGCCAGGTGTAAAGAGGACCAATGTCATACAGCCTTTTGTTCCACATTTTCCATGATCACAATTCAAAAAATGGCACCAGATTTTGGACTCACCGTGAATATCTCCAGCTCTTCTGCGCGCCTCCCCCATGAGGCCGTCCTCTTCCTCCTCGATTGTGACGCGACTCTTCATAATCCTCACCCGTTACCACACCTAAGGACATGTGCATCTTGGTTTTATTCACATTCTACAGTCGTATTCGCAGTAAACCAAAGGGAATGTCAAGTATTGCGAATAGCCAAGTGTCATAAAATCAAAACGATATCCTCACAGACCTTCATTTCTCCTCTGTTGCCTCGGGGCATAGGTGAACTGCAGGTCAATGTGGCGGTTCTGCCGAGCCTCTGCCCGGTTCTTGCTGTGCGCTCCAGCTTTGTGGGCCTTGTAGTCGATCTCAGTGCGGAATGCATGGGTGAACTGTTCTGTGGCACATCGGCCTTCCTCACATAGGTAGTGGCTCTCTCTGAAGTGCTCACTTAAGTACGGATAGTCGCTGTTGACAGCAGGGGAGAAATACCAGATTAACAACCGGCTTCATTTTTCTTGCTTTCAATGAATGACTCAAGGGGTCTTGACTCAAATGGGGTTATGACTGACACACACCTGTAATATTCCTGAGAACCATCTGCGTCACAGAAGTGGCAGAAGTAGTGGTCCCTGCGCAAGTGTTTCAGCAGCTCATCATTATCGAGGTATCGGTCATCGCAGAACTTGCAGAGAGGGTGTCCTCTGTGACTCGTGTCGTCCGGGTCTCCATGTGCTCTGTGACGTGCCAATTCCTTACGGTTGTACCACTTTCTTTCATGGGAGAAGATCTGGCAGGAGAAGAACATTATAAAATATACATTTTTAATCAATCATTAAAACACTGCGATTCAGAGTAGTTGTAGACGGAATTGATTAATGTTTCTAACCTTTAGAGATGCATTTTGTTTTTGGTTTGTTTATTAGTAGTTCCTACCATGTTTATTTAAATTTATGAAGGACCTGGAATGTTATTTACTTTGAGATGCTTTGAGCAGAGCTTGCAACAGAAGAGCTCATGCTGCTTCCTCATGTGCTGCTCCAGCTCCTCGAACCTGGAGAAGACCTTCGGTTCTGGGCAGCGGACGCACTCTGCCAACAGCAGATGCCTGTTGAAACACAACATGTGATCAGAAGATAAATAAAGTTCAATCATGAATTACCAAATGAATATTTGACCTTTTTTTATGATCATTTCTTTGTTTACAAATAATTCCCCATTGTGAGACTAATAACATATTATCTTAATGAAGCAGAAGAGTATTTATCTACACACAAATCCATATCAGAAGTGACATATGATCAAAAAATTTTATTCAGTTTTATAATAGTGAGTGAGAAAATCGTATTTATTACCAATATGTGGGCAACATATTCATCAACAATGAACGTACCTGTACTGAGAGTAAATCCTCTCATCGCCAAAATAAATGTTGTGCTGCTTCTCACATGCAAAGTGCTGGTAGGGCAGAGATGAGAAGGCCTCCACTTTTTTCACAAACGCCACCTGAGGACAACGCAACAGTCGGTGAACACATTACAAAGATAACAGCGAATTGTAAAAACAATGACTGCACGGCTGGTACAGTGACTTCCCGAGACAACTTATGTCATAGGTTAAGGGTTGGACTGGTGAGCTGTCTCAACAGCATTACGTAATGTGTTGGATACCCCAGAGGAATTATGGGAAAGTGGTCACTACATAACACACAGCCAGGAAAACACTGTTATCAACACTTTTGAGTATGCTCTGTCTAATAAAGCACTTTAACATGTAAAACAATGCAGTTCAGTTTCTGTTTTCACAAACTGAAAACAGCTTCATTCACTTTGTAAGGGAGTGGTACTACTCGGCTGTGATGCTGTCCAGGAAATTTGACAAACTGATTAAAGTCAATTTAACTAAAAGAATATGACACCACAGTTTATTTTTATTTTTTTTAATTTTGACTTTTAAGTCCCGTCTGTTTTAAAAACACAATGCCGTCAACAGAAGCAGCATATGTGGCCACAGAACACTCAACCACGGGGATTGCTCAAGCTCGTTAACACACAAGTTAGCTGTTACTTGTATTTATTACTTAACTACTTGACTCGTTAATTAAAAACAAAACCAACTCAGTGGTTTGACTAGCAGACTGACAGCTGGTCACTCAGGCCACATTGTAAGATATGGCTAACAAGCTAACCTACAGCACATCTGACTTACTACGTTAGCTGTATTAGCTAAGCTAATGACAGCGAGGAAACCGTGGTGTTGGACAGTTGACAGACACCGATTGCTGCTTTTCACCAATAACATAATTCATTTATTTAGACATCAGGTTAGACAGTAACATTTCAATCTCGTCGGTTTTTCCTCTATAATCGAGCGAAATGAGAGGCAAGGCCTAGTTAGCAAAACCGGCCACTGTCCCCAAATTCCAGTAGCTGAGCAGCCCGTACCTTGTCGAGCTCCACCCGACAGACGGCGCAGTACTTCTGCTCGCACAGCACCCGCATCTTCGTGGAGCAGCGGTAACAAACCGGGTGGTCGCATTTCCCAAAGGCGAAGATGTCGACGTCTTGGCAGCACAGAACGCAGTGCTTCTCGGTCTCCTTAGTGCGTGTAGAAGTCATGTCGACGAATAAAGGCACGAATGAACCTCAAACTGTGGTATTATCACGGAGAAGAGACACCGCCGTTCGGACGCTTACGTATAATCAAAGTCAGACGCGCCGGCGCGTCACGTAAAGTAGCTCCACGATCCGTAAAGCATAGGGATGGGCCGAGAGAACCTGACTGACACGCTTGTGTGTTTGTGCATGGCCGCAGGGTGTCGTTGCTCCACGTGTGCGCCGTGATACCAACGGTGTAACATGGAGGAAATGAGGAACTGTTCTGGAATACATACGTGTGTATGTGTGTATTTACTGCATGGTGGGTGGAAATATATGGTGCATTTTCACAACATAAAATCAAGTTTGAGGGTAAACTGGACACATTTCTCCGAAATCTTCAATGTCGTTAGAGTTTCATATGCCAAGTTGTCTGTGTGACTGGGATGTTGCTTTATTATATAACTTATAGAATAAGTAACTTATTTAGGGCTTCCGTCATACGTAAAGTAACATATAACTTACTTTATCTCAAGAAACTCCAATGTCTCATTCAGTGCTGGGGAGTAACTTAGTGCAAGACTAGTGGAAGTGATTACAATTTACAAACCAGTACTAATTACTAAACAAAGTAACCTTGAATTACTGTATTACATTGTGATTGAATAAAAAAAAATATATATATAATATAAATAATTATTTGTGTCCTCCTAGAGCTAAATCTCACTCACAAATTCTCTTGTGATAGCTTCCATCCCTGAATTTATTAAATCAATAAAGGTACATCTTTCCATACATACAGGGTCTCTGCAGGTTTCAACAAGTCACATTTGAGACTTTTTAAGACTTTTTTAGACCATAATGAATACAATTTAAGACCCATATCAAATCCATACTGGCAAAAAAGTACAAAAGACATGAAGGAAAACTGGAGCCACAAATCGTTAAACATGCATTTCGGCTAGGTTAGGTGTGGGCTTTCTTTCTCCGCTGCTATGCTGAGCTGTAACACACCCGCGACGGTGCGCACGGCACACTAGCTAGTGGTGCTCGATAAATTCTCACCGGGCAGCACAGGTGGCCTACTTTAGTTCCGTATTGTAATGTTATCGCATCCTCAAAAATAGAAACATTTCAATTTCATTTAAATAAACGTAACGTTAATAGATTGTTAAGACCTTTCACAATTGTATTTAAGACCTTGTATGATATTTTAGGATAATTTAAGACATTTAAGACCTTAAATACAAATTATTGGATTTAAGACTTTTTAAGACCCCGTGGATACCCTGTACATAATATCTCCCAGTTTAATCAAGTGGAAAAAGGTTTTGGTACACACAGGCATGTTCTGATGCAATACACGTGTATTCAAGAATGGGAACCGTCAAATCTAATCTTGAATAGATTTGGATTTGAACAATGTGGCTGGTAATCTGAGTGTAGCCTATGTACATATTTCTCAAAAGCCAGCATTTTAGCCATAATTTTGGATTTAACCTATTATTGAAGATGGTTTGATGTGTACGGCATTTCTACAGTAATACAAGTATTGTTAGTGCTTTCTCTGTGGTCAGTAACAGGTAAGGTCACAGCTTCTGATGTGATCCACTCACCACTGTGGTGAGATATCTGATTTGATATAATCCAGAGTGAACAAGAGGAATGGTGACCGAGAGGCTGCAATCATACACACAATGTGACATGAATAAAACATAGCTGAATGTGAAAAAAGACCCAGGTCCCACTGAACCAGAACAGTGTGTTTAGCATACCTTATAACAATGACAATGACGAGTGTTAATGTCCACAATGTACGTTTCATGACGTACAGCATATAAGCAATGACTTGTGCAGTTCATCAGGGCTTAAATACAGTCCATAGTGTCCATGGTTGTATAGTGTTTTGCTAGCGTCTCTTGTTGTAGTTGTTGCTCAGTCCCATGACACTGAAGGTGCAGCTGACAATCTTCTCGTAAAGAAGAAACATGAGGGCTGCAGTCAGCACCGTCTGCAGCAGCTTAGCCTCCAGCCCTTTAAACAGACCCAGAATGCCATACATCCTGCAAAAGAATATCAGGCATCAAAAGACAGACTCACTGTAACAGCAAGTTGTATGCAACAGGGGCGAAAATAGCAATGTTGCAGATACGCATACGTGTAATTTAAGTGATGTTAAGAGCACTTTAAAACCCAACAGTTAAACAGCTATGGACACTTGTGTGTGCTTGTGCATGCATGTGCGTGTGTGTGTGTGTACCCACCTCACCCTACTGGCAAGTAGACGCCTGATAGTCCTTAGACTTGACAGTAATTTTGACTCGTCTCTTGGTATGTTGGATTGTCCAAACTTTGGAAATTTAAAAAAAAGGATGTTATTTTACTGTACGCATTTGTACACAGGCATATAATTCACACAAAACATACCCTGAGAATTGACTGTATAGTCTGCAATGGATATGTTACAGTGGTTGCCACCGCTTTAGCCACAGCGCCAATGATGAAGACTTCAGCAGATGACAGCTTGGGAGAAAAAGAAAAGAAATATTCATTGCATTTTTGTGGTGGCTTCTGTACCTGATATTGAGTGATGATAAAATCTGTTGCCTGCTGATACCCATCACTCCATCTTCTATGCTCACTATGAGACTGAGTTATGGCGTGGTGATCATACTGATCTTTGGTGATGCAGTAAAATGCTCTTTCCTTTGCTTGTCCCTGACTGTTCGTGCATGCACGATCTTTACTTTTTTATGACTATAGCCATCAAAGGACGGACATATTGCCTGATATTTATGCTGCAGTTTATATGTCAAATAGTCCTGAACAGCGCGGCTTGCTGCTAAAATGTCACTGTTTTGCTGTTGGCTCCATCCCCCTCTCCCTTCCGTTTAAGCCAAACAGACAATCATGTGAATAGAATTACCACATTGATGCATATCGAGTGTTTACTCATCCAGATAACGGGATAACCTGAGATAAGTTCTCTCCTTTAGTTTTCCACAGACGTGGCCATTATTTAGAATAATCATGATTTTACAAGTCAACTACAATGTTTATGATTTCACTAACTGTCAAAAATAGTGAGGGGTTTAAATGCTAGTCCTGCAGTAAAGGGTCTAGTAATGAATCAGGGCTAAAACTTAATTTATTTATTGTATTGCTTTCCCAGCACACTTCTTTTTTTTTTTTGCTTTTAACATCTGTATCCTCCTGCCTCCTCTCCCTCTGTCTGTTTCTCACTCACCTCCCTGGGAACTCCTCTTCTCAGCTGCCTCTTCAGACCCTCATAAATCATGAACTGGATGGCAGGGTTCAGCACCAGCAGCAGGGACGGGACGGTCCCATTCCACAGAGCTCCCACACCCTCATCACGGAGTATCTGCACAAAAGCATCTGCATGTCCACACAAGTACAGAAAAAGTTGAGAAAATTCAAATATAGTACTGAATCTCATGTACAGTATTTAGTGGAACAAAAAGACTATTAAACAGGTATGAGCATAATCAAACAATGGCTATTTACCCAGAATGCCAGAGTAGTTTGTCGTCTGGATCGCTGCGTTGCGAAACTTGGAACCCTGAAGCTTCAGTCTAGTGTTCACCACCCACAACGGTGTGGTAACTAGTACATTCACAATACCTAGAGAGACAAACCCCAAAAAAATATCTGTGGTGAGTTTAAACAATCATAAAACCTGTAATATCATCTCTTGGAGCCTTTTGTCATGACATTGAAATGTGCAGGAGTGGCTTTGATCGGATTCCCGTTTTGATTTAAGTTGTTGTTTTTTTCCTGGTTCCTGCAATGACCAGCTCACCTGCGGCGACGCCTATGATTAAGTCAGTACTGGGTACTGACTGTTTTCCCTTCAGCCAACTCGCCTTGAGGCTGTGGAAGCAGTAGAAGTAGACAAAGTTGGAGCAGCACAGGCTACAGATGACGGGGAACCAACCTCTGTAAGGAGCGAGACTACGGAGGGAGAAATATCGGCAGAAAACAAAGGAATACATCTTTACATTGTGGATCCTGGATATCATTTACTTGGATCTTTCTCAGGTCAGGTGGACATGTTGGTCAACATATTATTTTCACTCACAGTCCTTCTTCCTCGATAATTTCTGCCAGAATGGCTGGAGTTGACCTGGCCTTCCGATTTTCATCCACTGAACCAAAACAGAAGACAAGTAAATATGTTGATAACCCCGGTTTCCTCCCACAGTACAAAAACATACAATATAGGGATATGGCAAATTGGTCACTCTAAATCATAGAGTGTGAGTGGATGGGTGTTTGTCTCTATATGTGGCCCTGTGATGGACTGGTGATCTGTCCAGGTTGTACCCCACCTTTCCCCCTGGGACCCTCATGTGGAGAATAAAGCGGTAGAAGATGGATGGATGTTGATAACCATCATTTTAGACCACATTTCTGCAACTGCTTACCTTGAAGCCGCAGTCTGGCAGAATCAAGGGGGAAGAACACGGTCATTGCAGTCACACTTCCCTAAAACAAACTGCAGTCAGTAGTAGAAATGTGTACGTTCTTTCTTCCATATGGTTAAAAAATGTCATGACAAAATGTACCGATTTAAAGTGATTCAAGTACCTGTAGCACAAAACACGTTATACATACTAATCCCTGCTATTGCCGAATCGAAGACAAGTTTGAGAATGTCAAGTTTCCCAGTTGTTGTTGCGCTATTCTGCGCTAAAAGCTGTGTTATCATTAGCAAACGACACATTTTGAATTGGGTTCTATGTGGAACGCCGATAACGAGTAGTGAAAGTGAGCGTTAGCTTACCACAGCTCCAGACAGCGCATGAACCAAACTCTCATACGAGAAAACCTCGGAGCCCATTTTCACCAATATCAGCTCTTCGTTCACCAGTCCAACAACACGTCGCTCAACTCTGTTACGGGTTTCTGTGGTTTAGCCTTCACTTCGCCAAACAGCTGACACTTAGCAGCCGAGTTGGTTAGCCGAGGAGGGGATTGTGGGTAATGTAGTTATTTTCACTCACTCTAAAAAATGTTGCACATTTTACAACAGTGAACAGTCAGTTAACGCTGACATTTAAAACATGACCAACAAATAAGCATAGTCGCAAATTTCACCCAAACGTAATTGCAATTAACTGTAACTGAGATGATGAAGATGTTGTGTTAATAAATGACCATACATCATTAAAATGTGAACAACGAGGCTAAGGCCAAAGTATATATACAGAACAGAAAATGTAGATTGGAGATTTGCAAAACTATAAAATAAATATTGTGATTTTTTAACATTTAGAATCAACAATAACCCTCAAAGTACGTGATGAACATTTTGTAAAAAAAAAAAAAAAAAAAAAAAAATTTCCTTGTTGGAAACAACACTTTGCTGAATGTAAGACTTGCCTTCCAAAACACAACATGAAGTAGCCAATCCTTTGTATGGGAATAAACTTCCTGTTACTGACTAAAACTGTTCTAAATACTTTGAATCTCAAAGACAGACAACCCAAAGATTATCGAGAGCAGTTATGTAATTTTAAAGGTGTCAAGTGTGTGCTGATTATGAGGTTTTTTTGAAACTGTAAATCATGATGATGGGTCTATGGGTGAGGGAAAATTAGACACCAACCTGTAATATAAGCTTACTGCCATACTGCCATACAGTAAGCAACAGCTCAATGTGTCACCCTGTATTACAGAGAAAGATATCGGTTTGTTCAAATTTATTGAAGCGTGGTGGTATGAGGCATCGACTCAGAATAACAACACGGAAATGTGTGCTGTCATTTTCACGGACCAGCCCGGGACACTGTCACTGATAACATGGCTGCCAGATGGGGCAGAAGGTAAACACAGGTGCTAGCCTCTTAACAAAAGGCCAAACTAATAAAATCTACACTTTTTTCCATAGTGGATCCTGAAGCTTATTACTGTTCACTCCCTGAACCTAAGTCCACACAGAACACCAGCAATACAATAAGATTTTCAAATACAAACAGTATGTACGTAGACGTTGGTCTTTTAATGTAAAATCATCTGACCACTGTTTTGAAAAGACATACATTAGTGTGACACAGTCAAATACAATGTAGTCAAAACATAAACACAATGCCAGCATGTGGAGGTATAATGAATGTGTGGGATCTGCCTCCTCATCTTTGGATTTTTCTCTACACACAAACGGAATGATTACCGCGTGACACTGACACACAGAGGCACATCTAATGACTTGCATTGTAGGCTATGATTCACACTTAGTGACAGCACTGTACTGTCTGCATGCAAACACAATTGCAGTCTGCAGAACATGCAAAGTCCACACAGAAAGGCCCTCAGTCAAACTGGGATTCAAACCTTCTTGCTGTGAGACAACAATGCTAGCTGCCATGTGGCCCATAAGTAAACAGCTAAAATAAATTAAGATATGAAATGACTCCATCAGTCGCCAGCCCGTTCATTCAGCCACTCTTGACACAGCCTCCTGTGGTCGTCACTTTCCTCCTCAGTCCTCTGTTTATTCCTTAGTTTCATCCTTTGCTCCTCCACTCTTCTGGTTCTCTCTTTTGCCTCCTCTTTAATCTTCCTGTCTTCCTCCACCCTGCGCTCCAGCAGGGCCTCCACAATGGCCGTCACACTTTGTAACGAGCGCTGCGGGATCCACTTGGGATCCACTGTGGGGAGAAAGGGGTCTCCAGCTGAGACAAGCAAGGGCTGAGGTTCCAAGGGAATGTGGAGGAGGTGGGCGTGCAGCATCATGCGGTACGGGGAGTCGTCCACACCTGAGCTGTAGGTGAAGTCTCCAACAATGGTATGGCCGATTGCACTGCAGTGGACCCTTAACTGATGAGTTCGACCTGAGGGAATACAGGTGCAAAGTCAAGGAGAGAGGAAGTTTCCAAAAATGTGCTGGGGCACGGTCATGACATACACATGGATGTATGTAGTTAGTTAACGTGACAGGAACAAAATAGTGTGCCATTACCCGTGAGTGGCTGCAGTAGCACCTTGGTGACAAGATCTCCATCATAAAGCCCATACTCCAACACCGTCAGCTCAGTTTGACAAGATTTAGGGTTTTCACAGCCTGACGAGAGGAAAACGAAGCCAATGCAAATGAGCAAGAATAATTAAATGCAAATTTCGATTTGACTGACATACACAGATATATATTAGGTGAGTCTGTGGGGTAAAAATAGAAAAAAACTAAATGTGGTATACAAAATGATGCGAGTTCAGTCAAAATGAAATGAAAAATAAATAAAATTATCATCCGAATGTGCAAAAAATGGCTTAATCGAAATCAGACTTATGTCAAATGTACCAAGACCTGTTGTGTTTTGTGTACCTTCTGTTCCTTTAATACACATCATATGCGTTTTTCCTTCCGAGGAGTTCTTGCCGATCGAGAAGTCCAGCGTCTGTGTCTGATTTTCTACCCAGCCACGGACCTAAAGAAGCAAAAATATGGAACCGATTTTATCTGCAGATCTGTACGACCACACAGGGGTGATTATGCTGCTTTGCAGGCAAACCGATACATGGTGGCATTTGTATGAAAGGTTTGTGTGTGTCACAGTGTCTGTGTTTCATACCAGGGCGAGGTAAAGTTTGGTGACTGTTCGGTCCTTGAAACAACGGTAGGCCCGGCCGGCAGCTGCCTTATTGAGGGCTACACAAAGAGCCCCACTGGTGGAGAAATCCAACTGATGACAAAACCTGGAGGGAAGAGAAGAACAATTATGTTTTCGCTCTATGAGCATGATGTCTGTATACTGATGTAGTTTGTAGGTAGAAATAATTCCGACCTAAATCCATAGTACGTGCTCGGGTCTGCCAACTGAGGGAAGCGGTGTCGAAGTTGAGCCTGCACGGTCTGTTTCTCGTAGAACATTTTGCTGTCAATGCGGATGTCCCAGTGCTTGTCCACCACAATGAAGTCATCGCTCTGGTACAACACCTGCAGGCGCTCCACGTCAGCAGGCTCTGTGTTCATTGTGTGCCGCGTTGGACTACACAACCCCTGCAGCGCTGTGGAGAGAATGAGGAGAAGTATGTATTCATATTTAATCCATTGACAGACTAAATACAAAGTCTCTCATAAAAATTAACCTGACCGAACCAGGCAGTGATGGGGAAGTTAATTCCTGAATGCAATGGTTACTAGTCTACCACAAGTATTTTGGGCAAAATTTTATCCCAAAATACTTGAATCAGAATCAGAATGCTGAATACTTTCGCCGTGTGTCTGTCCTATGTTTTTCTTCTTCTTTACATTCATAATGTAATGGGCAGCTCCAAGAGGAACAAGCTATACTTATAGCAAAATCTATCAGTGATAAGCAGAGCACTAGACGAACCTCAGCACCTGTAAGCTTGATGTTGTAAACACATTAACATAATAACAATTCGTACTTGCCCTGTGAGTCTGAGCTAACCAGACTAACGCTAGCCTGTTAGCATCGTCACGTCTTTGCCAGCTGCTGTATGCTAACAACAGCAGACGTGACTAATGTATGGTACATTTTTCAAAGCGCAGAACGTTCACGTTTACGTCAAATACATGCGAACACAAACATAAACAAACCTTACTACAATAAGTGGTTCTCTCTGTGCTCCACTGTGACTGCGCAGCTGCTGCTTCGTCTTCTTCTAGTCTTGGCTGTTGACGGCAAACTGATGTGAGAGGGGAACAGCGCCCTCTACCGCGTGTGCAACAACATAGCTTTTTGTGCAGTAAGTGGTTTAATCAAGAAAATAACACTTTTCTCAAGATAAATGAATTAAATAAAAACAAATAATTATATATTTACTCCTTATATTGATCCTGTAGTGGTGCTGTATGAACCCATGTGGAAATCTGACAGACTAATCTAGTAGAAGATTAATCCCAAAGAGAATTTAAACATTTATTAACCATCAATTGGGGAAATTTGAGGTATAACATACCATATTTCACAGCATATCTGCTTGAGAGAATATCTGCTTTAAATAGAGGATGTATTTCTTCCTTTGTATATGTTTTAACATTCAGCCTGACTATACAGACAAGAAAAATAACAAGAAAAAGCTGTGGTTTCGCCCTGCGGCCTCTAACAGCCACTACTCCAGTGGCGATGTTTTCTGCACTGATGTTGTTTTCCATTTCTACAGCTAAACCAAACACCACAGCAAATAAAACAAACATGAACAAGAACATTACATTTTCTTCTTCTGTCTGTGCATGCAGTGGATCTATAAGTTAGTTCCAAACACTGAAGGTATCTTAGCGCTACCTTCATGTAACACCAGATTATCAGCAAAGCGTTGAATGTTGAAACGTACTGAGCCTCAACACAGAGGTTATATAAATAGCCGGTAAATCCACAAACACAGTCAGGTATGAATCAGATAAGCAGATCAAGAATTTCATCACTCAATCTTCTCTGTGTGTGTGTGTGAGTGTGTAAGGTCAAAGGTCACTCACACTCACGTGGCACTAAGCAGTTTCATAACAAACAGAAAGCAGTCGATGAAGAGGAGCAAGGTACAGCTGCTGGATATTATTGCATCTATTATCTGCATGTGAAGAACATTTGTGGACTTGATGAGTTTTACAAATGACCGGGATGCTCTGTAGATGTTGACACATGTTTTTTGGATTCATCCCTTTATATTCTATGGATCTTTTCAGGAAATACGCCTGCGGATCTAGTTGAGAGCGTTCACACCACAGCAAATGATGAGGAAAATCAAGCCACATACGGAATATGAAGGACGTGGATTATATAAGGATAAGTATACTGACAAAGACACAGTTTTTTAACTCTACTGAAAGCAGGATATCACATTTTCTTCTCAACCTAAAGAAAGATCTTGCTCATGTATTTCTGTATTTCGTTGCTTTCCGCCTGCGCTGCAGCACAACATCAGTGCTGTTGACTTTCCGCGTACGATGCAGAACAAGTCTTTCCTGCAGGCTCGCTGTGAAGAGCCCATAATGACATCAGACTGGGGGGTCCCTCTGCTGCTGGCTCTGCTGCTGCTGGCTCTGCTCTACACCTTCCTCTATCTGCCGGCCACAGCACAGCGAGCTCTGCTGGAGCAGGCGCTCCGTAGCAACAACAACACCACCACAGCACTGCCCACAGCCGCCCAGGAGCAGAGGCGATTCTAGAGTCTGTAGGGGCCCAAAGCAAAAATTCCCAGGGGGAACCTTCCAACCAGTGTTCATCATCATTATGTTATAAATAATCTGACACCAATGAAAAATGTATGAGTTCAAAATATATATATATATATATTTTTGAAATGAATGAAATAACATGGAAAAACCTTGTAATTAAAAAGTATGTGAAAATATAAATGAAAAGAACAATAAAATACTGTAAATAGCTTTTAAAAAACCATATAAACTAAGTAAAAAATACCTTACACTGTAAAGAACCCACATTATAAAACAATTTAAATATATAGAACAATAAAATACTGTAAATAACATATATAAACTGATTAAAAAATATATGCATTACACATACTGTAATGTACTAATGCAAATAATATGATAGATATGCAAATAATCCTCTTCATTTTCCAACTTGCAGAACGATAACTTCTCAGAGGTTAAAGTGAGGTGGGGCCATGTTTCCTACTGAGATGTCATTGCAAATCACCCATTGTTGTTTAAGGGGGACGGGGAGGTGGCTGGTCACTGCACATTTCAGTAAAAACAGCCCTCAGGCTCCGAGTGTCGGGGGCCCCCTATCGGCTCGGGGCCCCAAGCAGTTGCCTGCCTTGCCTGTTCACAAGCTGCGCCTCTGCCCAGGAGGACTGACCTACAGCACTGGACGACCAGACAGACAGACTACAGACTATGTGACAGGCTGACCTTGACGAGATGATGTGGATTTATCTCCTCTATAAGGATTAATTTTGATTTATTTCACCTGGATCCTGGAGCAGATGGTTTGGCTCACTGAGCGCTATTTAAAACTGCAACAAAACTAAATCCATGACAGTTCCCCTGACAGTTTATACTCTGAGAACTAAGACTCTGAACCAAAGGATTGTTTGAATTTGCCTTTATTCAGAGATACAGGATGCTACTGTTTAGATTAGACACCAAATACTTTGAAAGTGCGGCACTTGATTGTTACAGACTGCAGGGCAAGGTGTGTTCAAAACATCCCTGGAAATACTGCAGTATCTGCAATATCTGGCAACAATTGACATCTGTATATTGCATCAGTATCTTTTCTTCTTCTTCTTTTTTTTTTTAAATCACATTAAATTTGTAACAATAAAGTTGTAAAAAAAGGGGACGAGAGTCTCGTTAAAACCATGCAACACCCAACAAACCAACATTTACAGTTAGATCACGACAATTTCAAATGGTAGTTCAATGTTCATTATGTTCAACAATGATAATATCATATCCAAAGACTTGACACAATAATGATATATTTTTTTCTCGCTTTTTAAGGGGGAAATAAATTCCTCCTCCACTGTTCTCCTCAGCTACCGTCGTAAATGTTTCCTTCAAAGATTCAAAGCATCATTTTTAAATCCTTGGTACAGGAGAGATGCTCAGAAAGGGCTAATTGTGTTTCCCTTTGACTATGAGAACAGTATAAAATCCTACAGGACAGACATGCATCTCTTTCTACAATATACACAGTTCAGTTACAGTCTTTCACACGGTCTGCTCTTTGAGAAACCTCCACAAAGACTTGAGGGAAAACTGCTGCTTGAAAGCAAAGTAAAATTGAATGATTAAATGCATGTAATGTACACAGGGAGAAGAGGTGAACCTAAAGGGTTTGTTTATTTTTAAACGTGTTCCAAGACGAAATTGTGTTGTTTATTGTGGCATTTGGTCAAAACGCCCTAAAACGTTATTCTTTTTGTCGCATCAAAACTGTACACTGATGATGGATTATTTTTTTTAATATGTTAATATCATGATGGGAAAATAAGAAAAATATGATGCATAATAAACACAACCTCATCCTCGAAACAGCATGTAATAAAAGCACATGAAGAAACACAAAGAGTTAAAATATGTTCATTTACACATCTTATTTTATAGTACTTTCTTCCTTATAATTTGTATTGTAACAGTTTTTAAAGCTCAAACTCCAGCATTTTAATTAAATTTAGTTTGGTGATAATCATTCTCTGAGCTTTTACCCCCCATGGTTTTGAAATGAACATACTGACATTTATACTGGAGTTAAATCATTAAATCCTGGGGAACCAGACATTTAATGTATTTCTTCACTATTCAGCTGTGGTACCTGGTTCTTCCCTCTAGTTCAGTCAGAACTGAAGAAGCCTAGAAGAAGTCTATGACCTGGACGACCGAGAGCCTTCACCGACCGTAGGTTTTATTGAATAATAAAAAAAATAAAGGTCTATCACGCCTGAGTCGATATTTGACAGTCAAATCATTGCCACCTGACTCCAACAACCCTGAAATATCTCCGTGTTGCAGCCTCTGATGCATCCACGCTACAATGAGTCAGAAAAATCATCTAGAATTGAACCCCACTTCAACTCTCTCTACTATAGTCAACGTCTCCTTTTCCAGAAATCCTGCTGAGCATCATCACAGTGAACTCAATCAGCTCTTTTTCCTAGTAAAGACTGTTTGACTCGAGTGTACCACACACACACAGCGGTACGTTGTACTGTACTTAATAATAATGGGTGTGTTTTGGTTGTAACATCACAGTGCCAGAGCGCCACCTATCGCTCTTTTTAAACAAACCTCATTTTAAGACCAACACACACACACCCATGATGTGCTCATATGGGTGCTTTTCATATGGAATTTAAACCATTTGGAGACTGAATGGGAAAATAACTGCGTATGATACTAACAAAGATATGTGCGTCAGACTTGAGGAGGTGGAAAATATGTAATTATATGAATGTATAGTACACTTCCCTTTGTGCCTGAGCTGGCTTCCTTTTAAAGCTGCAGTGCGTAACTTCTGGTGATTTTTGTTGTGTTTTGCAGACATTATTATTCTGCCTCTGGTCAGTTTTCTTAAACAGTAACATGATTTGTTTGCTGCTTCCTACAGTATCAGACCTGGCTGAAGGAGCGTTGCATTCACACTAGCCCTTCTTCATCGCACCCTAGTTCGTTTGCTCGGAAACTCAAGTTCCGCGGAAACCAAAGAAGCGAACTCCGGTCCGCCTAAAAGCATGGGGCTCGGTTTGCTTCAAGTGGACTACAACGCAGGGCATTGTGGCTAAACACAACCAAAACAAGACCGACAGGATTTGATGCAGCTCCATGTTCTGCTCTGACGTGGAGGAAGCAGAAGTTGTTCTGCATTAATCAATAGCTGAGCGAGTTTTTTCATCTCGACTTCAGTAAGGAGGGGAATTTGTTATTCAAAAGGTTCGGTTTGTTTCGCTAAAGTGCAAAAGTGTGAAAGCAAACTCGGACCAGCTGAATGTTGCAAACCCCAATTGAACGAGTCTAGCAGACTATGAGGTCAAACTACTGAATGAGCAGGTTTTCTGAGCAGTAGAATTCACTTCAAAAACGTTTTGTGGCCGCTTCGCTGTGTTTTCAGTCAATTTACTGTTACCTCTGTCTGTCGGCACAGAACAACTCACTTCCTGTGTGCAGCACGGGAATGTCCCGAGATCAAAACTGATCTAAACACTGTTATACTGAGAAAAAGAGTTGCGTGTAGCTGATAACCCTAACCTGCATTGTTTGAAGTCATGTGACAAAGGTTAGAATGAAACGGACATTTGTTCATATTAAAAAGTTACGCACTAAAGCAGCTTAAGGTCCGCTGCTGTTAATGTTAATGTATGTATGTATGACAGGATGAGGAGGAAGAGACTGATAGTAAATAAAAAGGAAGACTCCATCATGTGGAGAACTTATAGATGTAGATGTAATGACAGAGAAAGTGGGGATTCCTTCCTCTAAAAGTCCCAGCTGTTGACAGGTTTGAGGAGAGCTGCATGAGCAGACAAGGATTAAACCATACGGACGAGGAGAATGAGCAAAAAACGGGAGAAGCAGAGCCTCCTCACTTTGGCCTCACAGGACAATGTAGAGGAGGCTTAAACTGGGGGAAGAAGACAGGAAGACTGGGAGTAAAAGAAGGAAAGAGAGCAGCATCACATCTCTTCCTCTCCTTTATTCGCTCCAGTCCTTCTTGATGTCCAGGCTCCACTCCCAGGCCAAGTGGACGTTCTCGTCGTCATCGGTGAGGCGGGACTTGATCTGATAGATGCCGCGTAACACGATGCCCTTCGGTGCCTCGGCACTCGGGCTCAGAAATTCTTGCTCCTCCGCCCTCGGGCCGTAACTGCCCACCATGAACGACACCTTGTCCACTGTAGGGGGCACAAAATGGACAATGATGGACACTTGATGTTTACCCATCTGTACTTTGATATTATTATGTTTATTTATGCATATATATATTTACAGTTACAGAACAATTCTCATATGAATCTGTGAAATATTCTACAAATAACTAAGATTAGTGGTGAATCCAGTGACTCATCTTTACTAGTCTGATGCAGCTGGTGATTATATAATGAACCACTCGAGATACAGTGAATCACACAGATGACATGACATTATTATTATTATTATTATTGTTATTATTATAATATATCGACTGGAAGAGCCTTCAATTACTGCAGCTAGCTCCACCGTCTTTATGTCTTATTTATTATTAATTCCTCTCAGGCTCAGTCATTTAGGAGCTACTTTTGGCTTCACGATGTCTCATGAAACTGGTATGAATTTATTATAGTCCTAAAAGTAAAATTTAAACATCTTTCCTCCAACTTAAGTGTTCTCATCTTTGGGAGCACCTGAGAGAGAGAGAGAGAGAGAGAGAGAGAGAGCTTGTATATTATGTGTAATGGGATCAGTGCACAGAAGGAAGAGTGGGAACATGCCGTATGGGACATGATATTACAAATGTTAGTGTGTTTTTTCCAAATCATTAGTCATGTTGACTAATATTAAGCAATCTGTCATAAGATACAGATTTATTTTCAGATAGATAGATAGATAGATAGATAGATAGATAGATAGATAGATAGATAGATAGATAGATAGATAGATAGATAGATAGATAGATAGATAGATAGATAGATAGATAGATAGATAGATAGATAGATAGATAGATAGATAGAGCTGAAACGATTAATCGATGAATCTATTATTAATCGATTACTTATAAATTAATCGCCAACTATTTTGATAATCGATAATCGTTTTATGGACTAAACGATTCATTGATTAATCTAGAAAATAATCGACAGATTAATCGATTTACGAAAATAATTGTTAGATAGATAGATAGATAGATAGATAGATAGATAGATAGATAGATAGATAGATAGATAGATAGATAGATAGATAGATAGATAGATAGATAGATAGATAGATAGATAGAGCTGAAACGATTAATCGATGAATCTATTATTAATCGATTACTTATAAATTAATCGCCAACTATTTTGATAATCGATAATCGTTTTTATGGACTAAACGATTCATAGATTAATCTAGAAAATAATCGACAGATTAATCGATTACGAAAATAATTGTTAGATAGATAGATAGATAGATAGATAGATAGATAGATAGATAGATAGATAGATAGATAGATAGATAGATAGATAGATAGATAGATAGATAGATAGATAGATAGATAGATAGATAGATAGATAGATAGATAGAGCTGAAACGATTAATCGATGAATCTATTATTAATCGATTACTTATAAATTAATCGCCAACTATTTTGATAATCGATAATCGTTTTATGGACTAAACGATTCATTGATTAATCTAGAAAATAATCGACAGATTAATCGATTTACGAAAATAATTGTTAGATAGATAGATAGATAGATAGATAGATAGATAGATAGATAGATAGATAGATAGATAGATAGATAGATAGATAGATAGATAGATAGATAGATAGATAGATAGATAGATAGATAGATAGATAGATAGATAGATAGAGCTGAAACGATTAATCGATGAATCTATTATTAATCGATTACTTATAAATTAATCGCCAACTATTTTGATAATCGATAATCGTTTTTATGGACTAAACGATTCATAGATTAATCTAGAAAATAATCGACAGATTAATCGATTACGAAAATAATTGTTAGATAGATAGATAGATAGATAGATAGATAGATAGATAGATAGATAGATAGATAGATAGATAGATAGATAGATAGATAGATAGATAGATAGATAGATAGATAGATAGATAGATAGATAGATAGATAGATACGTGTAGTGACCTTACCTTTTATTCCTTTTCTGAAAACCACATGATGATACCTCAAGCCAGCAACGATGTCTCTGTTCACCTGCAGAAAACACAAACAACCCCTGTCAGGATAATTTGGTAAAAGATGGATGTTGGAGCCAGCTCAGGAATCAAACAAGAGTTTATTTCTGTACAGAAAGAGCAATCACGAAGCAACTTGCAGATTAAGTCACTCCGCGAAGACTGCTGAATCAATGGAAAACCTCTCTAGTTAACCTGTCTGGTGGGTGTGTCAAACCCCCCCACACAGACAGAGCAGAACAAAAGGTTTCCTCCATCCCACGGGAAGAGAAGGAATCAGGTAGACCCCCCATAGGGAGAGAGGAAGATAGGGTGTTTACGACTCAAACCCCTGTGTGTAAAACAAAATAGCAAATGGTCCCTTGATCTTAGGTCACTACAGTTCATACTTTTACATTTATACGATATCAATACAAAATTTCCGTAACATATCCCTCCTGTTTATGCTGATTTTAAGCATAATTATAACATAAATTTTGTAGAGTGTGAGAGCGAAAACCCTTTCGAGCAGTTCAAAACATTCTATTTATCCATTATCCTTTCAGAAAGGGAAACTCTCTCACGGTTCCGCTGCCCCGGCAACCACACACAGGTACTCCATGTTACAAGAAACAGTAATCATACACAAAATCAAACATTGTTTCCGTCAAAACAGAACATAAAACATCCTTTCTTAATCTAACAATCCCTTTGAACATAAACACAAAATTACAAACATTCACACATGTCATCCGGTAAATTTGAATGTTAAAACTTCAGTCTTGTTGTCTCCTGAAATGTCCAGACTACGTTGAATCAGTTTTCCTGTTACTGTGCAGTTCAGGGCCCACAGTCCATTTTCTGCTGTATGAGCTGTTGCTTTCATACAGTCAACATTTTCCCTGTATTTTTGCATCACTTTCAGACCAAATTCTGCTCTTGAGCTTGTTGTACACTTCCTTGTACTTGCTCAGTTGACACAATGCCATGCTCCTTCAGACTAAACTGCTGATGATGTCGTTATCATCACAGTTCAAGCTCCTCCTCTTATTGGCTCTTCCACTTCCTTTGCACCCCCCTTGGGTACACTGGTTCACAGCAGCCTCAGCCACTCAACTTCCTTGTCTCAAGCTGAGCTTCCACCATCTTTTCTGAAAGTAAAGCAAACCTATGGACTAGCCTATGGAGGGCAGTCCTCTAATGTGGGTTATTTGATATTCAGTACATTGCAATCTTTAAAACAGTGAGTCCTTTCTGCAGCTGTGTTAGCATAAGTTCACCTGTTAGCATTCCATGCAGTGTTAGTACTGTGATTTAACATGCAGTTATCCAAACATAATCACTTTAGTGTTTTGTAGTACACTTTTCATTTAATTTTGTTATTAAATCACTGTTGCATTAATTGTATCAACCAAACCTTAACTTTAAAATTATCAACGGTAATGACAACCAACCACTCACTTCCATATTCACACCTCAATTTCCAACATTCAATATACCTAATTCCCTGGCTAGGAGTTTAAACTTCCACTCTTTTCAAATTCCAAAAACATCTTTCTCAATTTGTTTTACCAACTGCTCTCTCTCTCTAGGTTATCCAATGGTGCTATTACAATCCAATGACAGACTATCAGTTATTACTTTATTTTTACTAATGACTACACGATTCATAACTAAATATTTCAACTCTCGATCTGGTAATGGAATTCTCAGTGGAGTATTAAACTACCACCAAAGATTACAAATGTATTATATTATTGCATCTTCCATTACATTTATTTCATTTTTCCAAAAATTTTAAATTTGAAATATATTGTTTCAATATGTATTTCCATTATTGTTCTCCCCCCTTGCACAGATTTACTCTGTGCACATTATTACTAATTCTAAGTCTCCTTACTTTCGTTATTTTACCTTTACTTGTATCCTGCGCTTTGTAATCTTTATGAGGTCCTTCATGAAGTCAGCATGTTCCTTAAAGACCTAAAAAAAAATCTTAAGATTTATTTCTTCAAACGTTTAAATTAAATACCTAATTTTGTTCAAACCAGGCATTAGTTAATCTGCTAAAAATGTTTAAATTTCTATATCCAAATCTTATTAGTAAATCTCCACATTTGAATTGTATGTGTAGCTTACTTACAGTGGCTTTAAATCTTGTTCTTTCTCCTTTTCAAAGTTTTCTTTGAGAGTGTGAAGTTTCACACCACTCAGGGGGAGTGAGCAAATGTCAGAGAAACATGATAATAGAGTAACATATGGATAACCACTCCTACTTCACAGAGAGTCTTCAAGTTTCATTTCTCACTAAGCCAGTGAAAAGTACACTGCTCCAAATCACAACAAAAACAACCATTCTCACTGCACATTGATTTCCCAATTGCCACTTACATCATTATACATCACTAAAATAACATTTACAAAAAACTTGCATCACCAACAATTGAAATACCGTTAATCTTTCCTTTGACCTTGTACTAAGTTTAAATATCAACATTCTTTAGACAACCTTCAAACTCACCAATGCACTCCTCACATTATTTACAGAGACACATTCACTCAAAGTTATTTCTGCAGAGTCAGTTTCCTATAAGTCAGTCAGATCTGTTAGTGGATTCACGGATTGAATCAGGTAGTCATCCACTATACCTATATCAAATGTATCTAATTGTTCTTTATAATATCCAAAATTATCAAAAGATATTTATTTGGTCAATTTGAGTTCACCCAAGGCTTTGAGAAGAAAAAGAGCGTCCCCGATTTCTCCTCTCTTGGCGATTCATTAGAAACAACATAGCGTCCTATGTCGTTCCTCATGACCCTTATTATCTCCTAGCCTAATTGTAGATTACTTTAATTATTATACATTTTTTATTCTTAATTAATTATTATTTTAACCTTATAGTGACTGTATTGTATATTTCAGATGTTAGTTGGTTACCACTTCAGTCATTTCATAAGTCACATCAACAACATCCACCAACACACATCTCTTGTCTACAATGAGACAAAGCCATTTGCAAATCAAACAAAATCTTGTCACACCTTCAACTTAAAAACTATTTCCATTTGTCCACTGGGCCTTTCAATGCACTCTTGAACAGCTTGAACTCTCCCATTCATTCACATTCATGCTCTACATCAGAGGTGTCAAACTTATTTCCACTATAAGCCACATCAGCATACTGGTTGCCCTCATAGGGCCAGATGTAACTGTACGACAGAATAAATATAACTAAAAATGCAAATGCAACCTCAGAAAAAGACTTTGAAGCACATGTGATTCTTCAGCCACAATTTGACCATTTGTTGTTTTCCTTAAATTTACACGTACTCTACATAAACCACACTTATCAAGAGCTGTTAAGGACTGTCTTGATCAGGGACACTCCATCCTAGACAATCTTCCTCTCATTAACCATCTCATGCATCATATAAAACACTAAAAAACTTCCTCATCTTCTAGGTTCTGGTGTGTACGTGTGTGTGTAGGTGCATAACCTGTTTATTGTCAAGTCATTCTGATGAATCCTCAACTCATCTGGGTTTCCTTTCTCCTTTCCCCCCTCCAGCCTCCTTGACCTCTGCCTTTTTGAGCCTTACATTGTCGAGCCCAATGTCCAAATTTGCCACAATTGTAGCAGCTCTCATCTCCATCAATTCTCCATCCTCCTCGTCCTCCTCCTCTTCCTCCTCCTCTCCTGCCTCCACGATTGATGTTGCCTGTCCTTGTTGCTTTCGGACTTCCTGTGACACTTCCGGTATGTGCAGGAACAGAGAGAGGAGGTGCAGAGTGAGAAGGAGGGGGAGGAATTGGAGCAGAGGCCTGAGCTGGAGGTGGTGGTTGTTGAGTGCTGATGCACGGGGGATGGAGACCCAGAGGCGTCATTCTCCTGTCTATCTCAGTTGGAGTTAAAAACAGAATTAAATTTATAACATCCTGCATCTCTTCTTCCTGTCTTTTCTCAATTCCCTTAGACTTAGCCTCAATCTTTTCTACCAATTCTTTGCATTCTTCTACCAGTAGTTTTCCTCTAAAACCATACTTCTTTTCCCACTTTTTTTCACATTATCTAACACTTTCTGGCTCATCTGTTTCACATCCCCTTTAAATTGAACCTCGTCAGGTTCACAACATTTGTAACTGTTACAGTTTCCCATTTTTATACTTTTTTATTTTTATTTAATTTTTTTTTAACCTGCTTTTTTTATTTTACCGGTTTTACCTACCATTCATCGAATGGGCGTGATATCACTTACAATGGGCTATCTTCTTCGGTTTTCAACTTCTTTTTCTTAACTTTGTTTTTTCTTATTCTCACACACTCAACCTGTTTACACTAACTTTGGATAATCTTTTCAGCCAGGTGGTTTGTACGACACATTTGTTCCGAGCAACGCACCCTTGTAATATCCACAGAGGATATTTAAGACACTGAATAAGTCACCACTAGAGCTAAAACTAACGATTATTTTGGTAATCGATTAATCTGTCGATTATTTTCTCTATTAATCGATGAATCGTTTAGTTCATAAAATGTCAGATAAAAAATGTTGATCAATGTCTGTCAAACCTGAAAATGATGATGTTTCTCGAATGTCTTGTTTTGTCCACAAACCAAAATGATTCAGTTTTAAAAATTTCTTTGTTTATGTGGAGCAAAGAAGCAAAGAAAATATTCACATTTAAGAAGCTAAAACAATCAGAAATCTTGTTTTAATCATGAGTTGACGATTAATTTAATAATCGTTTCATCGATTAATCGTTTCAGCTCTAGTCACCACAAAGTTTTATTCTCGTTACCACAAAGTTTTATCTTATTCTTCTATCTTCTTAACCTCATCCATTGTATAGAGTCCCTGACTCTTTCCTTCTCTTTTTATTTTGACGCAGTCGAGACTTCGGGATTAGTTTGACTATGCTGTCCTTCCAAATAACAGACCACCCGTTCTTGAAGCCAAACGAGAGTTTTTTTCAAACCCCCACAAATTAAGTTTCCAATGATTTGGCTCTTCACGTAAACATTCAATCTTGGTGCCAAACAAGGGTTTTTTTTCAAACCCCCCTGAAATTAAGTTTCCAATGATTTGGTCCTCATGAGATATTCCTAATTCTTGGTACCAGACAAGGGTTTTTTTTCAAACCCCCCTAAGACTAATTCTCCAATGATCTGGCCCTCACTATGTTTGATCTCGAAGCCAAATGAACCAGTATCTGTTTCACCCAATCCAAAATTAAATTTCCAAACGATTTGGCTCCTCACAATACATACACGACACGTGTCTTACCTTTTTAGTTGTTTGACTCCCTGGCTGGTCCGTCACCCCTCTCTGGTTGGTCACCGTCACTGTCCCACTCTTCAGGGGACCTGGCCTCCCTGACCAAACGGAGCTTTAAGAGCCCCGAGGTGGAGGTCTTTTCTGGAGAAATGTTTCTTTTCTCCGCCTTGCAAGGTCTTCAGGTCCACCGTTGTGAAGAGAGGGACAGGTATCGGGGTCCCACGTTGGAGCGCCAAAATGTCAGGATAATTTGGTAAAAGATGGATGTTGGAGCCAGCTCAGGAATCAAACAAGAGTTTATTTCTGTACAGAAAGAGCAATCACGAAGCAACTTGCAGATTAAGTCACTCCGCGAAGACTGCTGAATCAATGGAAAACCTCTCTAGTTAACCTGTCTGGTGGGTGTGTCAAACCCCCCCACACAGACAGAGCAGAACAAAAGGTTTCCTCCATCCCACGGGAAGAGAAGGAATCAGGTAGACCCCCCATAGGGAGAGAGGAAGATAGGGTGTTTACGACTCAAACCCCTGTGTGTAAAACAAAATAGCAAATGGTCCCTTGATCTTAGGTCACTACAGTTCATACTTTTACATTTATACGATATCAATACAAAATTTCCGTAACAACCCCCAAAACAAGTCAGTTTGTGTTGGATGTTTAGTTTTAAATCACTTTGTTCTCAACAGCGTGTTGAACTTGATCGTGCACAGTAATAGTATTTCTTTATGATTTAAGCATTCATGTACATTTTTGACACACACCCTGAAACAAAAGTCTATTTATATTTAAAACAAACAAACAAAAAAACAGTGAACACGTTTGTCCAGTAGGGGTCCCCAGAGTGTTAGATCATTCTCATCACTTTCTGCATTCACAGTGAGGACCCTCATAGAATTACCCTTACACTAACTATAACCATCACAACTAAGCAGTGTCAAAATGAACGTACCTGTACTTTACTTTGTTATTTATATTTCTCGCAAATTTACTTTTACTCCACTTACATTTCCTCAATCAGAAGAAGACAAGTTGGTCATGGTCTGCATTTATATAGAGGTTTTCTAGTCTTTACACTTTACCCTATAGTCCCATTTACACGCTTCAACATGGGGTTAAGTGTCTTAAGTGTACATTTTATATCAGAAAGTTACTTTTGCTACTTAAGTACAGAAAATGTCATATACTGTAAGACTTTTACTTATTAAGTAATATTATCTGCTATCAATTAAATGTAAAAGTTATGATTTTTTAATTTTCTTATAATAATAATAATAATAATTTTAAAAAGTTTGGTGAAGTAACTTCCTGACATTTACTGACAGGCCGTTCCTCCTGCATTGATCGTCACTGCTGCTCCTAATGAAACAGAGTGATAGTCTCATTAAATATGATAATGGTCTTGATGATGTTGTGGTTTGATTATATCGTCGACTCTGTCGCTGACTCAGCATGTTTCAGTCTCCTCTTATGTCTCTTTACTTACAATAAAAAACCTGATCCAGTGTCTGTCGATTCACATCAGTGCAAACGCACACAACAGTCCGTTTCATGGTTACGACGCACAATGATTCTCTGTGTTATTAATTAAAGTTCTGTGACTGCGTCCATCCGTCTCACCTTGAAGTACATTTTTATTCTGTATTGCGCTCCCTCCTGTAAGGAGACGCTCTTCTCCTTCAGAGCGCTCAGGTCTCCTGCGTACACACACAAAAACAAAAACACAAACAATATGACATCACTAACGGTCGACGTGACACGTATGACATCATCTTTTACAGTTTCTCAGCAAACGTTGAGTCATTATACGACCACACTGCCGCTGACTGAGTCACACAGAGAAACGTGGCTTTCAGCAGCTGCTGTAATAAACGTCAGTTACTTGTTGTTGTTTTACCAATAAAAAATGTACTTCTGGAGAAATTGCACATATTCATCTTCAAACATTTGACTTGACATTTCAAGGATTCTTTCATTCTTTTTTTCTTCTCCAAACCTTTCATTTTGTATTTTATTTATTGCCTCTACAAATACATGGGTTATAACAAGCATCCAATTGATTAAGTGAATTTAAAGAAAATGTCATAAAAAACTAATAATACACGGTACTTTGGCTCAACATGGGAAATTAAAAGTCAAACATTATGATGGTAAATTTCAAGTCATTCCCCGATGCTTTTTGTTTTCTGCTCACTGACAAAGTGTCTCAGGGCAAATGGATCATTTCCTGAAATTCAAAAATTCATAGAAATTATTCCTTAAAAGGTTTGCAAATATTTTCAACACATCCTTGTTCAGCACGACACCGACTATCATGATGGTAAATTTCAAGTCATTCCGAAGTACTTTTTGTTTTTGAGATTAAAGTCAGTTCACTGTCAGTGTATCAAGGCAAATGGATCATTTCCTGAATTTCAAAAAACAGACACAACTTGCTTCATAGATAGATAAATCACAAAAATGACTCATTTTTGATTTGTGGGCAAAACAAGACATGCATTTCCAGGTAAGGAAAACGCAGATCAACAATTTTTCTACATTTCCTGACATTTTACGGAGCAGAATAATGGAGTGGTTAATCAGTTATGAAAATAATCCTTAGTTGCAGCCCTGTTTGTAATTGCAGAACACGTCAGTCAGGTTTAATGCAGCAGCAGCAACGCTACATGTTTACTTAATGATGCACTAAATGGTTAATGTCTCCCCCTCTCTCTCTCTCTCTATATTACACATATTTAAAGTCGGTGTTTTCAGCTAAATAAGACACATAGATGTCAAACTACAATCTGACATATATTACATAACAGTGGTGAACTTGTGTCACTGATTCTTTGTGCGATGAGAGAGTTGCTGCCATCCTGTGGGAATGAATGGGTTCATATGGAGGAGAACAAGAAACTGGCTCTTTTTTAAAAAAAGCACATGAATCAGAATCAGAAACATATCCACCACCTAATCACTTTATATCTCAATTTAAAGTCCTGAGTGCTTTCTAATAGGCACAGAGAAGACGGAGGAAGGAAACGATGAAGAGGAGATAGAGGGAATGGAGTGAATAAAAACAGGGAGGGCAGATGACGAGGGAAATAAAGTAAGCGAACAATGGATTAAAAGAGAGTACAGCTCACACAGAAATGCACAGTTTGGCGTCGGTGGTTTCACTCCTGTTGGTGTGACTTCTCTCACTTTCATTATTACAGATAATACCTTATGGAAATTATTCATTGCTCCGTCTCTGTCTTATTTAATCTGATCCACCTCTCTTCTACAAACCCCCTCACCGCCCCTCCTTCCATTTCCTTTGAGGAGATGGAAAGGCTGCTCGCTCGCCTCTCCAGGGAGCGTCTGACTGAGAAAATAGGTCAGTGTGGTGAACCTTCTACCTACCCACACACACACACACACACACACACACACACACACACACACACACACACACACACACACACACACACACACACACACACACACACACACACACACACACACACACACACACACACACACACACACACACACACACACACACACACACACACAGTGCTTAACAAATGTAACAGACCACCACCCAATATAAGGTTTAAGGCACAGTTGCCCTAAATTAACAGCATTAACATCTGTCATGGTTCATATTTTATTTATGATATTATAATAATAATAGCAAATAATATAACTAATATTTTTATACATGGATTTTCAAATTGACAAAAAAAGCAAAACAGTAAAGCACATTATTATTTCTTGATTAAGATGTCAAATTATAGTTATTTACTTGCATTACTGAGCTGATAAATTTGGTTTTAGTGGTTTAATGTTATGCTCGATTAATATCTGGTAAAGCAAAAGGGATTTTAAAAAAAGGTGAATTAATTCTATAACATTTTCATTTGAAACTTTTTATTTTTTTTATTTTTTTTAAGATTTCTAAAATATTTAGGTTTTCTCATTCGAAATATTAACTAACATTGTCCAACAAAGCAATGACAGATATTTAGTTTGCTCTTCCATTAACCCTTAGAATACAGAGCCTGAATATGTGACCTATAAACACACACCCCCAGGACGTCCATATAAGGAGTTGTGTATTATTCCCACGTGTGCACCTGCGGCACAGATCCGTGCCGTGTGAGTACTAAGGGTTAATTACAAGAAGGCATACAGCAGCTAAACACGATGATAGGTTACCAAGCTTCACATATGTAAATTCTGCCACTAGAGTCTCTGGATCATGGGAATTGTTTGCTTTCTCTCATTTAGTTTCCCCGGAGCATATTATGTGATTTACAGGGAGAGCTTCAGAGGCAGAAGTAGAGTAGTTTTGATTCTTTAGTGACGAGTTTGCGCCGTGTGTTATACCAGAGATGGTTATAAAGCGGCTAAATGAAACAAATCCATTGCGCCGAATAGAACTGATTTAAGAAAGAAGTACAGATTTCTATAGACTGGAAACAATTGTGTACATTTATCCAATCTTTTACTGTTTTATCCTCCACATGAGAGTCGCTGGTGCCAATCCCAGCGGACATAGGGCGATAAGTGGGGTTCACCCTCCATCACAGGGCCTCACATAGAGACAAACAACCACACACTCTCACATCTATGGTCAATTTAGAGTGTCCAATTTACCTAATCCTCATATTGCATGTTTTTGGGTTGTGGGAGGAAACCGGAAAAAGGACCTTGTTCTGTTCGGGCCACGATCCTGGATCTTCTTGACCTGATTTTGTACACGACTCAAAAATAAATAACATCTAACGTCTCATCACTTTTTATCTCCACATCATATCTTTAAACTCAGCGATGAGAGGGAGAGCAGATGTTCTCCATCAGTGCCAAACCTTCATCATTTCTTTCTCCCCTGCGTTTCGCACACGAACAGTTCCGTCTCGTGCCGCTCGAACAAAAAGAGACGGCAGAGCAAATTCAGACAAGCATCCATTAACTCTCTATTTATTAACAAAGAGATCTTTTAAGAGGCCCCCCGCGTTACGGACATAAATCTAGACGCAGCACAGCACAGGATTGAGATAGAGATTGAAGGTTAGCGACTGACACAGTGAGGATGTTTGGTGTGTTAACGCGTGTCGTGAGTAAATGTGTCGCGTTCTCAGCAAAACAAGCCTGGGAAAGTCATCGTTAAGGACTTTGTAACACATTATAACTTAGAAATAAGGTCGTCAAGGGTGTTATTATTTAACCGAGGCTTTGATTTATAAAAGAATATGTGGATCAAGTCTGGATATCGTGGCAGTTTCAGGCGTGAAATAGGACAGAAGAGGTTTCCAGTGGTGCTGGACTCCTGTCGTAAAAAGTACTATTACGGCGAAACTGGCCCCGCAAAGAAATAAAGCTCGATCGGAACACGTTTTGTAGTAAAATGTTACAACCCTCTTGAAACTTGATGTGTAACGTACCCTTTAACCCTAACTAGGTCACAGTTCTCGCATGGGTGGCCACATTGGAGCCGGGAATTTCTTTCTATCTCGGCGAGAGTCTCATTGCTGTATCCACCAGGAGACAAAAATCCATTAGTTGTTGTTTTTCTGCTGCCGGCTCAGTCCGACGAAAATCATTTTTCATGTTCCAGTGCATAAACATTGAGGTTATCGATCTAAACGAGGAGCAACAGTGGGAGCTGAAATGACTGTCAGTTCTTGTCGAGGATTAATACACGGCCAAAAACAAGATGAAAGTCCACCAGGTCTCAAGATCTCATTAAACGACAGACACACACACACAGAGACAGTGGTGGTAAGAAGACTGGGACGAGCTGAACGACATCTAAAGGAGACATTAAGTGTCCTATAAAATGACTGAACTGATTGAACTTCGTCAAGATATTTGATGTCAATATTGTCTTTGATCAGTGAACAATTTATGATGAATCGTCTGCACAGAGGGAGCATTGTCTCACTGTCTCTGTGTTCTTACAGACAAAGACGTAAAATGTGTTTTACATTTATATTCTGAGAGGAAACAGCACGATTAGAACATGAAGACACCTCCGTCTACACTCTTAGAAATAAAAGTGCTAAGTAGAACCATATAAGGTTCTTCGGCTTGTCATCATAGGAGAACCCTTTCGGAGGGTTCCACCAATAACCCTTTTTAAAACCCTTTATTCAGGAAAGGGGTTTTAAATGGTTCTCTGGATCAAAATGGTTCTTACTGGAACCATTAGTGTTACCAAGAACCCTTTCTGCGGGAAAGGGTTTTTCAGAAGCAAATGGTTCCAGGTAGAACCTCAGCCCTTGTAGAAGAACCCTTTTGGAACCCTTATTACTAAGAGTGTACAGGATGTTCTTATTAAGAGAACAGTCAGTGTTCAAAAGGAAAATAAATAAGATGAAATGCAAGAGGCGAAATAGAACAAGAGAAATGCAGCAGACTGATGTCAGTTCTGGTAGATACATACAGTAAATGTAAAAGGGCTGAGAATCAATAGTGAAAATACAGTATGATTATTTAATGATACTTGTTTAGATACCAATTTTATCGGAGTGGGAGTGAAGTATTGTTTTTGGTGGCTCTGGGTGTCTGTTTGTTTGTGCTTCCACACTTGCACTTGCCAATACGACCAACAGAGGCCGCCAGAGGCTTCTTGCGTGAATGGGGTGAAGTCTGCCATCTCCGATCTCTGCCTAGTTAAAACTGTTTACACAAAAACATGCATTACAACAAAAGTTGGTTATGATAAGTGGGCAAAATGTGCCAGTTTTTTATTTGAAATGCATTTGCAAGTTGCTTGATTCAAAGCAGGTAATCGACTCGACTTGCTTGAGACTTGAAGGTTAAGACTTGTGTGTGTGACTTACTCCTCCATCTCTGTTAAATGATGACCACATTTTTTAAGGACTTCATTTCCAAGCTTTTCAAGACTTTTCAAGACCTGCATATTCCCTGTTCAGACGTTGAACTTCTAAAGCTAACTGCAGAGTGTAATGGCAATAGAAAAACAAGAGTGTCCCTATTTATATTGATCCCCTATGAGCCTTGCTGTTATTATATTTCTTTCTTTGCCATACGGCACAGAAAATACATTATTCTGTATCCTAAACAATGAGGAGAACAACCGGGGACATGAAAGTTGTCCATTCCCTGACGATGATGATCCAAACTGCCTGGAATAAACCAAAAATCCTTCATTAACCTCATGGATTTAAGACCCTCGCCAGCTTATGTCGACAAAGATCCACGAGAGATCTTGAATCTGATTATTGTAATGTGTGTAAATGTAAGAAAAAGAAAAAGAAGTGCCTCAGCAGAAAAATAATGCAGTTTACAGTATAAGCTGTAACCGGACACTCTCTGCAGTTTTACTGAACAGGCACAGACAATAATATGCAGTGAGAAACTCTCAGCAGTGCAGTAGAGTTTGCATCTTTTCTTTTTCATTGCTCACTTACACTGAGTGCAGAACAATCAGGTTAACTATGGGGTATATCTCACACTGTGTTTGCCTCCTCTTCTGAGGACACACACACACACACACACGTGTACACACACATTCAGAGCAGAAAATGCCTCATCATTTAGGGCACCATGCTGCCGTGGTAACAGCACATAGTGTATAAAGAGCTCTCTAATGTTTTCTGCCAGCGATGGAAAGTCCATTTCGCGTCCAGTCTGGTGCCGGCCTGGGCAATCTGACTGTAACAAGATCCAACAGGAGGACCGATTAGTGCCCCGCTCCTTATTGTATAGATTTATGGAGGGGAATTATCTTTGGATTTTTGTCTCACACAGCATTAAAATGATTCTTGTGCATTCTGCAGCAGAAAATATTCCATAATTACCTAATTTATCTGCTTTTTTTTTTTGTTCTGGTACACTGGAGAATGTGTTAGACGATAACACTGTTTTATTTACTGTGTTTATTTACACAATGAAAGCAGGTCGTTCTCATCAACCTCCATTGCTGAAGAGCATTTACTGTAATGTGCAGAACGAAAGTCTAAAACATTCAACAGCCATAAACTTATCATGAGAGGCACGATACACGGACTTAAACGCACATACATGACATTATGTATGTTTAAATCTTTAACTTAAAATGTGCTGCTATTACTCAGTAGTCTTGGATTCTAAGATTATGAATTAAAATAGTCATTTTTTTAGTCCTGCAGTGGGTAAATTTGCATTGTCACAGCAGTAAAAGACAGTAAAGATGAAGATAATAAATAATAAACATGCATTTCCAAGAAAGTTATTAACAATAAGTTAAAAATGAATGTTATATTATATAGTTATAGACAGTTTCCAAAATATATAGAGTATGGGCTTGATATTTCCAGTATAAACAAAGATTGAACATGGGATATTATATATATTATTATGTATAATGCCACTGTAAACTGCAGCTTGTTGAAAGAAATCTGCTAAAATATTATTAGATTATAGAAGATTATATTTATTATTTCTGCCCACTGATGTAAGAGAGTGCATTTTATTAGGAAATATCCTCCTTCTTGTATTTTTTTATTTGGAGGGAGAGTTTAGCTTGCTGGGTTAGGGTTAAATCACTAAATCACTAATAATAAAACCCTTGAATACCAATTTATATCTTAAAGAGCTGGCATTTAAATGAAGGCTTGCTTCAGACGGAATGAACCAAAAAACATTTCATCTTAAACCTGAGTCAGGGACAGATGTACATTCTTAACCCCGATGACAACACTATGACATCATCGTCCACAGGAGAATTTATTCTTTGACTGGTGGAATGTTCCTTTAAAATCCACAGTTGGAATACAGCCTTGTGTTAAAAATAAATCTAACCCCCGGTCCATGGAAGTTATTCTCCATCAGCCGTTTCATTTCCTCCATCTTTTATAACTGACTTCTGAAGACGGCACCGCCCTTCCGAATTCACGTAATCACCCTTTACACAATGAAACGTGAACATTAAAGGCCTGGTCCTCGTCTGTGTTCTTCTACAGAGTTTCATCTGTTCCTCAACCCTGTTCTTTCTGGGGATTCAACCTGATTATAAGGTGGAAAACCTGATTATTATGCACTGCAGACACACACACACACACACACGGACACACACAACTTCACTGCCTGGTGCGTTCGCCTGCACCCAGGGGAAAATGTCAATACTGCCCCGTAAGCAAACATTTAGCTGTCTCTCCTTTCTCAAGTGTGGACACACCCACTGCAGTCTTTCTGCACACCAGATGCAGCGTGGTGCGAGTGTGTGTGTGTGTGTGTGCGCGCGTGGTAGACGGTGGAGGAGGAAAGATGCCTTGCTCCAGAGCATGCATGTCGGTCAACACACATCCACACCCACTCTGGTAAAGATGAAGCGGAACAAAGAGGAGCGACCAAAAGAATAAACTAGGGACCATGTGAAAAAGTCCTATAATGAGTCACAATATGATCATTATTGTAATCATATGCATGTAAAAGGGCACAGATGCACGTTTTCTGGAGAAACAGATAAAGTAACATCCATCCATCGTCCTCCACATGAGTGTCGCGGGGATAAAGTAACATTATAAATGTTCCAAAAGCATCTTTCAAACATTACACACAAAAACTAAATGTAATGTTACTGAAACATACAGACAAATAACCACCAAAGTGATGAAAGTGGTGTGTCGTACCTGTGAGGTCCATGGTGACTGGTCCAGGAGCCTGGTCACATAACAGAGTCATCCTGGTCACACAGACGTTGGGTGCAGACAAGTCTGGAGAGGAGAAAAAAAACACTCTGCTTAGTGAAGATTTCACTAATTTATTGTTTTTCTATCTTAAAGGTGCCATATGTAAGAATGGGGCCAAAAACTACTACAGTTACTACATTCAGATTCAAAATCCCGAGGTCTTTTAGGTTTCATTTTCTGACGTGACTGGCAACCCGTGGTTGCTCGGCGGCTGAGACTCCACTGACTGCAATGATTGGTAGACGGCGGTAGGTGGCGCCACATGCCAAAACACGATTTCAAAACATAAACATGATTTGCAGTCTGCAAAAGATTTTTTTGAATGCAAATATTTTGTCTGTACTGTTGTTGTTGGTGAGTTCAGTTTGTTATATGAACATTATTCCTGAGTCTCTGTGACATATTAGGAGGATTTTATGGCCAGTTGATTTAGATTTATTACATAATGCACCTTTAAATTAGTTGTTTCACCCATTAAAAAAAAGGAAAATGGTATTTAAAAAAAAAAAAAGGTAATTATTGACCGCCCCCCCCCCAAACATGCTTAAAAGGTGATAGATGAGCAAAAAAACCAGGAAGTATTTACACCCAAAACACAATTTAGTAAATCAATCAATAATTGATTAGTTGTTGCAGTTGATTAGTTCCAGCACGACTTGCCTCGGCTCGACCAATCAGGTCCATACCAGGTACTATCTCTAATTAGAAAGCAAATAAACCAAGTCGAGTTGAGTTAGAACTGTATAGTGGAAAAGCGCCATAAGGCTAAACTAAATTAAAACAACCTTTATCTTAAAATGACCATTATACGCTTATATAACGATAGGTCGTATATTTAATTTCTGCTCATAAAACACTCCTCGATCTTACACAATGAACCTTTAAAAATGTTAAACACACAAACGGCAGCTGACGTATAGATGTGAACGGCGTTTGGCCGTAAATCACAGCATCAGGTGGCACTGGATGAAAAATGTGAATCATCATGAGTTCATCCTGATACAGTGGGTGGAAGAGATTGACGAGATATGTCAGTCTGGATCTGAAATACTGGCACGGTCTCTGGTATCAGGAGTCAGCATGTAGAAAATAAAAGACAAATGGCTTCCACTGATTAATTTAAAGCATCTCCTCTTTGCTTTTTTTTTTTTTTTTTTAACAGCTTTTCTCGTTTTTATTACATGTTGAAGCTGTGAAATGAGGTGATGCTGAGCTACAGCAGCTTTTCTACTGCGATCAGCTGTCATGGCATGAAGATGCTGAGGCAAGCAGGTGAGCTCTGTGTGTGTGTGTGTGTGTGTGTGTGTGTGTGTGTGTGTGTGTGTGTGTGTGTGTGTGTGTGTGTGTGTGTGTGTGTGTGTGTGTGTGTGTGTGTGTGTGCGTGTGTGTGTCTCACAAGTTGATGACTCTAAAAGAACCATGTACCAAGTGACTCTATTGAGTGGGTGGTGTTGTTAGAGCTCGCAGTAACACTGGGTACTTGTGCGAATCCACCAGTTCTTCCGTCAGGTGATCAATAACCAACACCTCCACAGGCACGCACGCACACACGCACGCGCACACGCACGCGCACACACACACACACACACACACACACACACACACACACACACACACACACACACACACACACACACACACACACACACACACACACACACACACACACACACACACACACACACCTGCTGTGACTGGTCCCGTCCCCAGCAGCGTCTGTTTGTACTTGACCAGACTCTCATCGTCTTTGTCCAGCTCCTGAATTTCCCGTAAAGACTTCTGCGCTGGAGGATTGTAGTTGAGGTTTCTCTCGTCCTCTTCCTCCTCGACGGGCAACTCCTTCTTGTCGGCCATCAGACCTTCCAAAAAAGAAAGAACGAAAGAAGATCATTTAATTGAATATGTGGCCGTTTTAAAAGGTTCTCTTGTTGCATGTCAACACACGTCATTACAGGCGATCTCAATTCTGATATTATATCCACACTTGGAGAGAATAAAAATGGATTTTCAATCATTTATTCAACACTGACGATGTAATAATATAACGCACACAAGGTCTCCCACTGACACCAACACTGCTCCTTTACTTCTCATCAAGGTGTTGGCTGTACAATCTATGTAGAAACAGGAACCGTTTGCTTTAGAACACACGCTTGGACAACATATTGAAACACAGAACAATTTCAAAATTTCATTTAGTTGAGAAGTAGTGGTAATATCAATAAGGAATATTATTTTTATTCTAATATAACGCATACAATGTTAAAGGCGGGGAAAAGCCAAACAGCATTATTAGAAGCACTCTGCAGATACGTGTTTGTATATACTATATATATATATATATATATATATATATATATATATATATATATTATACACATCTGCTATATTTCAGGTTGAGATAACCATGTGGGCCAGCTGCAGTCACCCAGAATTTGATTTCAACAGAGATTTTTGATTCAATAGTGTAATTTAAAAGACATCCCACAATCCAGGCTCATCTGCGTCTGCAGGCTGGAAACAGCAACTGTCAAAATACTGCGACAAAAAAAGAAAAAACAATCACACCTAGGCCCCATCCCTAACCCTAAATTTGTTGCCCTAACCCTAAATTTTTTGCGCATTCTCGTGTAGGGGGGAGCAAAGGGGAGTGTGTGATGAAGAAGGTAAATGCACAACAACAACGATTATTACTACTCCAACATTTAAAAACATAAGCCAGTTTTTGACTCGTTTAGAGTTGGGCTTGAATTCAGAGACAGGACCTGAATGACAGTTTGCCCTCGAGGTCTTGCAACATGTTTACACCTGTACTTTAATGCAGGAAAAGCACAATCAAATCACCTAAAGTTCATTTTAATGTCGGGTGTAAATGGGGTCGTTGTTGTTTTGACCCCAGCTCTCATCACTTATTACCTTCTTAGTCTTCACAGACACTTGAAACTACGGCTCCTTTAATCACTAACAGGCAAAACAAGCAATCGAGTTCATCTCATTTAACAACGGAGCCAAACAACTCATTTAACATCAGTCAGCTGGTAAAAACAGGCGGGGGAAGACAAAGTATAGCTTAAAAACCACAAAAACAGAAACAACCACAGTCTACAGGAACACATTTAATCATTTAAAGTAACTTACTTTAACTTTAGAGTTTCTTCTGCTTCAGAAGAAGTCATTTAACCTGTTTGTGGTTTGACTGAGCTACAAAGGGCGTGTTTACAAAGAACGTCTAAGATGAGCCTGAACAAAAATACTCACCATCCCATTCCCCGTGTGTTTTCTAGGACTGGAAGTAAATGGTTTCCTGGTTTTCCAGGCTGCACGGTAACCCTGACTGAGATTTACCATCCTGAATAATTAATATGCACAATAAAGCTGAAGTAAATGAAGCAGTTATTGACCATGAGGTGCAAGAAGTGACATTTTTATCATTTTTCACAGTCAAAGATGTCACACGCTTTGAAATAAACTATGTGAGAAAGATTTTGGTAACACATCACATAATAATCCATAATCCACGATTAATGAGACGACAATTGTTTCAGTCAACATTGAATTTGATGAAGATAATGCACTATGACCCTAACCCTAACCCTACAGCATAAACACAGTTTTATCCATGACTTTCACCCTTACCAGTTGGTGTCTAATCCTAACCCTAATCGAAACACAATTTAAATTATAGCCCTATGTTTTACTCCTTCCTCAGAAATAAGGTTCTGCCTCATTAGGACCTGCTTTTGGTCCTGACAAGGTTTGGGTTTATGCCAGGGAAGCAGGTCCGCACACACACACACACACACGCACACACACACGCGCACACACACACGCGCACACACACACGCGCACACACACACACCATGCTACAGCTGTGTTTACTGTGCCGTAACATCCTTTTGTAAAAGCCTCTGGTTCCGTTTTAACATCAGGTCATCAGCGTGTCGAGGTAATTGGGTAACACACACACACACACACACACACACACACACACACACACACACACACACACACTGAGAGAGAGAACACAAACACACGTACACTCTCTAAATTAGTCACAAACATAAACAGCAAGTGTATAATAATAATGTACACAGTCACGGTGCGTTAGAGTCTGTGAACATAAGTGTAAATCAAATCACAAGTCTCTCTCTCTCTCTCTCTCCAGCAGCACCCCACCCAGTCAGGGCTAACACACGACTGCCCTCGCCTGTCACCATGGCAACCCTTTCAACTCCCCTTACAGTGACATCACCTTTGTTCTGGATCTGTTTTAATATGAATGGATATGTTTTCACACAGTGGAACATTTAATTTTCACTTGCAATAAGAGAGAGCCAGGGTACAGGTCACATCACACATCATCACTCATTACTATGATATCCACACTGTGTGATCCACCTCAAAAACCTCCCAAATCCAACATGAGTTTTATTCAGAACCAACTGCACCTTATGTAAATATCTTGTTTTTGTATTACATTTCTTTAAACATATTTTTATTTTGAGTTTCTATTTTTATTGTATTCTATTTAAATGCGCCAAAACACCAAGTCAAATTCCTTGTATGTGCAAATGTACTTCAAAACGGAATCAGCTGGATCTTTAAAGGTACAGTATGTAACATTTAGTTAAATGTTGACGCTAAATAGACCCACACTTCTCTTCCACGTGTGTTGGAGAACCCATGTAGCCTCCATTTAGCATAATTAGCAAGAGCTACTGTAAAAAACATGGTGGCCCAAAATGGCAGCCTCAATAAATCTGACCCGGCTCCTGATAAACAGTTGGTGCCAATCCAAACTGACATAGGGTCACCAGTCCATGACAGGGAGAGACAAATAACAGTCCAGTCTCACACTCAAACCCACAAATCGGACATTTAATGGTGATAATATACAGTATATATATATTTTAATTTGAGACCAGTGCAGACATGTGATATTGATGCCAGTGTCTGCAGGTCATTAATCTGAATGGATCACCATTACATATCGAAATCCCCCAATGTGCAATACTTGGATCTGTATTACTCAACCTACAGACTACAGATCAATAAACATAAAAACAAACAAAATACATTGGTGTTTTAAGAGACTTACATTTCAGCGTTTTACTATTTTAAACAAAAAGCGAGAAACAGTCTCACGTCCAGACAGGATTTAAACTCACTCATTCATGCCTATGTATGAATTATGCATTCACTTCAGCACACGTTGAACAGCAGATGTCCTTCGAACTCTTCATTGACTTTAACGATAACTTACTTGAATCTGTGCATTATAGCAGTTTAGTGGTTAATATTTTAGGCGTTGCCGTTCATGCCGGTTTAAGTTCACGGGGAGAGAACGTGAAATATGTTCAGTCGTGTAAAGGAAGTGATGGATCTTATATATTTCAGGTTCATACTTAAAGCGCATGGATCTTCAAAACAGTTTCCGAGCAGCAAATGTCAGATTTGTCACATCAACATGAAGGTCTGTTTCCAATCTCTCTCTCTCTCTCTCAACACAGAAACATTTATCTTTGTAGAATGTCAAATATAGATCGCACATGATTTCATAAATTATTCACCATACCATATTTACATATCAAACTCTGCACTTCACCCCAGCACAAGCATATGCATCGAGCACACACACACACACACTGCAGTTTTCACACGTTTCAGAGCAGCCATTAAAACTGGATTCCTCTTTTACGTCCCAGAGCCTCTCTTTGATCACCAGACTGCTGACCCATCACTGAAACATCATCAATTAACATTTATTTGAAAAGGCAGAGTCAGTATCTTGTCCAACAGATGAAGTGTTACAGTGACACACTAACACTGATACTGCTCTGAAGACTCATTATTCCCTTACTGCTCAGAAAAAGCAGTAAACGTTCGCTCTCTAAATCGCTCTCTCTTTGTAATATTCCTTAGTTTGGATTTTGTCACCGCAGGCAGCATTGTGCGGGTACTTGCAGCTGCCTCCCTGCCAGCAGGTGGCGCTGCGCCCTTCACTCAGTTTCCATGTTCGATTTTAGTTTTCTGGCCGAGTCTCTTGTCTCACGTATAGAATTTTGTGCAGATCAGTCGATACAGAGCAAAGTTAGAGAACACTTCTCACAATTCAAAATGGCTGACTTCCTGTCGGGTCAAAGTTCACGTCGTTGGGCGTGTTCAGGGTTCGTCTCTTGTGTCTGAATGTATAAATGTAAAAAAAATTTAATGTCAGTACAAAACGTGCACATCGCCAAGATGGACACAAAATTCAAAATGGCCGACTTCCTGTTAAGTTGGGGCTAACAGTCTTGTGTAAAGTACCTAAAAGTGATACTTGAGTAAGTATCTTACCAGAAAATGACTTTGGTAGAAGTTCAAGTCACTTTTTATAATATTACTTAAGTAAAAGTCTTAAAGTATAAGACATTTACTGTACTTAAGTCTCAAATATAATGTATTGTACTGAAGTTCAATTCCTGCCTATAATACCAACTCTTCTTCTGATTTTATTTGGAGTAAAAGTTAAAGTTGCTAGAAATACGAATAACAAAATAAAGTACAGATACGGGAATTTTGTACTTAAGTACAGTAATGAAGTATTTGTACTTCTTTACATTACAACACTGGTTGAGGTCATGGTCCCAAAAGTTTTTGTCTTGGGCTGTTTTCAGCTTTTTCCTACTGGGTTTCACCTTAGGGGGCACCACCGAGCCATTTTGCGCCACTGTTACGCATTTCCCTTATTTTAATAAGAATCATTTTTCACTAGTTCTGAATAGAATAGCCAATTTTTGTTCAGTTTCACCAATGTTTAGAATCTTAAAAATGCAATCGTGGCCAGGTCGTCTTACCACTGTGTGAGTGCTCGGGCCCTAATTACATCTTGTGTGTCTGTTCGTGTGTGTGTGTGTGTGTGTGTGTGTGTGTGATCCTCCATCTGTGATGTGATATTAACTGGTGGATTTTCTTTGATGACCATAAAACTGCCTCATTACCCCAGCAGATCTTCCCTGTCATTAGACACACGGCCACTTTAAACTGAGCTTTAAAAGTGTAAATCAGCACTGAGGCATGAACTTTTTTTCATTTTATTTTATTTTCCAATTTTAATGATCCTTTTTGCAACATATTTCAAAAATGCAATTATTAAGTCCGTGCCAGAATGTGCATTAAAGCGTAGACCGTATAGTCCGTGTATTATGGTGCATGAATCCAACAACGCTGTAAAGGTCCAGCTGGTGACATTTACTGTAGGAGGGTTTATTGGCAAAAATTTAATATACCACCCCATAATAATGTTTGCATGTGTGTATAATTGCTTTGAAATTAAAATCATTAGGTTTTTGTAGCCTTAGAATAAGACCTTTAAATTACAAGAAGAGCCTTCATGTTTCAAACCAAGCGGAATGAAGCTTTGTCTTTGTTTTAAACAAACCCAAAAGAACCCTAAAATAAGCATTAAATCCTCTTTAGTGTTAAGGCGACACAATTCTCTGATGTGAATGGGGAAAGTACGGGGTGAGTGCATGAGTCGTGAGATGTCACTAATTCCCACACATTGGAAAATTGAGATGATCAAACAAAATCCATTCATTCACTCATCTTTTAACACTTTATGCTCCACATGAGGGTCACGGGGGTGTGGGGGGGGGGGGCACTGGTGCCAATCCCAACTGATATATAGGGTGAAAGGCGGGGTAACACCCTGGATAGATCGCCGGTCCATCACACAAACAACCATCCACTCTCACACCTACAGAACCTAGAAACAATTTACATATGGCCCCGAATACTCGTCCGTAACTCTCTACAATCTCTAAACTCTTAGAAATAGAAGTGCTAAATAGAACCATATAAGGTTCTTCGGCTTGTCCTCATAAGAGAACCCTTTTGGAGGGTTCCACGAAGAACCCTTTTAAAACCCTTTATCCAGGAAAGGGGTTTTAAATGGTTTCTCTGGATCAAAATAGTTCTAACTGGAACCATTAGTTTTACCACTTTCTTCAGGAAAGGGTTTTTCAGAAGCAAATGGTTCCAGGTAGAACCTCAGCCCCTGCGAAGGACCCTTTTGGAACCCTTATTTCTAACAGGTGTAGGTGCAATACAGCTGCAAAAACCCAACTTTGGCTTTTACTTCATTAGATTGCTAAATGATTGTTTTTTTCATTAATAAAATACTGTATTAGAGAGGCATCAGATGTTTACCCATCATCTGCTGACAGTGTGTGTGTGTGTGCGTGCGTGCGTGCGTGGGTGCGTGCGTGCTTAGATTTGCAGCTAAAACCAACAGGTTCAGTGAAAATCAACACAACAGTCTGTTCGGCAGAAGAACTGTGGGCTTCAGTGCAGGAAGTATACGAGGGCTATGACACACACACACACACACACACGTCTGTACCTGTACACACACAAAACAAAACCCTAAATTGACGGTGAGCGTTCTCTCCGAGTCGGATGAGACGAAATTGATCCCCGCTCTCACATCATGCAGCAACACAAACATGACGCTCCGGCTAGCAGCCAGTTTGCTTAAGCTCAAACTCAACTTGCCACAGTCTCTGCTGTTACCTGGCAACTGCTCAGGGCCAAGAAATATCATGAAATTACATTTTCACACAAACAAATGAGATATGGCGTGCGGGGCCGGTCGGTGGATTTTGTTGTCGGAGTCCCAGTTTCTAAGATAAGGAAAGTATTTATTGACTACAGCGTATTTGGTTTAAGATCCTACACAAGACATGTTGTACTATTCCATGTCATTATTCAATTATTCATTGATGTTGATGAAATGGTAAATGGTTTTGATGACCACTCACTGCTGCTGTTCACTCAGCCATTCACACCCGTCCATTCACACTTTCATGTCTATTGATCGCACATCCATCACAGCCATACAACACAGGCATCAGGGATCAAACCCATGACCCTTCTGGTTGAAAGACAAGCCGCACTGCAAATTTGCAGTGTCCAAATTTCCTAAAATTGGATTTCTTAAAAACCTGTGTTAATATAGGTCTATGCTGCTTTAAGGCGTGCGTTGACCATAAACTACATTTCCCACAATGCATGGTGATTGTGTTACCCACAAAGTGACGGCACCGCCACTAGATCGCAGTGTATCATTGCGCATCATGCGACGAGTGAAATTTGAATAAGTAATAAATATCAGGAAGTTATTTATCAATATGTTACGTAGTATTTACCTTTATTTCCATTATATTTGGTTACATTTAGTTACATTTATTCTGTATGACAGTTACATCTGGTCCTTTGAGGGTAACCATTATGCTGATGTGGCCCTCAGTGAAAATGAGTTTGACACCACTGATTTACAGCTTTTTTTTTCTTCCTCATCACCACTTCCCGTCTACCTCCTCATTCGTTAACCCAGAAACCCACTTCTGTGTCACTACAGTATATGTGAAAGAGAGATAGTGAGATTTAAGTGTGGTTTTTCACTTTTTTTTTTTTTTTTTTTAAATCGTCCTGCTGTCACTGCCGTGTGCTTTTATCCTATAACAAGACCTGCGGGACAGCGAAACACGCATGCACGTGCATATATACGAACGTTTGTGAAGTTCTGTAAAAAGGTAAAGGCGTGTGCTGCAGGCCCTAACGACTAGTTACACCTCATTCTTCCATCTGACCTCTTGTGCCACAATCACTGTCACCTGCAGAAATCCCTTCATTACCGGACTACTCTCTCTGCACACTTTTCCAACCCAACAACATGTTCCAACCTTATTATTTATGATTCCTTACCGAGGAAAGGCTCGTGACAACACTGCAGGAGGACACAGGCAGCATTCAAACTGCTCCGTGGGGCCTGCGTGATATGTGTGAAAAATCTGTTTTGAATCAGCTGACGGCGATAATGATCGCGCTAGACGCCAGATACGGGTGACTGAGTGTGTGACGCTAGAGCAGAAGATGGAGAATTTGATCCTCAGCTGCTTCAATCTAAATGTTGGTGGGTATCCAGCATCTGTGCACATCTGCACAACGGATTTTGGCATTTGATTGTCTGAGTTAAAATTGAAGAAACCAGTTAAAAGTTTGGTTTCTCAGTCAAATCAATAACAAAAAAACCTAGTTTGATGACATCAAGAAGCAGCATGGGATCATGGGAAATGTTGTCTCCTTTTGTTCCCCTGTGCGTTCGCTCTTTACAGGGAGAACTTTGACGGCTGACAACAAAGAGTAGTCATGATCCATCACAGGCAAATACACACAATATAAAGAAAACACACTGGCTAACAAGTCCTACTGAATATTTGCTTCCTCACGCTGATGTTTCATTGAGGGTTAAGTCATTAAAAGACGATGAAAATTAAACTTTGAATCGAAAATGACTTCAATTTTGGTCCTTTAACTATTTCAGTGCACAAATATTACACTCTGCATATATGAAATTGTGAGTTTAAACGACAATGAAGTTGAACAATTCAACTTACTTAAATCTGTGCTATTGCAAACTTTTTGCCCAACGCTTAAAGGTCAAAAACGGTTACTACATTCAAATTCAGTTTCGTTTTTTGATGTAGCTGGCAACCCGTGGTTGCTCGGCAGCTAAGACTCTACTGACTGCAATGATTGGTAGACGGCAGTAGGTGGCGCCACATGCCAAAACATGATTTGCAGTCTGCAAAATATAATTTTTAATGCAAATATTTTATATTTTGTCTGTACTGTTGTTGTTGGTGAGTTCAGTTTGTTATATGAACATTATTGCTGAGTCTCTGTCACATATTAGGAGGATTTTATGGCCAGTTGCTTTAGATTTATTACATAATGCACCTTTAAACATTACACTGATCTTTGGATACGTGTTATATTGTGATAATGGTGTCGTTAAATTCTTGCCCCAGCCTTGATTAAAGTCAACAGTAAGAAAAGACCTTCATTTACAGGAAAAACATCATGTAACAGCTTGATATGTGGAACAGTAAAAGGCCAGAGTTTCAGCAGCAGCTGAAGGTGACACTGCTGCACAGTGTCCCACGTTAAATTACAGTTTAGTCAGTAAGATCTGCCTCAGTCATAAAACAGCGAGCGAGAAAACCATTGTGTTATACATCGATTTTCAGTTTGCAGACAATAAATCTGCCGCAGATGTACGAGATAAATGGAAATAAATGAAAAAAAAATGATTGCAGCGAAATGAAGAAGCTCTTTCAAACACACACACACACACACAGACGCGCACAGACGCTGTAATATGTCCTCAGGTGCTCCATCAGCCTGGTTGAGACAGCAGCTTGTCTAATTGACTGACTTGATGGGTTGTATTTGTCTGCTCAGCGTCACTTATCATCAGAGGAACAGAAAGAACGGAGGAGGAGGAGGAGGAGGAGGAGGAGGGGGTGTGAGAGGCAGATACAGTCGTGCTCTTAAACACTTTCATTTGACAAACTTGACAAATGGCAGTCACGCTATTCAATCTGACAGTGGGAGAGGGGTCAGGGGGAGGTGGGGAGAGAACTATGGATAAGGAGGAGGAGGCAGGTAAAATCATGGGAGATGGAGGGAGAAGGTAAAGAGGGGAGATGGATGGATGGATGGATGGATGGATGGGGATGATGATTACGCCACGTTAGAAAATACAGAGTAAAAAAAGAGGAAAGAGGAGAGCGACGTGAGCCTTGCTGCTCGCCGCCTGTGGTGGTGCTCGCTGATTGACAGCTCATGAAGAGCGCTCTGCCACACGGGCCTCACCCACACACACACACATTCAAGAACACAACATGCTGATCTCAACCTTTCATTTTCTCTCTCCTCCAACTATTTTCTCCTTTCACCATGCATTTTCCATTCTTCCTCCTCCTCTCTGTACATCTTCTAGTTCACCTCCTCAACCTCCCTCTGTCTCTCCTTTACTCAGTTTTTACTCACTCTTGTTATTTAAAGGTGCATTATGTAATAAATCTAAATCAACTGGCCATAAAATCCTCCTCATATGTCACAGAGACTCAGGAATAATGTTCATATAACAAACTGAACTCACCAACAACAACAGTACAGACAAAATATTTGCATTAAAAAAAATCTTTTGCAGACTGCAAATCATGTCTATGTGTTGAAATCATGTTTTGGCATGTGGCGCCACCTACCACCGTCTACCAATCATTGCAGTCAGTAGAGTCTCAGCTGCCGAGCAACCACGGGTTGCCAGTTACGTCAGAAAACGAAACCTAAAAGACCTCGGTATTTTGAATTTGAATGTAGTAACCGTGTTGGGCCACATTCTTACATATGGCACCTTTAATATTCAGTGCCAGTGAAGTGTTTTTGACTAGATTTGATGAGTCACATTCACAGATAGGACCTGCACAGGTTTCATCCATCCATCTTCTACCTCTTTATCCTCCAATCCCAGCTGACACGGGGTGAAAGGCGGGCCACATATAGAGAGAAACAACCATCCACTCTCACACCTACGGTCAATTTAGAGCTACCAATTTGCTTATCTCCATACTGCATGTTTTTGGACTGTGGGAGGAAGCTGGAGAACCTGGAGGAAACCCACGCACACATGTGGAGAACATGCAAACTCCATGCAGAAAGACCCTTGTTCCGACCGGGTCATGGAACCAGGTCTTCTTGCTGCAAAGGCAAGAGCGCTAACCACTTCACCATTGGAGACAAAGGCAGGTTGAACTTTGGGGGATCTGGGACTGAAGCAGTGAAGTAATAAATGTGCAGCAGCAGCAGGAGCAGCAACACAAGGATCTGGGTTCCATGACTTGCTTTGATCCCGGGACGAGCGGAACGGAGCGATCGATTCAACTTGCAAGCTTGAAACTGGCTGTTGAGTTAATGCAATAGAATATTCATGGATTTCTCGCGTCTCACATTTCACTTCCACTTTCAGGACACAGACGCTGGAAGAGGATCTCTCCGGTTTCTCCTCGCTCCTTACCGTCAGTGCGGTTCCCGACTTTGACGATTCTTTCTTTTTTCGCTTCGCCCTCTTTCGGGTTTTCTCTCACCTAACATCTCACAAAAGACACACTCACACTCTTGTGAAGGGGAAACCCCAGGACTGTTCCACCATCTGTAACTATTCAGCAATTATACTGCAGTGTAGTGCACACACACACACACACACACACAAACACAAGTGCAGGAGGCAGGAGGGGTCTTGAATCACATTACACAGCAAAATACAAAAAAAAAGAAACAGTAGGTATCGGTGACATTTTTCAACTCCTGCATACGCTGTGTCATCACACACACACACGCATGTGCACACTCAGAAACACACACAGGTTTGCACAGCACTGACCTCCATTCTTTTGGAAAACTTAACCATGATCAGTTGATGCCTAACCCTAACCTAAATATAAGCATGAAACTGGACCATTGGCTCAGAAATTAGGTTCTGCCTCATTAGGACCAGGTTTCGGTCTCAATTCGGTCCCTGCAAGATCAGTGATCATGCTCGGAAAAAATGTCCTGAAGGGGCAACAAATTCAGTAACACACACACACACACATACACTTGTCTCCGTCTACCTGTGAGGACATTAATTGACTCAACCACCTGAGATATATGCTTGTATTTAACTCTAACCGCATCTTAATCTTAAAAAAAAAGCCCTTTAAAGTTGTGAAGACCTGCTAAAATGTCCTCACACCCTAATAAAGACATACACACACACACACACGTACGTCTGTGTGTATTCATGAGTAGAAACATCATTTCAAAAGCTAAAACTAAAACACACAAAGATGCACCTTCACACACACACACACACACACAGACTACAGTTTAGCATGTGATCAATAGCTATTGATCTTCCACCTTTGATGTGCCTTGCCAGTGCTTCATGTCAGACATAAAAACGTCCACACCCACCAGGATGGAGACATATGGGGCACGCATGCACACACACACACGCAAATCTTGTACTTGCGTCTTAGTGAGGACACCCACTGATATCATGCATCCTGTAACCAGCACCCTAATCTAACTGTTAAACTCTAACCTTCATGCACTTTCACCTCCTCATCCTCACTTTATAAGGCCTATAATGGTCCTCACAAAGACTGCTATACAAGAGCACACACACACACACACATACACATACACACACACACATGCATTAATGTCATATGACCTCACCTCTGTAGCACATAGTTAGCCACAGCAGCTCCAGCACCTGACCCCCAACCTCACACACATCCAGTCCCAGCATGGTGCCTCTCTGTGGGGCAGCGCTCTGTGCGACAGCAGGCAGACTGTGGACCACCAGAACCAGGGAACCTCCACAGGTAGCAGCAGCAGCAGCAGCGGCAGCAAAGTAGCAGAAACAGGGATAATTGAAAGAGAGGAGTATCCACAAAAGTCTCG